>NC_092828.1:41136169-41439200 GCF_039878825.1 Excalfactoria chinensis
TTTGTAAGTCATGACATAGAACTGGCTTCTAAGGCATGAACTTGGGAGTCTACATGTGTACATATATCTCTATGTAAACATGCACTAAACACTAGACATAGCTTTAAGGTTAGCAGCATTCAAGGAGTCAATTTTATGGTGTTTTGGACACAAGAAAACAGTGAGACTTGTCCGCTTTTCACTCACAGTTTTACCCTATTGTGACTCCCTTAGTTATGGTGGGGCAACTTCCAGTTCATGCAAAATGCTGATTTGTCACTAAGGCTGGTATTTTCCTTACTGTCCCTAGCATGATTTTGCAGAACAATGGGAAGAAGGGAGTGAACTACTGAATGTCTGAAACAAACGTAGCTATGGACTTCAGAATATGTGCCATCACATTGGATCTCATGTCTACTTTCGATGATCCCTTCAGGCACCCCCTCCCCTTCTCACCGGTCATTGTGACTGACTTCAACACACATGCAGCATGGCTAGGGAGCCCAGCAATGAGGAACCAGATGTTTCTGTAGGTATGAGACTGATGGCTGTGAAATCTCTGTCTACCTGTCTAATTGCAGAGGAACAACAGGAAAGCTTACATATTGCACTCTTGGCATAAGCGCTATAAAACTCGGACCAAAAGAGACATTATTCAACATCATTCAGTCCTTAAGGCTCATCTTTTATCCCCCTCCATCCTCCGAATGTTAACTATTCAGAAGGAACAAAGACACATGAACAGGCTATAACTCCTTGAAACAGATGTGCAAACACCTTCTAGCAGCGCTAAGTACCTCTTCTTAGAGAGACTCTTTTAGGTCCCTACTTGAACAGTTACAACAGTGGAGGGAGGTAAGGTTAAGGACCAGCAGAGAGCAGCCGGGCCACAGGCCTGCTACTGGAAAAATCAAGTTCTGAGACACACTCAAAGATGCAAATCTCACTCACACTAATCTTGGGCACAAACCCTTTCTGTCTTATTTGCCCAAGCACTGAGAAGTGCAAATTTGAGCACTTTTTTTTTTTTTTTTCCCATAACAGCAATTTAAGAGCCTCGCCACCATAGTCACATAAGACTAAAGATTCAGTTGGCAAAAGATGAATAAGAAAACACTGAGCCCTTGGCTTATCAGCCTGCCTTGTTTCCTCCAATCCCTGAATCCATAACCCATAAGGGGACAATGCACCTCCCCGCATCCATCACCTGCCAGCTCTCACAGTTCCTGCCCAGCCCACCTCATGATCCTGGCACTGGCCTCCCCTTCACTACAGCAGCCTCTTTTGTCACTTGTCAACTAATTAGACCTTGCAGGCACATTACCAGCACGTACAGGCTGAAAACAATTATAGTTTTAAAACAAAAGAGGTACCAGATGTTAACTGCATCTTATCCAAAGGAATTTTATGGCAGCTTCGGCACAATCCCAACAGAAGAGCATCTGTGAGTCTCAAAACTGAGAGATTTCATTAACTCCTCAATAATCCTACATTTCTACTGAGGCCTGGATTTTTCTCATTATCCCCCCCCCCCCAAACTGTGCATCAGATCTCCATGGAGCAGAATCACTGTCTGTGCCACATAGCATCATTACCAGGCAATCAGGACAATATGAAAAGTGGTGTTGTGCCCCCAGTCCTCAGCACCAGCACATAAGGACACAAATGAATTTTAGGACTGGTAAAGCATTGCATTTCTATGAATTGCACCTACATGCCTCAGTTTCACTTGGATCTTACCTATGCAGTTTCCAGTATATCATAGGCCACAGGTGACCTCAAATATTATTTTTTCAACACTCCCATAGACACAGTCTTGGCTATTAAAGGAGAGACAAGATAGCTGCTGGGGTTTGGTATGGTACATGCTTTTTATGCTGGGCTCTATTTCCAAAGAGAGAAAAAAAAGAAGATGATCCTATGGAGGTAGGTTCCTGGAAGGCACTGCTCTACTCATGTAGATTGGGATCTACACTGTGAAAAAGCCAGGGCTGTGATCATTCCTTGTCAGGGCCACACCAAGTGTGGAGTACAACCAGCAACAAAGGCAACTTCAGTATCAACAAACAGGCACTGTGGCAGACTCAGGTGGTACCCAAGTCGTCTCCTGGAAAAGCTTAGTTGTGGTTTGGGGGCTGGCTTTCAGCATTTCATTTCACTTTGAAGATTTTGAAATGCTGCAGGCTCACCTCCTTTCCTTCTGAAGAGGGGGACAGCAGGAGAGCATCTTCCAGCATCCAAATTGCCTAGCAAAGGAAACACAAAGCAATGCTTCCTTTCTTGGTTCCTGGCTCTATACATTCCCTTCTCATTTCTTTTTCCTACAGTGATCTAGCCCTGGTCTCATTTACTACAGCTTGAAAGATCGTTGGAACATCACAGTTCTTACAACCATCTCTCTTCAGCTCCCAACACAATCTCTTCAGCTGATGAGCAGAATTTCAGTTGCTGATAAATGTGCAACTGCTCCTGTGGAGACACTGAAGTATTTAAGGAGACCTCGTACATATCTTCTATTACTGCAAAACAGAGAGAATCCAACTTTTGGGACAGGAGAGCAGTGGGCAGGGGTTCAGCAGGTTAGCTTCAGTAACTACTGCTTATCAGCTGAGCCAACTATGAGATGTTAATGGAGGGAAAGGAAAGAACTGAAAACTGAGAGCTAAATCCCACTCTCAACTCAACCCTCCAGATGCCAGTTTTCCTGCTCTTCTCTCATCACAAGTCTTCCTGGGAGGTTATCTCATGTCCTCAGCTGAGCTCAGATCCCATTGCACGGATTCCAGCACTGATGAGGGTCACCATGCCGCAATCCCACTTACTGTCAGATGTATTTTTGAAGTGCATAAAAAGCCTAAGGGCCATCCATTCCCCTCACACTACATCCCCTGAGGTGGCACGAGGGCTGATGGAGTTGAGCTGTTTAAGAGGACAGGGATGGGCAGTCAGTGCTTCTGTCAGGGGCACTTTTGAAGGGCACTTGAGGAGTCAGGGCATGTAGCTCACAGCTGTGAGGAGGCTGTAGGGCGCTGTAAGGTCTTACACCTCATTCACCTGCAGAAGCAGGCAAACTGAAAGCTACACTCTTCAGGGTAAAGCAAGAAAATTCACAGCAAAATTGACAGCAATAGTAATTTTAGTGGAATGGTGTATTATCAGCAGTGTTATTGCATCCACTGCCTTTATTAGGGTGTGTGCACAGTATGTAATAATGTAATTAGATTTCACAATGTGTAATAATGACTTTCACGCAACACAACAACTGCACATTAGGGAAGGGAATTGGTTCCCATTATGGAGCCAGAACAAACCTTGTGCTATCAGGTGTGTAGTATCAGCCCATCTGTCAGCTGCAGGCCCAGGCTGTGATGAGGACAGCCTGGAGGAGGGATTTCACCCTCTGCAGCTGCAGTGGTGCCTGACTGCTTCCCACCCCACAGCTCTGCCACAGCACCCACCAGACCCCAAGAGATGCTGGTCACAGCACCAACAGAGAGCTAACGGTGACCACAAACACATCACAATGCCAGGACAAATCATTTCAGTGCCCCTCCAACAAGGCTCCTTTCAAAGGCCATCCGCCCAGGCACCACCGCTAATGAACACAAGCTGGTCCATTTATTTGCTGCTAAACTTTCCACACCAAATCACAGCTTTACTGCAGAGGTACAGAATATGAGAGCCCCAATTTCATCAGCAAGATTTTTGCTTGTGAACCCATTAGTATTTCCCTGAGCAGCAGCTCTCCCCCCTCCCTGCCCCTCATACTTGCTAGGCCGGAGAATTTCACTTTCACAGGTCTGCTCTTTTTGTTATTCCCTTGGCTTTGGTGAAATATATATGAGATGACTCAGAGTTTGAACTCCCGCTCCATGTTCCTAACACAAAGCTTCCATGTGTCTGGGGACCCCTGACAAGTATTTAATTTTAGATGAGACATACTGGTGACATCACGCTTTTGATTCCTGCACCGGGTGCATGCAGCAAGCACGTGGGGCAGTGGCTTGGCCTCACCTTGTGGCAAGAACTGCTTGGTGTTCAGCACAGGCAGAGCCATGGGCAGCCCAACAGGAGCACAGCACAGCACTTAACCCCATACGTCCACAGTGACACGCACTGAAGGATAAAGGAGTTCAGAAGGAAAATGAGTTTTTCTAGGGCCACTTGACACAGCTGCTGCAGCCCCTGGACACAAAGCTCTTATCAGAGCACATCAGCAGCTAGTTCACCTACCCTTACCCCACACCTCACCACACAGGCGAGGATTTATACCCCTCACATGCTGAGGGTGCTGGACTGAGCCTTGTCACTGGTGACTTCAGCACTCCACAACAGCAAACATCAGCAAGTGCACCCAATTGGAAGGGAGCACACCACAGCTTCATTTTGGCTTTTCAGCTAAAGAAGGAGACATGACTCTTTTTGATTTTGAAACATGACTAACTAAAAGCTCAGATGCATGCAGAGAAGCTTGCAAAAATACAGGCTCCTGCAGCACCACCTTTTAGGTAAGACCATTTCAGTGACATTACTCTTACAAGTTTGCAGCCTTTCCTACAATTATATATCTCTCTGCACAGCAGGCATTATCCAGAAAGATCCAGGAGATATATAAACATAGATAAACAGAGCATAAGGCAAGAAGTAAAACCGACTTGCTCAGACACAAAGCAAACTGCAGAACTAGCACATCAGCAGAGGGGTGACTTACCAAGGGGTCCAGCAGGCTCCTCCTCCCCTAAAAGCTGCAGTCACCTGAAGCACAATCCTATAAGATAGTCTGTGGCTCAGCCAGGAGCGACACATCTGGTGCCAGCATCATCAGCTTTACTCCTTGGGTCTGCACAGAGCATCAGCACACCCTGGGCTTGTTCCCATCATTCTGCTGCTACAGGATAAGGACAAAGCTACCAACAAAACAGACTCAGAGCTGGTGAAAGCAGCTTTAAGTAAACACTTTTCCCAGGTGGCAAAAGCCATCTTTATACAGAAGAATCCAAAGGCATGCTGGGATTTTTTATTTTTTTTTCTAAAGCCACTGCCAGGTGCATCTCCTAATTGCCTTCAACTGATAACTAACAAACCAGCTGCAAAACCTCTCACAGCTGCAGTGCTATTGGTACATCCCACAGCCCAAGGGACAAATCAGCCCCTCAGTGCAAGTGAAGATACCAGTGGGTTTCGTATTCATTCTAAAGCACAAAAGTTACAAAATCAGCTATTTTCCCATTTCTTAATGCTAAAAGGCCAATAGGTGCCTTCCATACAAACAACTCACGAAGCAGCCCCAAATGTTTTAGTTTGGACTGATGGATTTTGATCAGTTTTGCATCACTCACGCTTCCAGGTTGTCCAAGAATAGCAATTAAAAACTTCGTTTTATGATCCCAAACGTTGTCCACTAGTCCTCGGTGAAATGAGTTTCCTGGGGCTCGGCTGTTCCTGCTGCGTTTGCCCACTGCTATCATTTCCAGGCACTTAGAGCCCCTCTGGTTTGCAGACTGCAGAGCATGGGGAGGCAGAAGGGTCTCATCATTGAGGGAGTAAAAGCTGTGCTTCTTATGGGCAGCATCTGCTGAGTTGAACACTGCCAAATATAATGTATGGGAGCTCCTCGTCCATCATCTTTCTGGTATAATGGGTTAGGGAATCCATGGGCTAACCACGTGCTGGGTAATCAAGCAGTGCCTTTAAATAGGCACTGGAGCCTCCCCCTCTTCATTTCCCCGCATAGTGCCACCTGCTGCATTACCTGAGGTTAACTGGGATGCTCAGTTCTGGAACTGGGGTTTTCTCACAGTGGAAGTGTGCAGAGAATGCCTCATGACCCGAGGGCAGCCAAGTTGTCAGTGCAGCACCACAGCAATCGTAGAATCATGAAGGTTGGAAAAGACCACTAAGACCATCCAGCCCAAACCCCGCCTGTCCCCACCATGCCCACTGACCACAGCCATCAGTGCCACATGTCCACAGTTCCTGAACAACTCCAGGGATGGTGACTGCACCACCTCCGTGGGCAGCCTGTGCCACTGCCTAATTGCTCTGAGAAAAAAATCTTCCTAATATCCAACCCGAATCTCCTCCAGCACAACTTAAGGCCATTCCCTCTTGTCCTGTCGATGTCTCTAAGCCGTGGTGCACGATGGCAACTTTGGCACACTGCCCTCAGATCTCCTGTAGGAGGGTCAAATGGGTTTTATGCAAAGTATCGCAGTCGCTAATTGCAATTACCAGAAAGCAAATACAAGAGAGCTTGTTGATTGCCGGTAAACAAAGGCACTTTGGAAATCTTGGTATTTTCACTATAGATGGAAGTCTATACATTTAAAAATAGACACCATGTTATCGTTTACAATTTCCATTTGCTAACAAATTCTGCTAAACAAAATCAGTGGCTAAGTAAACATTTATACATAAATAAAACAGTGAAGATCTCTTCAGTTATTGAGATGCTGCTGGCTCAGTCTCTTGAAAATAATACAGCAATGAATTCTGTTGTTGCAGCACATGTCAATCCTACCTTGCCTCAAAGTCTTCACCACTCAGCCGTTCGCATGAACCCAGATCATTCTGGTCACACTGGCAATACAGAAGCATCATGAAAATCAGTGCCTGAAAGAGGTCCCACATTAACCCCTTGTGGTGTTCTCCACCCAACAGGGATGCAGGGCTGCTGCACAAGCAGCCTGGATGAGGCATCTTAATAGCAAATGCAGGAGCAGGCCTGGTAGGAGCTGGCGTGGATGGTAAAACCTGGTGTATTATTCATTTTAGACGGTACCCAATTCTTTTTCATAATGTACATTTTATTAATGCTCTCCGTGATAGCTTTTCATACCGTTTCATCAACAGGAGTACAGTAATTACAATGTATTAAGATTCATTCCATGCCTGAGGAGTAAGGAAGTCCACTGAAGATACGCAAAGCGAGTGAAACGTAAATCACTGTTGACTTGGGGCTGACTTGAACCAAACCTCTGCCCAGGGAGCAGCATGACTTGGGGGTGCTAATGGGATGCACTGGCTTTGCCAATTAAATCTCGGATCCCTCCAGCTGTGGCTGGTTGCATTATCCTATGTCATGTCTACAGCTGCCAACCTGTGTGCCATCAGGGTGGAAGGGCTGAATGGGATTTGTCATTTTTGTTAGGAGTTGGGCTGGGCTCTGATCTTTCACCATCAGTGACAAAGTGTCAAAGTGCGCCCACTGCCACTGCTGGCTGTAGAATAACTCCTCTAGACATCACGCCAAAAGCTTTGGGTGCAGGAGGACAGGACTATCTGGGGACAAAAACTCATAGTGAGGGCTCTAATGAGAAAAAAAGCAACCCAGCTGCTTTCCATTGATCAACTGAAAAACAAGCAAGCAAACAAACAAAAAACCCCAACGATAACAACAACAAAAACAACCAGGGGATTTCTGCTTTCACTCACAGCTGGCTTTCATCCTATGCAGCATCCCACATTTCCCCAGGCCAGGATTCAACCCTAAACTTTTGGGCTGTAGAATCTATAAGCATCTATGTGGGCTGGAATCTTTCATCACTTTTGAGAGGTTTTTTTTCCTCTTATTTTACTGGTTAGTTTCCAGAAGCTTTCTGGCACAAAGCAGGGGGGTGTTCATTCTTTTTTCTGATTTTCATAGAATCACAGAATCATAGAATCACTAAGGTTGGAAAAGACCTCTAAGATCACCAGGTCCAACCACAAGTCCATTTTCCCCCCCTCCCACTGATCACATCCCTCAGTGCCACACTTCCACATCCCATGAATGCCTCCAGGGATGGTGATTCCACCACCTTCCTGGGCAGCCTGTGCCAACATTACTCTTTCTGAGAAGAAAGCTTTCCTATTTTTCCACCTGGGAAAAAGAAAAACAAAAGAAAGAAAAAGAAAAGGTGAGAGCCTTTTATGTCTAGAGGAAGTTATTCCAGGTCGTTTTTTCAGAAATATCCATTTTTTTTTATTTTTTTTCTTTTCAGTCTGGTACGTATTTTCCACCTGCTGCATGAATCCATGCAGTCGGACTCAGCGTAAATAAGGAAAAAGAAGCCTTTGAGTTGTGCAGGGTGAAGGTGAAACCTCATGGCTCCTCCACCGTTGCCATATTCTCCACAAACCTGTGCTGAAGCACAGCCCTGCTTGCTGTGTGGCATCGCAGCACTGAGCCGAAGAGCTGGCCCAATGCCTTCCACGATCTGGTGGATTTTATTTTTTCTTTCTTTTTTTTTTCCTTTTTTTTTTTTTTTTCTTAATTAATGTTAAAAGACTTGGGAGAACCACACTAACACAGCTTGTATCCCTCATGATGATGCTGCCCATCCCACCCACACCTGCACCACGCTACACAAGCCCTCAGTGGGTACAGCTCCATGAGGAGAACAGAGGCCAGAAAGTCCTCCCTGTTGGTAGGAGTGAAGAAGAAACTCCAACTGAGTCCTCTGCCCTCCATCTTCTGGCTGCCTTCCATGCTGCTGAGGTACGGCTGGGCTGCAGGACTCTTGCCAGGCTCTGCGTCCATCTATCCCCAACTGAGCTGATGGAGAATCATGACCCGCGAGAAACTAAGGCTTATTTTTACAAAAAATATCTCTATTTACACATGACAATAAAATCCAAGTGACATTTCCCAGAAGCCTTTGCTAGGTACATGTGCTGGTTGATCCCTATTTACAAGTGATGGCAATTCACCTTCTTCTGGCATCAGGGTCATTTCTTTGCGTACTTTTTCCATCCCTCCTTGACCTCCTGTATTTACAGCAGGTATCTGATTGCAGCAGAGCAGGGTCCAGGAAGTAGGGCAAGCACGCTCACGTTTGTGTTTTCCAGTCAAGAAGCCAACATTAGGAGCAGACACAACTACAAAATAATTTTTCTTGGTTTTGTTTCTTTTTTTCTTTCTGTCAGTTCTGCTCATCTTAAAAAAAAAAAGCAGCAAACCAGCCAAGCAAGAAGCTGTGGTCCTCAGTGCAGCAAAAAGCCTGGCCAGGCTGGTTTCTCCGTGATGATGAGAGGGTTTGCTGAGGATTCTCTTGAGGCTGGTGGCTGGGCCTCTTCCATTGGGCCATCCTGTGGCAGGATGGACAAAGTGAGGCAGTGAGGAGCCAGGGCAGTGTGGTGCAGATGCTAGATGACGCTGTCTTCCATGGTGACCCTCCTGAAGACCGGCTCCTGCTTGGGTGTCCGGCCGCTCTCTGTGGAGAACAAGGGGAAAGAAGTAAAGCCCAGAGCAACACCTCACAGCCAGCCAGGGGGAAAGCCAGGTGAAAATCTCTGTGATCACAGAATCATAGAATAGTTTGGGTTGGAAGGACCACAAAGATCATCTGGTTTCAGCCACCCTGCCGTGGGCTGATTGCATCTCCACCAGATCAGACTGCCCAGGACCCCATCCAACCTGGCCTTGAGCACCAAGAAGGATGGGGCATCCACAGCCCCTCTGGGCAGCTGTGCCAGTGCTTCACTGCCCTCCCAGTGAAAAATGCATGCTCCTTTGAGGAGCATCTTGAACCAACCAAAGCATCTGGAGGATGGGCTGTGCTCAGGTACTCACTGATCCCATAGTGAGCACAGCTCCAGAGCCACAGCCCTGAGCTTGTACCAAGCTGCGGGGCATGCTGGAGCAAATGGCAATTTCTGTGGGTTTCCCACTTTTTAATCAGTAGGAATCACTGCAGAGTAAACAGATTTGTTTTGATATCAGACATTATCTGAAGGGTACTTCACAGGCTGTCTCTGAGAGCTCTACCGTACAGCTGTCTCTGTAATAATTAAAGCTCCAGGGGCAAAATGCCTACTTGCCGGGGCATGGGTCAGGAGAGACGGCCACATGCAGCTTGGGGCAAAGTGGACACATACAAGAACACTCAGGGAACGATTCAGGTAACAGTCTCCCTTAATATCCAGGGAGAGGTTAAGGTAGGCCACGCATACTCTGGAAGAGAATTACAGATGTTTTCTAAGGGTAAATCACTTCACCCCATCTTCTATCCATCGAACGGCCAGCAAATCCCTGCTGCAGCAAACCTCACACAGAAAGTGCTACCAGGAAAATGCTGGGGGTAGAACAAGAAGCTATTCACTTTTGTCCCTCATCTTGGCTATTTTTCGCTGCTCTTTGAAAAGGACGAAATTTCTTCCTTTCCTTGTAGCTCATCACTTTGTTCCAGGCAGTGGGATGCACTTTCTCCTTTCATTGCTGCATTGCTTTGTATCACAACAGCTAAAAATGTTTGGGTGTATATTGTACGTTGGGGAAAAGAATCCCAAATCCCACCTATTAGATATGAAGCACTCTTTAAAACCACCTGCATATATGAATGGCAGCAATCAGGAACCTGCTGAGATGGAGGCGGTGGGAAGGCAGAGCCCAGGTGCGTGCAGGGCTGGGAAGGCACAGCATCAATGTACTACTTCATTTATCTAACAGGGAGAGCCTTGCTAACAGGACTGCCAAGCTTGAAAAATGTACAGCCCTTCCTCTCCAGAGACAAAACTAGGGGGAAAGCTCCTTTTATCCTCCGTAAACTTGGCCCAGCTAATGAAGTTGTTGACCCCTCATCCCCCAAAACCCATTTATCAGTGGAGGTTAACAGAGACTCATTCCTGCTGAAAGGCAAAGCCTCCAAAGCACAGGCATTTGCTCTTGCATTGAGCTTTTCTGCCATAGGGACCCGAACTAAATTCTGCATGAGATGCCTTGGGGGGAGGTGGGAGAAGACAGTATGAAAACAGCTTCATTATAACCGTAATTTACTCATGGAGCATCATGCTGCTGGAAATAACCTTTTTGAAGTCATAACAGTACATACATTTGACTTTAAGCAGCAATGGAAGATACTGGGTCATCTGTATGTGTTCAGAGCAATGCAGCATTGCTTTTCTGCACCAGAACTCTACATTTAACATGCTGTCCTGCCAGTGTGAGTGAGGCACGTGCGGCACCAAGGGAAGCCATAAATATTCAATGCTTTAAGACCAAAAAGAAAGAAAAAAGGAAAAGACAGATGTAGGCTCTCACTATATTCCTTCTTGTCACCAAAACACAACAATTTTCCCGTTAAACAAAAGTGGATGCTTCTTCTTATTGGGCACAAGATTGCTTTTATGGGACGTGAATTCAGGCCTCATCCAAAACGTGGCCACGCACACCATGCTGCTCTGCTCCTGCATTTCAGTTGTTGCTTTGGGTTTAAGCAGCACTGTCAAAAAGCAAGCGTTTGCTTCCAGCACATAATAACTGCTCTGGGTTTACCAATATATATATATTTTATTATTGAGGTTTTAGTTTGGGTTTTTACATGTGTACAGAGTATTTAAGGAGTAGAAACATAAGAAAAGAAGTGAGAGAGGGGAGAAATCAAAAAGACAGCAAATAGTTAGGAAGCTGAGTTGTTTTGTTGGCATTGTGCTGGAGGAGACTATCACCATCTGGAGTACCAAATACAACAAACAGTAACCACCTGCTAAGAGCTATTCTGGTGTGGAAGGGGAAGATTTCCAAGTTCTGTCTATGCTGAATAGCCTCAATATTTCAGCGTTAATCAGACCATCTCCCCTAAACTGGGAAAACATACCACCAGCTGCATGACCCCGCACATCCCCAGGACATGCTGCCCCACTGAGTGTTTGTCCAGCCCTGGCTCAATGTCCAGCAGCAAAAACCGACTGCAGAGCGAGGGCTTCCCTGTCCTGGGCCCAAAGCCCCCCTTTCTTTTGCAGGTATCCCTGCCCAGGATGTCCACTGACAATGTGTCTGCTGCTTTCTCTGACAGCGTTATTCACTGATTTTATCTGCTTTCAGCTTTGTGCTGTAGGATGTTCTCAGCTCCGTTACCAGAGAACCTGTGCCGACATGACGCTTTGAGAATGTTCATGAGCACAGACTATTTAAACCCTAAAATATTCATTGAATAAAATTTGCATAGAGTCTAGCTGAATGCAGCAGGTAGCTAAAAATAAAGAACTTTTCAGATAGAAGGAGGAGATCAGAGTGAGACAGATGACCAAGTCACTGCTCTTAGGCTCTCCTGAGACAGCTTTTAATAAGATGAGCTATCCTTACATTCCTGTTGTGCAGGCAAGTCTGCAGGGTATTATATTCTTTATGAACTGTCAAAATCAAGAGTGTGTGAGGGCAACAGGGATGCAGGCAGGGACATAAGGACCTTCATCACTCAGATTTCAGGGAATTAAATGCAATCACTAGGAGGAAAAGAGCAGCACCGTAGTAAGCAATAATGCCCATGTGGTGTTTCCAAAGCCGTGATGAACACCCTAAACTTCTAGCCTACGTAGTCTTGCAGCCTTTTTTGTCATATCTTGTCCCTCCTTCACAATTTTTTGGGGAGATCTTTATAGTCTCATGCAGTTTGTCCCTTATGGCTCTTGCAGAAAATGAGCAGCCCTGCCCTTAGGAGCCTAAGTGTCCTTAAGCAGTAGGAAACTTAGTTGCAGCCCAGAAAACTGGTGCATCCAGTAGCTATGGGGCAATCTGATATCCGATATGAGATTACACAAAGAAAGTAACCTTGCTTATCTGCAGGTTAGGAAGAACATGGGAAAAAGAGATTTTCTACTTGCAAAATGCCCCAGGATGATGGGACATTGCATGAAATGCTCAGTGCTCACCTCGCAGCCTTGCACTTCTCCATTTCCCTTTCCCACCTGCAAGCAACGCTTTCAGAAGAAAGGATGACTCAAGCTATGCTTTGTCACTGGAAATCCTCACTCCACACATGCCCAGCAACCAGCATCTCCTTAAAGTGGTCCCATGCTTCCAGCAGGGAAGCTCTGTATATAAGATTGATGGCTCTGCAGAACCAAGCATTTCTTTTTTGCCTCTACTCTGTTTTTCATGGAAAGTTGGATGCTTATTGCAGTCAAATGAAGCTTCAATATTCTCTAAATCTTTTTTTTTTTTTTTCTTTTTACTTCTTCTTCTTCATTTCCCCCCCCCCCCCCCCCCCCCCCCCCTTTCTTTCTTTTATCAAAGCTCTAGAAAAGATCCCTCTGATACAAGGCTGCTTATCCACTTCAACACAGCTGGCTAAGTTGTGTGCTCCAATCATAGGTAAGAGACTTAATACCATTATCGTTACTGCCTCTTTGTCAAGCATCATGAGTACCACAAGCTACTCTCTTGCATCTCCCTGCCTTTGCTCAGCATTAAGAAATGCCTCAGAAGTTCTGCAGTTCTGCCTCCCACTCCGACAGCATTTTAGGCTTCAAAGGCTTTAGACGAGTTTCACGTGCTGCAGTCTGCACAAAAGACACCGCTGTGCTGCCAGTCACATAACACGTCTATTGAGTTACTTATCAACAAGCAGAAACCTTCGCCATGCCAATAATCAACTATCTGACACAATAAGAAACTGTTTCAAAGAGGAAAAAATGAAAAAAAATTACCTCCATCTTGCTCCCTCCCTCCCCAAACCAAACGACAGTCTTAAAACGTACTTGGCTTGATGTAATTAATGATATCTATTTCCCCTCTGTTTTGTGATTCAGCTGTTTCCAAATTTGTAAGAAGCACCAACAGTGAACCCTGTGGTGCCAGCTCAGCCTGGGGACGGAAATAATCAGCTTGAAAATAAACAGTGGTTTTTGCAATCACAGTGCTAATAGGCATGGTAGCTGGAGGACAGAAGCTCTCGTGAGAAGGGATGGAGGAGAAAAAAGCCTGTTTCCTGCTGCATCAGAAATACATGGGAAGGGGAAAGGTGATAACAACCATTTGGACTGAAGAAAGTCATAGCTATTTCATAGGACACAGTCTTCTCATAGCAAATCCACTACTGGTTTGTTCTTGCAGTTTCAGGCACGCTGCACTGATAACCCGCCTCCCATTTTATCATAGCAATATTTGCTACAGTGGATCTCACACTCTGTAGGAGTTTAATTCCACCAAATCCTTGGAAAACCACTTTTTGGAGACTAAGGTGAGCTTTAACTTTCTCCAAAACAGGTATTTCCAGGCCTCACAGCCTCAATTGGACTGCGGGAAAGATTGGTTTTGCTCTGGGATCTGAACAGTTGTGTGCATGCATCTACCACTTGCCTCCCAGCTCAGACCCTGCTGGCAAAGAAAATAAAACCATGCAAGGAGACAGCGAGGCAGAAGCCAGTGGGGCAGCAGTATCAAGAACAAGGGCACAGCCAATAGCTGTTTTGCTGTGATTTCCCAAACTCCTGGTGGGAAAGGACAAAACCCAAACCTGGCAGGAGGCACAGCCTGGTCGGAAATGAGGTCTCCTTCTCAAGGTGTTTTGGTCTGAGCTGCTGGCTGCAGGAACACCTCAGGTGGCTCAGGACAGCCCTTGCACAGACCCAGTTGCTCTGGAGGGACCTGAAGAGAGGCTGGGCCACTGGGAAGTGCAAGGGGGTTTCTAGCACAGTGTTGCCCAGGCTGGCAATAGAACTTTTGGCAAAGGATAGCGCTGCACGCGTCTGGAGCAGGAAAATAAAGAGACAGCAAACAATGACTGAGGCCTAACGGGGACTTGTTTTACTCTTTGACATGCTACCAGCGGTATTTAATCTCTGAAGACTCAAAATTAAAAAATAAAAAAAAAATAATTAAGAAATCATTACAATGATTAAAAAGACACATGAAATACTATGCTCAAATCATCTGCATGTCATTTTCTGGTTTATACAGTAGGCACAAAACAGACCTAGGATAACCTGCAAGAAACATTGGGCCAGCTTTGTTCTCACCCAGAAACAAGCGCTGCTAGCCTGATACTTCTATTCAGCCATAGCTAGGTAATGTTTGTGCTTAAATTGCTCAGCCAGGCTTCCTCTCTTTGGCACTGCTCACCCATGCCCTAAAGGAGTTGGAAACTCGTACTGAAGACAGCAATGGAGAAAGGAACAACAGAGAAGAGCGATTAATTGTACAGTACATACATACAGTGTCTTCTAAATTGTGATCAGTTGTTTATTGGTTGGCAAACAAGCTTCACTTTTACAACAAATATTAGTAATGAGGTCATTCAACTGCTGAGACCATACAAAATGATCATAAATAAAAAAAAAAAAAAAAAAAAAAAAAGAAAAATTAAAAAAAGAAAGAAAAGAAAAAAGAAAACAGGAAAAGAAGAAGAAGAAGAAGAAGAAATTATACTCCGTGCTGCTAATTTACCTCTGGAAAGCCTATGTTACTTAAAATCGTGTCAAATAAATAAATTTCCTGTTAGGCAAAATAATGAACAGAAGACTTTTTTTTTTTTTTTTTTTCTTTTTTCTTTTTTTCTTTAAAAATCACTGCAAAAAGTACTTTTTAGATCACTACGCATCAATCAATTTTCTTCTTAACCACTGCAGTACAAGTGCCTAAACGGGGACCGGACGAGGCCGTGAAGGCCCTTAGCTCCTATGGGGATATCGCCGTCTCATGCAGAAGCCCCGCTACGACTACAAAAACCTCTTGGCTTCTAGATGCGAACCTACGGCCTGGGTGAGGGGCTGCTTGCCAAAGATGCTTCACAGGATTCTTGTTACGATCGGTTGTGCACTGTAAACAAAGTTTGCCCTGCTCTATTCTGCAAAAAGTCTGCCGGCCACGTGGCGGCTCGAGAAAGATACACGATGAGGAAAGAAAAGACTCTCTTGGTTGGAAAGAAACTGCCATCGCATTCCTAAAAATGGTCCTTAGAAAGTGGTGTTCATTTTTTCTGCCCAGTGAGACTTTTTTTTTTTACCAGGATGGGAGGGATGGAGGGGAGAGGCAAAAGGAAAGAAAAGAAAAACAGGAGTTATGAAAAACCTTGCTCCTACTGGTAGACAAACTTACAAGACCAGCACAACAGAAAAAGTTCTTCTTATTATTTTTTTTTTTCCACTACATTAACAGGGACGCAAGTTCTGGAGGAACAGAAAGCAGACTATATGTGCAATGCTAGTATCTGTACATTACATAGAAACTGTTCGATTCTCTTTTTCTGCC
Organism: Excalfactoria chinensis; assembly: GCF_039878825.1. Lineage (NCBI taxonomy): Eukaryota > Metazoa > Chordata > Aves > Galliformes > Phasianidae > Excalfactoria > Excalfactoria chinensis. The sequence goes on from NC_092828.1 coordinate 41,152,098, forward strand.
ATTAGTTTTGATCGTCAGTTAATACAGCAAAACATAAAATATGCCTTTAGCATATAATTCTAGGATTCCCTTCCGTATCATTAATTTTTGTTTCGGTTCCTCCCACAGCGGAGGGCGCTGCGATCAAACCGAGTTGTGAGTGACCAAACCCCGTTGCATGATCCAGATTTGTAACAGACAGTTTGCTAGCTTGTTTGTTTTGTGCAGCACTCCCACCTAGATGCGCCATCGCTACTAGTTTCAAATGCACATTTTTGGCCTTTTTATTTGTTTTTCTTTGCTTTTTGTTTGTTTGTTTGTTTGTTTGTTTGTTTTCTTTCTTAAATCAGGTCCTCAGTATTAAGAGCAACACAGCATCAAGGATCATTTAAACAAATACAGCATAACTTGAGAAGGCCACGAAGTGTGCCATTATCTGTCCTATCTCTTTCATTAACATAATGAAGTCTGTCTGAAGGGAGGGAGGATAAGGGGGACTGGGGGAGGGAGGGGGCAGCGGTTCCTGTTCTCTCCGGGCTGGCCTAAAAATTCCAGTAAAAAAAGTCCGAGAGTTTCATTTCGCTTAGAACAGCATGAAGATTTAGGAGTACACACAATATTACCACTGCTTGTATTAACTCAGAACAGTAAACCGAGCGTTACGGAGGGGCCGTGGGTGTCCATTTGCTTCATTTTTGCTTAACCTTCTATAGACTAGTGACCAAATGAGCGGGTCCTTTCGCACTGCCGTCTGGAGAGGTTCCCTCTTTGTTCGGCGGGACTATAAAGCCGTCGCTGCTGCCTCGGCCTAGCTGGTAGTACGTGTGTAGCTGATGGACGTGGTTCCTGGAGCCAAGGTTGGGCATGCTCTTGTAGTAAACATCATCGGCGTCACCGCTTTTTGCCGCAGGGGGGTCGGTCTGGGTGCTGGCGGCAACGCTTTCCGCTACGGGCATGCCGGCCAGCGCGGGCATACTGGTGTACAGAGAATCCCTGTTGGGCGACTGGAGGTCGTCCGTGTGCTCGTTGGTCAGCAAGGGGAAAAAGCTCTCGCTGTTGTCCTGTGGGATGCGCCGCCGGCTGTAGAGGTGGGGCTGGGGGCCGTCAGCCGAGTACACGCGGGGGGGCAACAGCGGGGCGTCCGACTCCTCGTGGATGAGCTCCAGGCCCAGGCTCTCCTCGTGGGTGAAGGAGGTGGCGTCGTCCAGCACGATGGCGTCGTCCTCGCTCCCGCCGCCCACGCTGTTGACGAGTTTGTTCATCAGGTTGCGGCTCTGCTCGCTGGAGCGCTCGTGGTTGTTCAGGTAGGAGGGGATGTAGTTGGAGGTGAGTTCCTTCAGGATCTTTTTCTCGAGGGCATTCTCGGTGTGGTTGTACCCGCGGTCGAGGATTTGCACGCAGTTGCTGAGGTACTCGCCGCTGGCGATGCTGTAGCTGTTGCCGTGATTACCATTCAGTGGTAGAGTATCCGTGACACTTGTATCCCTGGCATTGTTCAGAAGCCCCTCTGAAAAACATTACACAAGAGAGGGTGACTTGTACAAACAGGACACTCACGCGGGACGTGCACACTCACACCCTTCCTAGGCTGCCGCGGGGCTGAGGGGAAGCGAGCGGCGTGCCGTCTCAGCACTGGGGAGTGTGCTTCAGCACAGGCGTGAGGGTGCGGCTCCGCTTCTCTGGCTTAAGGCCTCGCTGCTGGCTTAGGGCCTCGCTGCTGGAAAACGGAGGGCAATAGCTAGCAAGAGGGAATAACCTCCCCCTGCCAGTATTTCCTCTGGTTGTTGTGCACTGCTGCTTCCAGAGGCTCTGGGATTTGCTCTACACATTCCCTGGGAACTGAGTGGTACATGAGCCTTAGCTGGGCCGAAGTGCCCTTGCTGCAGGGCTTTGGCAATTCACCCCAGCTGAGGAGAAGTATTTGCTGTGTAGATTAATCATCAGCCGAACTTCATCTAGGACTGTATCCTTACTAGCTTTGGAGGGGGAAAATAAATCTGCACTCCCCATAAGAGGAAAGGCATGAGAGCTAAAGGAAAGATTTGTGATTAGCTCATGCAGCCAGAACAGGGGCCACAAAGTGCTTCCTGTCCAAAGCATTTATGGAACAAGGCTAAATGTCCTACCTCTCCTGGCCCAAGGGCTCAGCCATAATTTACTTCATCTTGGTCACTTGGGAGTTTCCTAATGTAATCGGTACTGGGGACAGCTGTAGCAGGGTCTTGCACAGCCTTTAAGAATACCTTCCATCTCCCATTCCAAGTGAAAGCAGAGGGCTCAATGGAAGGTAGAGCAAGTACCGTCACTGCCATAGTATGGCAGACATGGCAGGACACACACTGGGGTCATGGGGACACTCCTGAGCCTTTCCTGCCAACCTTCTTCCCTGCTTGCTGTGTTTGAAGAGGCAGCCCAGGGAAATTCAGATGCCTGGCTTGCACAATGAATTTATATATGCACAGACAGCTGCATAAATGAGACATCTAAATTTCAGCAATGAATTGGCCTGCTTGCTACTGCACCACTGACTGCTGTCTTGTTATTTACTGGCCTGTCAACATAGTCAGCACAAGGCTGGAGCTTGATGCCATCCTTACTCACTCTATGGGGTATGGTGGAGCAGGTAAGCAAGTGAGAAGAAACCCAGGCCACAGGCAGGTTAAGCTGCCACACATGGTGGGTTTTTGGTTTTTTTTTTTTTTGGATTATGGCCTCCCCAGAGCACAGACAGACATGGGAAAGCACAAAATCCTATATCAAACTTTCAGCTAAGGGCTGCGGGTGTTGCCAAAAAATCATAAGCAACTCCCAGCAAGCAGCAGTGGATGAGAGGAGCCGTTAGCCGACAATTTAAAAGTTGCTCTTACCATGCTTGGTACATGGCATGTGTACTTTCTGAAAATACAGGATTCATTCTACATCTGCGATGTCATAGTTGTGCATGACAACGGCTGGAAAGTGCTAGTGCAAGCTTTTATTCTTTCTTTTGAGTGAAATACCCAAATGTGTCTGTTGTCTTCTAGGTTTCTGAAGCTTGGAAGGTGGTGCCGTATCCCAGGTTTCCAAACAAACAAGGGAACTATGCGAAAAGTCAACTATCCATCACAGACATAGAGCAAAGCCACTTATTTTCATGTTGGAAGCTCTCCAAATGAGCCATGATATCTGGGAAGAAATGGGAAGTGAGCATTTTAGGGGAGGATCGTATGCAATGGGTGACGTACACGACAGCATCTGTCTAATAGCTGAGTGCCGTATGCATTGAGGCAGCAAGCAATGCTTTCGCTGCCAATGCATAGAGCTGGAGGCTGCGAGGGTTCAAAGGGAAATAAATGAAGGCATCACATGTGAAAACAGTGGGGTCTGTAATAAAACGAGCCATATTAAAATGCCATGACCTTGCAAATCAAAAGGTGAAGTTTAAAAGAACTGCACGCATAACTAAATGAGAAACTAGTTTGGGTAAATGATACCACAAGAATGGGAAATGAACAAGGAAAGCATCATCTAATCTTAACTATATATATATATGTACACATACATATATATATATACACACACACATACACACGCATACACAGATATATACATATGTATATTCATATGCTTTAGATTCTTTTGATTTCAAAACTGTGAGATGAATTTCCTTTATTAACTACATCATCTATATGTGATGCAATAAAAGTGAACTAAAAAAAATTACATTTGATATGCAATGTTTAGCTTTACTCCCATACTTGTCTCTCTGTAGGGCTCTAAACGACAGCATGAAGAAAAGGAAAGAAAAAACAACAAGTAAGCTTACAGCGACAGTAGGAGAAACATGAGTAAAAAGCAAATTGATGATGTGCAGAAAAGAGAGTTAACGGAAATAATTTTCACTGCCCAGAGTACATGAATTTGTTACATGGTTTATTTCAGGTTAAAAATATTGACATTTTAGACAGAAAAGTATTTTACCCGCAATATCAATGGACTACAGTTTTATTGAAAATATAATCACATTTAAAACTTTATCCAATGCCATTATAAATGTTCAGCGTGCAATACATCAAGAAATAATCCCTGGAAATTTTAAGAGAAGTCTAAAGCTGGCAATGGTCATGCTTGAAAAGACAGGCACTGTCAATGTCATTTCCAGAGTCTTAAAATGAATGGCTTTACTTACTGTTAGTTCTAATAACCCCTGGCAGTTGAAACTGAAATCCATTTCCTTGCTAAACTGTTTTGCTGTCCATCCTTTGCAACAGCGCTTTGCAAGAGTACGACTTAGCTCGTCATGGGGCTGTTGGCATTTAACAAACTTTTGCAAGGAAGTGTTTCCTTTCAGTTCTTTTTATAACCAAACACATGGAAAATTAGATGGACTTTGCAAGCAAATGTGTGAGAAACAGTAGTTCGAATAATGGCATCTCTAAATGAAGCTGTTGAGAAGGAAGGGTTAAAAAAAAAAGCAGAGCCAGAGATGAAGATGAAGAGCCATTGTTAACTGTCAACTTCTCACTTTGCATTGGTCTGTGGCACGCTGTTATTTAAGCAGAGCTTGTTACGTGATTTCCTTCTTCTCTTAAACTTATCAATCACAAAAGCAGTTAGGCCATTTTGAGACACTTATGCATCCAAGAGACCGAGTGAGTACACATCCATCAGATGCAAAGGGCAGTGAGTGCTTCGCACGTGCTGCGGGGTGCCAGGCTCCTCACCTACCATCTCCTCCTCCTTTTACACTCTGTCCTGTGAAGGAATTGATTTTGCCACTTGTACTTGGCCTCTGGCCTGTTGGGTTCTCATTCCCAGCCTCTTTACAATGCTTTTTAGGGCTCCAAGCCCCTGCTGAGACGGGGCAGCTTCAGCTTGAACAGAGAAGGCATTTTAAAGCATGGAACTGGAGAGGAGAAAAGAATGGGCAGACCGCCCCAGACTCCACATTTATCCTCTTTATAGTGTCTGTCTCTGTCAACGGTCAACACTAGATGTGGCAGATGAAGGTGCAAAAAAATCATGTGGAATGAGTTAGTAGGGCAGTGTTAGCTAGCATACCTTCCCTGCACACCAATCCTGGCCAAAGTACACTCGTAGATGGTGACAGCATCTACTTTTACAATGCATTATCATTGCTTTAGCCAGGTTGCTGGTGCAGCGCCCTTAAACCACAATGAACCCAAATGGGTTTTACTAAGTTTCCTTTCCACTGCTGGTTCTCCTAATATACACACTTTGTAACGGAATGCTTTGTCCCGGGAAAATAGCCAGTTTGAAAAGCAAAAGCTCTATCACTTTCTTCGGTCATTAATTAACTTGCAGCCTCCTGAATATAATGGGTTGCATTTTGCTGCCTCTGAAGTCAATGGCAAAGCTCCAGAGGCTTAAATGGAATCAGTAGTGGTCACACTCTCTTTAATCTCCTAGGAATGTAGTCTGGGCAACTTTCTCTGTCATCCACCTGGCTGTGTTGCATTGAATAGCACGTTCGAATCAATAACACTATTCGTGGAATAATATACTGTTAATGCAGGCAATGGTATCAGAATCCAGTCTTATAAACTAGAAGAACATAAGATTATTTAAATGCATGTAAAACCTTTTGTCACATTTCTGCTCAAATCTCTTTTGTGTATTTGAGGCACCCAGACCTGAACCTCAGGACTTGCCTTAAGTTAGATACTGACCCAGCATTACCGGCTGCCACTTGATTTCAAAGTCCCTCAAATCTCAATATTATCATGCAAGAAGATTTACAGAATATCAAAGCTTGTTTTGACATTTGTGATATGCTAAAGATCTTAAAATTCAGAGCATTTCATGCTTAACAGTAGCCCCTTTCTAGAAGACATAAGTGGAAGCAAATTTATTGCACAATGCTAGCATAGCTTAAGAAATTAATGAACAACAAAAAGGTCAAACACACTTGTTTCCTTGTGGATTGAATGAAAATACCCTATTGATACAGTTCAATATCTGTGTCTGTTATTAAACAATGCACTGCTATATAGCACAATGGGGGTTTTACTGCTTGCATTATAGCCATCATTACTCTCCCTTCCTTAGGCATCCTTTATGGGAAATGGACTCCATCATAGGAGGGGAGAGGTGAAAGAGTGCTAACCCCCACAGGAGGTGACAGAGTATGATGGAGCCGGAAAGCTCCATGCCTCAGCTGCTCTTCTGTCCTGGTCAAGCACTTCTGCCTGGCCTGGGCAGCAGCACCAGCACAGCAGCCTACAAATACCACCTGCCCCTACAGCTGGAGCAGAGACACACACACTGGGGACAACAGACTGACCTCACAGTGGGATCCTCAGCTGGATATGACTGACTCTACCTGCTCACTTCTCGTTGCCAGAACAATGTGCGAAGAGCTCTGACCTTCCCTACACCTTTTTCCAATCTTTCTTTCTTCTTACTTCCTAATAGCATATACAAAATGTATTAATGCAAACGGCAAAACATTTCCTCCAATGTCTACACTCTACTCTCTGGAGCTGACCTACGCTCCTTGCTTCAGCTGTACTTTTTTTTCCCTACAGATCAAGGGTCTTTTTGCTTTGTTTGACATTTTTTTTCTTGTGCAACCCCCAGAAGACATGCTGGTGTGCTGCTGACCACATTTCAGTCTGCCATTGCAAACAAGAGCAGCTTTGGTGTCAAAGGCCATCTTAGCTTCACTTACCTTCAGAGGTGTTCCTGCTTCTGAAATGAATGGTTTAACAAGGAAATGTGCTGACAACAAAGAGAGGAATGGATACATCTGACAAAACAGACACACGAGACCAAAACGATACAAAAGCAAGGGGATTAAAAAGAAAAAAATTGAAATCAAAACCACTATGAATGTTTTGAGTAGAACTGATGAGTGTCTCTCAAAGTGAACTTGATTGCTCATGAAAAAAGCCTACAGAAAATGGAAAAATGCACTGAAATGAAAGGAAAGGGAGGATCGTTTTTGTGCCCAATTCCAAAAAAAAAAGTGTGTGTGTGAGGGGGAGAGGAGGGGAAAAAAAAAAACGGAAGAAAAAAAGAAAGAAATGGGCAAAAATAAGCCACAGAAAATGGAATTCTCACTAGAAAAATTAGAGAGAAACTCCTGCACACCTTGTGCGTTGTACATGCTGACAGAAGGGTTGTTATAGACCGCCGATTCCCCGAGCAATGTATTATAAGGGTTGTTAGTGCCATGAGGACGAAGCAGAGCATTGGTTATAAGATGATTAGCCATGGCTCCTGGAGCAGCCCGATAGGAAGACAGAGAAAAAACAAAAAAGGTCAATCAGGCAAATGTGGCATAAAAAAAAGGAAAAAGAACATTCAGAATGACAACAGTTGAATTAGTCCTGATTACAAGCAGCCAGCTAATTAGACTTGAGAACTGTATGCCACTAAAGCAGCACAGATGTTACTGACAATGCACAAATCCAAACTGATGCAAAAGAAAATGGATCAGAAAGCAGATAAGCTACATTTATGGTGGTTCCCCAGTCGCTTGGAGTGTAAGCAAGGCTATGCCCACATGCTTGCTACAAATAAACAAAGGAAGATGGCAGCCTACACAATGGTGGGGGGTGGAGAGGGGAACTGTCCAAAAAGTGCCAAATGAAGAAGAAAAAACAAAAAAAGACTAACATAAAACAGCACATTCAGTTCCCACTATGGCCTAGGATCTCTCTTACTGGTCCTTTAAAATGTATCTGAAACTGAAAAAGTATAATAAAAAAGAAGTGATGGAAAATGCAACCTCTCCAAAGGCTCAGCACTTATTGGAGAACTCTGCTCTGGCTACCAGTTTCTCATATCTGAGAGGATGAGTTCACTGCAGCTCCTGCTCTTGGAGGTTGTCCAGTGCCTCCTGGCAGCTGGGTAATGAGAGCACCTCAGTCTGGCAGGTGTTGCTCTTGGGAATGAGAGCAGACCATGGGGGACGTATGCTTGGAAAGTCCCCGTTTTCCAAACAGACGCCTTTTTGCCCTCCTTCCTGCCATTTCAGAGTGCACAGCCAGCAACCAGCTTCCCCCTTAGGTTTGCCCCTTGGAGCTGCAGACTTTGGACTTCTGCTTTTCAGGACCATCAAAGCTTAGCAGGTGGCTGCCAAGACCCACCTTGTTTCCCATTGAAGGTATCAATCCCCAAAACAAAGCCTCCCTCCTCCTTCTGCTGACCTGCAGGACCAAAGAAACATTACACCCTTGACCTGTTAAATCTCCCCTGGGATTCAGAGAGGCAGCTGACTTGAAAACTCACTCCTAGGCAATTCCCACTCTCATCACAGGAATACTCAAGGGCACAAAGTAATTTCTATTTACTTCCTGGGCTAAAACATTATAACAAATCCCTCCTACTAGGAAAATAAGTCTTTGATGGGGCAACTCCAAGGCTATCAGCAGGCAAAGAGAAAGGGAAGGAGCACAGAAAACAGACCACCACCTTTTCCCCTGCCCAATCCTCTTCCAGGACACCAAAACCTCCATCCCAGACCTCTGCATTCCAGCTTGGCCCCTAGCTGGAGCAGCAGGGTTACCTGGCTGTCACCAACATTTGCTGCCTAAACCCACACAAGCATTCAGAAAGCAAATTCCTCAACACCAGCTCACTCTTGCAGGGTCATCTTTGTCACCTATGGGGTGCGGAATTCACCATCTGCCTATCTTGGGGGTGGAGGTGGCCCTGTGGCATAGTGGAGGCGGTCTTTGCAAGATGTTGATGTTTTGGGTGCAAACTTTTCTCTGCAACTAATTACCTGGCTTCTACTTTCTTTCTTCCTTTTGCTTTCTTTTGGATGATGTTGCTGAGGATATACAAGCCCCAGGTTTGTTTCTTAAAATTAAGCTCTGTGAAAGCTCATGCCAACAGAGCATTGAAAGAAAGCAGAATCTGTCCTGCCTCTCCTTTATGCTTCCCCAGCCCTTCCCGTCCTGAGGCGAATGGCATTAGCGGGTCACCCAGCCTTTTGAGCACAGAACAAGGTAGAAGGCGGCACTGTATGAGGGCTGCATGCCAGGGAGGCTCCTTGATACATGCTGCTGCAAAAAATACTGATTTCTCTCACCTGATGTTTTGGCTATACTGATGTAAAGCAAGATGAACTGTTGTGTTTGGAAATAAGGAAACAAAGCTGTCTCCTGTAAAAAAACATTATACGAACACTTAACTAAGCAACCTTGAATATAACTCATTGTCAAATGAGTCATTCCTTTTGTTCTGGTGATGCGTTTATCTATTAATATCACATATTGGACTGAGGATGAGGACTGTAGGAACAATTTCTCTTCTTGCACTTGTTTTATACCAGTGTGACTACTAAGGCCATGAAAGCAGTCTCTGCTTTTATACCACTTCCAAACAAGCTGGGCCGTAAAAGACTCCAAGAGGGATTTACTTTTATACAAGTAACAGTGAAGTCCAGAGTTAATGACAGTCACAAATTCCAAAGTGACATAATCTTCCCATTTGAGATTTAACCCAATCTCCAAGTTGGCTGCTGTGAGATTTGATACAGAGTAGAATGGCTTTGAACTCTTTTGTTCAAGGTGTCTTTCAATGGCAACTGCAGAAAGAAGCATCTTATATGATGTGTTGCTGGCCTGATCTTCTCTAACACACTGGGTGCCCATAACAAAGACAGTGATGCTTTTCCCAGATTTTTACCCTGCTTGTTGCAATGGATGAGCTGATCCCACTGCAGCTTGATCTTGGAACGGTGCACAGCAAGGCACAAAAAGGGACAGATCTGCATCAGTACACAGTACCTGGCTTGCCTACATGCACCGCAGGGGCCCTCTGCTGCCTGGTGGGCTCTGAAATGAGCTAAATTCACATCAACCTGGTCCTCCTGCACTGCATGAACTAGATAGTTCCTGGAAACTTCTAAAGCAGATCTGTGATTCTGACTACAAAAAGTGGAAAACTCAGAATAAGTCGGACATTTTCAATTTCTCAGGTGTGCACAAGAGGAGGCTTGGTGTAACAAAGCAGCCGCCCATTCCTGTATGCAGACACTAAGCAAAAATACCACATCTTCTGCTTTCCTCTCCCTTTATCTGTGAAGGTGTCAAGATTTTTTAATTTGCTGATCTAAATGTCACTTTTGAAGTCAGTTTTGAGTAATCCTCCTGGTACAAAGCTGAAGTAAATCCACTGATATCTCTTTCTGATACCTTTCAATATTTTGGGCACTGAAGAGTAAGTTCCCATCAAGGTGGGCTGCCCACAGCGTACTTCACTCTTTGTGTGGGTCATGGAAAATACAACCTCTGGCATCTTAAAAAGAAAATCATGTATGCCTTGTGTACATTAATCTGGGGTTTTGCTTCTCCTTAGCTGCTTTAAAGCTGCAACATTCCCTGCCTCAAAGGACTGAGGGAGAAGAACTGCATTCAGGCTCCAGAGAGCCTAAAGTTAAAGCTTTAGATAAAACAATAATATAACAGCCAAATCCCCATTATTGAGTTCCTCCTTCCCAGGAGGGAGAAAGAAAAAGGTATTTCGAGCCATACATTTAAGTATCATCCTGCCATTTTCATAACACTTTATCATTGCTATAGCAACCACCAGGACTACGAGGAAAAGCAGATTAAGTCTGCAGATGAGGTATAAGCAGAAGAAGCAGGTGGGCTACCCATGAAAACAGCCATGGTAGTAAACAGCTAGTGAAGTCCAACAAAGAAAGGCCAGGATCAAAACGCACACCTTCTGAAAATGCTAAGAGAAGAAGTAAATAGGCCTATCTGGCACAACATGTCATGGCCTTTCATGGCATAACACCAATTACTCCCAGCAAATCAAGCAGCCCAGTGTCATCCTTGCTCCACAGCACTTCAGTGGCAACATCCCCTATACCAATTCCTTCTCTGCCATTTCCTGAAGCACCTGAGCCCAGCACACCAAGCATGCTTTTTACTTATTTATTTGCTTAGTTATGCAGGCTGGCTTCAGCTCAGCTGCACTAAAACACCTCCAGTTCTGTTAGCCAAAGGTACTCTACTGAAGGCCAACTCACCTCATTTCCAAACTCATCTCATGCTGTGTACATATGGGCACACCTGCTCTTGGGAGTGGGAAAAGGATGAGGCTTCAAAGCCAAAAGTTCACATGGGCATCTCCTTATTCACTGGGATGAGAAGTTCACAAACAGAGCCCACGTTTAACAGCAGGACATCAGGAATTTGATGTATAACAGAAGGCTACACCTTGTTAAACAGGTACAATTTAAACACTCAACTAAAAGCAAAGGGTGAAAAGAAAGATGACAAGCATATGTCACCAGACTCTAGGTTGTATCGTTCACAAACAAAATTCAACTACTTTCTTGTGGGCAGCTGGCTGACGAAGCCATACAAAGGCATTTAAGCTAACTTGAATCATCTGCGTGGTCTGCTCAACAGAAAGGGAAACATATCCAAGTACTCCTCCAGCCTTTCTGAAAATTAATGTCATGCAGTGTGGCCTAAACAGGCTGCTAATGTATTGGGCAGCACTGCTTTATTCAGGGTCATCTGCCCACATAGGTAACAACACCCTCACATATCTCTTTTGGCTTTGTATCTCTTCAGTGACTTGCCAAAACCAGCTCTTGCCTTGCTACTTGCATTTTAGCAGGCTGGAAACACACTGGGGAAGGAAAGATTTTCCCGCTGCCCAGAAGACATGCCAAGAGTGCAGTTCTGCAAAGAAAGGATACTAAAGCATTTAATAAATGCAAGCTGGCAAACTAGTGAATCAATCAATTGAACGTTTCAAAAACATCCAGAGAAGCCCAGTATTTTCCAAATGAAATGTTTTTCTTTTTTGTTTCTCAAGAGTGGTTTGTATGAATGCTGACTTTGACTCTTTCTTATGATGTCATTTTTTCATTAGAGTAGAAACTAAAATAAATAGTTCAGAAAAAGCACATCTGAGTTGTAACAAAATACTTCATTGCCTCTGACCCGGGAGTCCAAAAATGTAATTTTTCTTGTCCTTTTATTTTTTGGTTGTATTTTCAGAAAGTACTGATGTGTTTCTGGTCACCCTTAATCTTTTTGTTTTTTCCCCATTTGCCATCCACACAGCTCTCGCTGCTCCCATCCCACAGGACAGGATAGGGAGCTGTGCCCCTGCCCACTCTGCCTCCTGAAAGCAGTCAACTTATCTTTCTGTCCACAGACTCCATCAGTCGAGACCCCTGGCTTCTCACACTTCATATACTGGACTTCAGACCACCCTGCAGAGAGAGTGTGGCCCAGTCCCCAGAGGTACTGCAGTGCCTTGGCTACCAGGGAGTACAGGTTTATCCGCTTTGGTTTATACAGGGCACCAACTATGTGGTTAGAGATGAATCTTTTCCTAAGTGTCCATTTAAAACCAAAGAAACAAGCAAAACCAAACTGCCTTACTCTAACCATAGTAAGTAACTCATCTCCCTAACTTGAACATTACTGAAATAACCTTGCTGCACAGATCCATTTGTAAATTCTTCCTAGCTCTGTATGTCATTGAGCATTAACTTATTTATTCCATTTTACTCCCAGGCAAAGAAAATACATTCCAAGCATGTTTGTATGAGTCAAAGCTCCAGCCACCTCTGTGACTTTGCTTATCAGCATTCAGTACCGCTCTTTTCTGTGTTGCGGGCAGATTTTTGAAGTATTTTAAAAAATTCTGGTCTTCCACATGTTCTCTTGTAAATTATTCAAACAATTAATACAACTATGGAAAGTGAAATCACACACATTTGCCGAAGGACAACGGGTATCTTCAGCATTCTTCCTTGTTCCCTGCAACAAACGCTCTGACGTTCAGATTTATCGAGCCGTGTTCTTATAATAGCCAACAGGATTTAGTTAATAAACTTCAATAAACCTCCCTATTAAATTTCTCTCAAATAGGTTTGTTGTCACTTGCAGCATCTAATCTATTCATTGAGAAGCTATTAATACTGACTGAAGTGAAATGGAATTTCAGCAAATGAGATTGTTAAGCTCTGGGCCATCTTCTGCAAAATGAAACATCCCATGCTTTTACACAGAAACAGGACAGGGACAGTAACTTTTTTTCCCTCTTTCCCTCCTTGCTCCTGGAATGATTTCAGATGATAAGCCTCAGATGGATTGTAATCTGCAGGCCACGTTCAAAACACATCGCTAGTCCACAACAACTTATAAATGTTTGCCATGGACAGAGGCCATCGTTTCACTGATTCCTTCTCAGCTGCTTGGAGCAGAAGCACATTCTCCAGATGGGACATTTCTTTTTTACCACTGCTACTCCTTCAAAGAGTTCTATGCCTTGACTAAATAAACAAAAGTGCATCACGGCTCTTTCTTCCCCTTTATACTTATTGCTCAGTAGATGCAAGTTCTTAACCAAGACACGTGGGGAGCCATGCCTATGGTGGAAACTGGCCTGTACTTGCAAGAGTCTGTATAAGCAGCCATGCTTTCCTCCTTCCTCCACAGTCATCATGCTAAGACTGCTCTGCAGCAATACTCTGCTGGATCTAATAGTCCCCAAAGCCTGCTCTGATTTCAGAAATTGCTTTGCCCTTACTTTTCCTCTTTAAATCTGATCCACCTAATGACTGAACTTCCAATTATATGGCTGTCAATCCTAAAATCAAAGCCAGTTCATAATATCTCCCAAAGGAAGAATGCCACGTCACTCACTGAAATCACTGCAACAAATCTCAGCTAACTCTGTCCCAGGCAGCAGAGAAGCAAAATAAACCAGAAGACAATCTGCAGTGGGATTCATTTCACACGTAGGCAGAAATATGAGTTAAATTCCCTAAGTTTTGATCCCTGATGCAGAAAATCATATTTTTCCTGGCATATGTAAGGCTGATTGAAAAAAAAAAAACAACAAAAAAACCCACAAACCAAAAACCCACAAACCATGAACAACAGGAAAAAATAAAATAAAATTAAAGTCAAGGCAATTGCTAGTCCAAAAGGATACTGCATTTTCCTTACAAATAGAAAATATTCATTTGCTTACAGCTACCTGGAATTCATCTCTACTTCATATACAATTATCAGGATGGTTCACTTTGAGGCCAGATGCTGACATTTAGTTAAACCAACAGCCACTTAGCAGGGCTGCGGAGATTTATGTCTTGGAATCAGCAATCCCTCTGGGCTGACTCAGTGCATGTGGACTACTCCATCCAAATTTGTAATCTGCCTGGGTGTGGGACCCAGGCACTGGTATTCGTGGGGTCAGGGAGAATCAGGGAGTGATATATATGCTCTGTAATGGTTACAAAGAGGGAATGGAGAAGCAGGGGACACAGAGGACAAAGCCAAAGACTTAAAACTTAGGCAGTTTCATCAGAAAAACGCCAGTGGCAGTGAGATGGTAAAGAAACAGCCACCCACGCTGGGCAAAATGGAAATTTTAGAGTTCTGACATAAATTAACCTTCTGAAATTCCTGTGCTATTCCCCTGGTTGTGAGCACCGGCAGTCATGGCATTTGCAGCACTGGAACCGCAAGTGCTCTTGAGCATTGCCTCCCCAAGAGAGGGAGCAGAAGCCACAGCACTTGAGAAACTGTGGCTAGATGAAATGCTAGAACAGAGCCTGCAGGCTTGCTCTGGATTGGTAGAGAGATGCCTCAGGGGACTCTCAACCTGCTTCTTGCCCTTTGACTTCCACCAAACATCCAAGGGACACATAAGCACCTCAGAAAAACACTACTGCTCTCAAGTGGCAGCCTCAACTGAAAAGAAACAGAAATGGAACTGCTAATCATACTCCCGAGGCCGAAGGAGAATGGGTTCACTTTGTTGTTGCCGTTTGTGGCTAAATCAGCCACCTCCAGGCTCCAGGACTGCTGAATCCCCTGCAACAAAGCTTAACCTTCCCAAGGCTGGGAGCTTTGCTAGATTCTGGGAAGGGAAATGCTAAAAAGCAGAGTTTGCTGTGTCCCTTGGGCTGGTGCAGCAGAACACACCTGCTGGCTCAGCAGAGGTGAGCAAGGCCAGTATCAAGCACAGACACTCTGAAGAATGGCTGGGCTCTGAGGGAAAAGTGCCATGCCTTCGGTTTAAAGCAGTGATGATGATGAAATGAGATTTGCACATTGGCAGGCGATGGTCTCCAAATGGTCACTGAGGCTGCAGCTTCTACCAGGGTCATCCTAGGCTCAGCTTTGAAAAGTCCTCTATGCTTCCCTCCAGAAGACCCTGACAACCACTAAATATGGAGCAACAAAAAAGAAAACAAATGGAAAGAAAGCGGTATTTATTCTCCAAAACCTTTGAGCCTGAACAAGAGTCAATGGTGATGCTCAGAGCAAGTAAGAGCTGTTTAGCCAGACTGTGACATATCAGTGGATGGCGCCTTCCAAATATCTGATTGAGACAAGTAGAGGCGTTCCTACCTCTCCCAGAGCTCAAGTGCTTGCTATTTGTTTTATATGCAATATAAATTCTAAAAAATCTGTCTGTCACACCAGCCACATAAATCCATCAAGGAGAGAATGAGCATCTTGAGATAGACTGACACATGGCAGCAGGAACAATCCCGCAATCCAAATTTCCACCCACCCTCTGCTTTCCTTAGGCACTGACAGCGAGGGGTCAGCTTTGCAGATGGGTTCAGATGACCAAGTCATTCTTTAAAGTACATGGAGAAATTGCTCTTCATTTAAGCTCCTGAACTGGGGCTGACATCTCAGATAGAGCTGAAGCCAGAACCAGAAAACTGCTGAACTGGGTTAAGCCATTCCTGAGCAGTTTGTGTTGATTTTTCATTTTGCTCTTTCTTCCCCTCTGCTTGTCTCTCTCTTTAACCATACCAATAGTCAGACTGTTTTCACTGCTGCATTTCCAAATCATGTCCTACCTACTACACACCAATCTTACGCAAACACTAAACAGAAGTGTATTCATCTCGCCATACAGAAGGGGAAAATCTGGGGACAGCAACCCAAACTCGATTCACTTCAGTGCCCCATTGCAAACCTGCAGCTACCATCTTTTGAAATGACAGCTTCTGGCCAAGGCAGGATATCACCTTCTAATGTGTTTTATGACGAAAAGCTTCCTAAAAATGCAGGCTGATATGGCCACCTGAAGATAATTTAAAACTTCCCCCCCTACCCCTAAAACACACACAGTTATCCCTGCTGAGTTAACAGTGCAGATATGGTTTCAGCATGGAAATCACAGATTAATTATATTTTTGAGTGGGTGGTAGGAATTTGATGGGAGATTTCATTTAGGAAACAATCACGTCTTGGGTTAGAAATCAGGATATTAATGTTCTTCATTTTAATTTTCCTCTCTGACTCAGATTCCCACTGTTTGAATTTGAGCTCAATTTGTTCTGTTCATTATGAAGAAATCCACATGAATTTGACATTAAACTGATTATCTCTGAAAACAGTAGCAATAATTTCCCCTTTTCCTGTGTACGTTTCAGATTATGTCTTTGTGGTTGATATAAAAAAGCAAGGGAGAAAAAATAAAGCAAAGAGAAATCAAGTACTTATGCAGGAGCACTACTTACAATCTGAGACATGCAATGACACTTAGGCATTTGGGAGGAAAAGGCAAGGGACAGGGACAAAAGAATACCCTCATTTCCATTTCCCATGTCAGAGCATTTGCAGTGGAAAAATAGGAGTGAATATGGCTTTCCTAGCTGGGAAAAATAATAAACGCACTAATACTGGGGATCCTGGAGCTTCACAATGACTTTTTGATGGAATTTTATTTTCTTTTTTTCTGGTTTTCATATACCCATCAAGGGTACAAACCTTGCACTCAAGGTTTGATAGTGAGTGCAAGAGTGCATCCATCCTCATAAGCAGACTCCTGAGGCCAAAAGGAACAATTAAATATTTAAGACTCACCACCTTGCAGCAGGAGTTGCCAGAGGTGCTGGATTCCAATCTTGTACCAGCTTATAGGAAGCTGATGGCACTGACTCGACTTAGTGTCCCCCATAAGCCTCGCCTGTGTCCCAAACCCCCTGCCCAGCACTGGGCTACCAGTCCTTTCCTTCTGTCTGTCTCCTGACCAGACAACCTTGGACTGTGGTTGTAGCCCAACTTCCAGCCTTGTCTTTGCCCCCACTGCTCTGTGCTAGACCCTGGACGTGGTTCATCCTTCCACCTTGTCCAGGGGTGTGGACAGATCCTGTTACCAGCATCCAGTTCAGCCTGATGGCTCTAAGGAACAGTGCCCTATGCCTTTTAGTTGAGTTCCTCTTGTGTCCAAGCTCTTCTCTCTCATGCAGGAGCTCTGTTCCATCTGCTTGCAGAGCTGCATTTCCCTGATATTTTTGCAATCAAGGAAGAATGGAGCAACGTAAGCCACCAATAGATCTCTCCAGGAGACCTCTGTGAATGGAGTTAGCAGAGGCTGTGAGCACTGCCTTTGGGATGAAAAAGCATAGAGCCAAAAGATGAGGGGTGTGCATACTCATGTTTCTACAGGAAGACTGGGATTGGAGTATTAAGCTCTGTGTTAAACTATTAAACCTGCTCCTAAGGTGCAACTTGCTGTCTAGTTTGGAAGCCAAGATTCAGGGCATTACAGTGGATGCAGGACATTACAGTGGTAAGACAGTACTTGACCCAGCACAACAGACTTTGGCAATAGTTTCTATTTACAAATAAATGTTGTGGCTCTGTCCCTAGCCTATTTATTTTCCCAAAGAGGGAAGAGCCACCGAGATATTTTAAGTGCTTGCCAACCGGGAAGATACAGTTCCCCTTACCTGCTAACTTCAATGGATACATGCAGCTCCAACAGTACGTTTTCCTGTATGAAAATACTACCTCATACCATTGACAAAGCTTTCCTTTTTCTCTGCTGATCTCAAGCCTCACCTAAACAAGAAACACTCCCTCCTCTAACAGATAACTCATTTTTCGTCTAAAAGAAAACATCTAATCTCCAACTTGAAAACCTGAAAGGTAACAAAGTACCATAGGGTTCATGATGTTTTCTTTTTTCTCTCTCTGCTGTCTCATATCCAGAGAGAGACAGTAATTATTGTTTTACCTCTCACCTAAGACACGGATAAAAACAGGCTGAAGTTGCATTGCTGTTTTGCACTACAACTGCTTGTTTGCAAGGCTGTCTGAGCTACTTGAGTGTTTTTTGACAGTAATGCTTCCAAGGTGCAAACAGACCTGTCCCTCATTCTTAGAAGGAGGCCAGTCAGATGTCCCCAGAGCTTGGGTCCATGCCATACCAGCAGAGTTTCAACAGTGTTCACATTTGCAGTGGTCCTTCGCAATCTGTTCCTCTTGATATCAGCACAGTGCTGAGTGACATTCCCTTTCCACCTGCGTGGACTGCACAGGTCCATGACTAGATTTCAAACGTGCAAGTGTAACAGAATTGAAACAACAGTAATGATATTAACTGCTTTTAATCTCTGCTCTTTTTAACAACTGTTAACCCAACCACCACAGAATATCCTGTCACAACCACGCAGTTACCTACTGTCTTCTCCCAATGAACTTGTTGCTTTCTCTACCTTCTACTTTTCAGCCTTCAAGGAAACAAACTGGAGCAAACATTCCGCCCTCAGCATAGCCTTTTGGTTCACTTTTTCAGCATTTTATCTGAGTGTCTGCATCAAGACCTCTTAAACTTCCCAATTACCCCTTAGGCAAAGGAAGACTTATTTTTTTCCATTCATAAAGTCATCAGCTTGGTTCAGGTTTTACCCTACTCACCCTCTGCAGCTGACTCCGAAACAGCCTGCAGTTATAAGTTCAACAATACTAGCATGATCAACCCTTTCACTGTCTCTGACTTGGGCAGGCTGTCCCCCAGATGTCCAACAACCACATCTGGGCTGCTAATCCAACACTGTTCTACAGCTCCAGCATTACTTTGCCATGTGGTACTTGTCTGAGCTGAGTACAGCTCTACAGTCTTGGCTCAGGTGTAGCAAAGTTTAAATAACTCTGCATGAGACTTAGCCTTGGGAGACTGAAGTCAGCTGGATGCCATGGCATTCAGACCACAGCTGCATCAATTCCTAGTCAGGCAAGGAGGATAACAAAATGCAGGCTTGGGGACTTTGCAAACACGCTATTCCACAGTGAATTACAGTCTAGTCATGCCTAACATAAATAAAGGCCAGTCCGTGCTGTGTCACACATGAGATATAGCAGAAGAGAAATGCAGAGAAAAACAGACAACAACACTGAAAGGATCACAAGCACAGGGAGATGAAGAAACTCCCAAAGTAATGTCTGCACTTTCTATCCCACAGAGATTGGAGTCACAGACAAACTGGAGAATCACTGAGATCAAGACATTGAAGCAGTAGGTCCAGCTCAAATTTTCAGTGCTGAGAGAAGCACATGATGGATGTAAAATAGATGGAAGGAATACCCAGCCAGATCCATGGTGGGAAAAATGGCAAAGCTGTACAGTTGGAGTGTGAGGAGCAGGAAACCCCCTAGCTCTTGAAACAGAGTAATTGTCTACAGGGCACACCAGCATGTTCCTTCTCTGACAGTAGAAGGGGTAGAGTGCTACATCCCCAAACACATGAAGCTATGAGCAGCAAGGGAGAACAGAGCCTGAAACAGTTTGTACTAGTCTGCAACTGGAAGTTGCCTTCAGTAGATACCCGAAATTATCATGTAAGTCTTGACAGTCAAGGGTAAGTATTGGTTTCATTGCAGAACACGTTACATCAGACGAGTTTGGGAATATGCTGGAAATTCCCAGTGGGATGAATGGGAATAACATAATGCAGAAGGTGCAAAAACAATATCATGGCCCATGACATTTGCAAGGGAAGAAGGCAGCGGATGAAATAGGGGCTGGAGCTGAAAAAAAAGCTGCAAGGAATATGACATCTGCTAAGTCAGAAAAAGATACAGCTATGTGTCTAAAGGAGGGATGTGCCGTACAAACACGATATTCCAGACTGACATCCATGAGGTTCATGGAAGGAGAAAAGCGGATGAAGTGGGACAGCAAAGCTAATCATAATACAGGAAAAAGGACAGCAAGGGCAGACTTGCCCGGGACATCAGCAAGCAGCAGGGGGCTTTCAGTACTGTGAGAGTGACCATGGAGAAAAAGCTTAGATGAGAAAGTACCCCAGTTAGAAGATGTGTCACTGCTGTCTGCTTCCACAACAGGAGCATGAACAGTCAGCACCAGCCTAGGAAATGGAGGAGTGGAGTCAGGCCAGGAGCTGGAGGCCAGGATGATTCTTAGGAGAAAGGATAATTTTCTCTCTGCTTTAGAAACTGGGTTGTTGACTGAAGGCACTGGGAAAAACACCTGTGCACAAAGAATGTGTAATTTGGGTAATATAGTTTCATGTAGAAGGTATCTAGGCTGGGAGGGCTGGAAAGAGACTTCTGAAAGTGTATACAAGCCTGCTGTATCAGCCTTGGGCAGAGAAAGATACCAACCATATAAGTCAAGACTCATACTTGATTCCTCTAAGCTTTAATTGCACACTTGTAAACAAAACATTAATGAAATGTCTCCTTTAAAACTTGATATATATTAAAATATTAAGAGGAAGACAAGGATTGTGAAAACCACATTGCCCTGCTGATCTGTTCAGGCTTCAGCTCTCCTGAGGGAGAGATTGAAGAAACAACTTATACTTTATGCAAAGCCCTAGCACCATGAACATTTCTTTCCAGGCAGAATAAAAAGGATAAAGTGTGAAATATCTGGGGTCCTCTACAGCAGGATTTCTGTTGATGTCAGGTGTAGCAGAAATCACCACCTGCTGCTTCAGAGACACTGACCCCCAAATAAATGTTGTAACCTCCATTTTGCATAACTATCTACTACAAAAAACAACAACAAAAACCACAACCCATCAAACAGAAACAATAAATTATGTGCCTGCTTGTGTGAAAGAGAGGAAGGGTGCCCCTGTATAATAGTACAATTTATTCAAGACGCTTAAGCATCCCACCACAAAGCATCCTTTTGAAGACAGTTACCAGGCTATTTCTGCAGTCTGTGGAGAGATGCAGGCCCTTTGGGTGATTCATCTCATGTGATGGCACACAACAGAAATAGCTGGATGAAATCCACTTTGAAGATGCCTCCCCCAGCACTTCATTTCCCAACCGACCTTTAAATAACAGGTAAATCTAAACGTGGGCTCTTGCCACACTGGCACGGAGACTACCCACTTAAAACCTCTTCACAGCTTTCCCAATTTACAGTCATACTCCCATCTTTGCACGAAAAAAGCAAGAACTGAAACAGGAGATGCCTTTTTTTTTCTGCCAACAAGTCCAAGATGCTGTTTGCTAAAGCATTTCCCTTTGTAGCCTCAGCTGCACTGGATAACAAGGAAAATTCTGTGCTAACTAAAGGATTGAACAGTTCATGCATAACACATTCTGGTTTGCTGCTGAGACGGATGGTAGTGGGGAACAGTGGTTCTCTCTGTAACCTTTGTACAACTGATCCCCCACTAAATTAGCCCCAGAGAAGCCTGCTTGTAGCAAAGATGGAGAGAGATGCAAGGGCAATGCACACAGTTAAATCAGTATGAGCAGAGGCATTTGCAGTAATGGCATCTTATGGCCATCTTTATCAACAAATCTCCAGTGCAAAATGAAACTACGCTAGCAAAAACACCTTCAGAGTAGGTCAAGGGACAAAAGTACACTTCCATGTTAACTATGCTGCCTTCCCCTTTGCACTGATTTGGGAATATATATATAATGTTAAGAAAAATTAATCACATACACTTAGCTCCCCTGCACTCTGCAGTCAATACTACTAACAGCGCAGCCAAAATTCTCAAAGCCTATTCTCATACTATTACACAGGCAAAACTCATCCTAAAAGCAGTGGGGATAATGGGTGAATAAAGACTGAAAAAGAGCCAAAGTCCCAGTTCAACTCTCAGTTGATCTATTTGGTGCAACCATTAGCAATGGAAACACTTTCCATGTTCACCGTCATGATAACAGCTGGGCTCAGTAATCCAAATTCTGCCCCCTCTTAATTCCAGCATAAACTGGGTAGAGATGCAAAACAGAATTTGGCATCAGGGTTAAGCCATAAAGTAACTGTACTAAACTATAGACAAACCAGTCTCTGAGTTTCCCCCCCCCTCCTCTTACTGTCATTTTCCCATAACTGACTGAAAAGACCTTTCTAAAAAGAAAAAAAAGCTCAGATTTCCTCTAGTGCCAGGCACCACATTGTCTTTGGCATGCCTCTATTTCTGTATGTCTCTGATAGCCTTTCCTCCACAGATGTCTATATAAAGTTCACATTAGTCAGTTCTTCAAACTAGGTATGAACATCAATGCGGATGATTTTGTTCCAAGCACACAGTGTTTCTTACGTATGTGCTCTGCTGCTCATTTTTGCTTCCACAAAGACGACAGAATTGCTATGTACCCAGAGCAATCACAACGTCTGTGATGCTTAACGCAGGCAGTTCACTGTCATAAGGGCCCATTTTCACCGTCAGCAATGAGGCCTGATACCACAGCAGCTTATGGCAGTTTGCTGGGGGAATGTGGAGGTTTCTTTTTGACTATGGGGTTGGTTTTGGTGGTTTTTTTTCCACTCCTTTTCCTAATTCCCTTCCAGAAATGACATTCCTTGAAAAATGCACGTGTAAAATTAAATGAAGAAAAGAAAAAAAGGAAACAACCAGCACAAAACCTCCTCCCAGTTAATACTGTAACATTTTCTTGTGTAAATGAATAGGGTTTGGCACCATCTGAAGTGGGGGAAAAAAAGGGGCAACATATTTAAGACTCATTACTCATCACAAGAGTTAGAGATGTAGGAAAAAAGAAAAGAAAATAGAAAAAACTAAAAAAAAATAAAGTTTATAATTACCTCTGTTGAGTGAAGCTGAACTGTTTATATCTCCAGTAATAAAGGAAGACTCGGACTGCTTTCGAACTGTGTCGTTCCACATCCTACGAATCCGGCTCTGAAGAGGGATTGAACCACAGCAGGTAATGAATTTTTAGCAGCTGCAGATAGGTTTCTTTCTGCCTCACTAAAGATGGGCTATTGGTGTGCCTAGCTCAGGATGAGACTTGTTTCTATCCAGCTGTAAGCAAGCAGTTGCTGTTTGGTTATAACCATCTCGTGCATACCAGACACTGCCTGCCTAACTTCATAATACAAACGCCTCTCTCAAATAAGAAGTGCATAATAGGATTGCTCACTCTGCTTACATCTTAATTAAAAAACAAAACAAAAATAAACACATTAGAAATCACATGTGAGAGGAACTCAAACCCATGCATGCTCAAGGTTTACCAACATTGAACCAAATAACTGAAAAATAACTCACACACGGAAGCACGCACATTTCCCTCCCATATTACCTGGGATAGTCTGTGTCAATTTTCTGCAGAGCATAGCAGAACAGTTGATTTGTTTCTTGGTGTCCCTGAATGTGTGGAAGTTTTGTATAACTACTATCTATCTTGGGAAATATAGGTAAAAAAAAAATCCACAGCAAAGGAGTAACAAACTTCTATTCTCCTACTGAAAAATCTGATGATTTTGCTATCAGTTTTATAGCTTCTGCTTCTGGGGAGATAGTGTCCCGAATGTGCTGGCCTTCTGTTTTGTTTCTCAGACACAAAGTAGAGCATTTACTTCTGTGGCTTTTACACCACTGCCTTGCTCTTCCCCAGCTAGACCTTTCAAAAAATCAGAAAGTCAGCTGTGTGCACCTTGTGAACAGTCCTGCTGCAGACCCACGCCTCATCTCACAGGATATGATGGATGTACCCTACAGCGACACAGAGGGGCTGCTAGGCCATCTTGGACATCCAGAGTGCTCTTTGCCGCTGTGACAGACCATGTTTCTCCTAATCACTGAAAAGCCAGTGCTCCCCATGGTGGGGTCTTAACCATGTGAGATCTTCCAGGGCTCACTCACTTGGTCACAGCTCCTTCTGCACTCATTAACCACGTACTAATGGCATCTCCTAAGCATGTGTTAGCCCTCTATAAAATGAATCAGAATGTATCTTGTGGCCCATGCACTTTTATAGCAGTTCTTTTTCACCTGGACATTTAATCTATTGCATTCTTCTGACATGATCCATATGGATTGACTATTTTGCACCCTAAGTGCTTTTCAGAGGAAAAAACAAAAGAGATCTAATGAGTTTTGTTCCTCTTGCACTTTTCATAACTCAGGGGTCAGATATACTCTACAGCGCAGATCTCCATCCACTCTCTCCCACATGAGGTTTCTCCTGCCTGTGATAGGGCTTGAACACCTGCATTCTTTCCAAGAACAAGCTTGTAACAGAAAATAACCAACCACAATACCTCAAGCAGCCCCTGTGACAACGGAACTGCCAGTCAGTCAGTCAGAGTCAGTGCAGCGTGGAGGCTGCCAAGGAGGAGGCCCAAATAAACGTTGCTGGATACAGTATCTTTGTACATTATTGATTACCGTGGGACTTGATGTCCTACTGGGGAGAAGCTCCATATTCTATTGCTGTTATTTGCCCTGTATTACATCCACACCTAAGTAAATGCCAAAGTGGAGCTCTTGGATGACATTTTGGAAGCCATCGAAAATTAATAACAATATAAATCACAAACTGTGTTTTCCTGGGAGGTTATAAACTGGTATTCGCTGCAAGTGCTTCATAGTTTAATAGCTGAACTGTCACATATAATTACTTCCATTAGTAATACTGAATAAATTTGTATTTGGTTTCTATTGATTAAGAAGTAAACTTCTTCATTCTATACGAACCGTCCATCCAGGAATCTGTGTCTGTACACACAGGTTAGCTTGAAAATGACTAAATGTACAAACTACACAAAATATTAAACTTATGTGACCAAAACATAACAAATCCAGTGACTAAATGAGATAATCTGGTCCCAGTGGATTGCCTTAAGAGATCCATAAACTGAGGAAAATCAAGTGAGGTAATGGAACTGATCAAACCACTGAATGCCATAAAGGAAGCCCTCTCAATATGAAGGCTATTGCGGCACTCTCGTAGTCTACCTTTTTTTTATTAGTATTATTATTATTTTTAAGGCAAGAAGAATGGTTGTTATTTTATGATTCCTGTACGTGGTGATAGCAGTGACAACAACCTTGAGATGGCAATTAAAGGGCATGCTGGGTTGTAGTACAGCCAATAAAATGTTCCCAAGCTCCTGATCTCCATGGAGAGCAGGCAGGATAGCTCAGGTTATGAGCACTCACCTGCCTCTGAATGGCAAATGTGGACTTTTTGTGCTCATTGCAATTATTCAGGAGGTTCCTGGAGAGGCACAAATTGCAAACACATCCCAAGAGAAGCAACCATGTTGAATTCAGGTCTGGGAAAGGGGGAAATCTCTGCAGCTGCAATGGAGGTAGCTCAATGGCAGCTTCTTGGGCTCCTACCAGACTTGCTGGAGGGTGAGGCGCAGAGGAGAACTTCCCACCCAGCATGAAAATTGATGTGGAATTGCCGAGCCTTGGGGCAAAGACAAGAAGCATGGGTTACCTGTGAGCCTGTGGAATATCTTCCAGGTGTCCGTGAACCCGAGGTTTTTCCTGAGCCAATAGAGCTCTCTGTACTTTTCCCACTACAGCAATGTGTGCGCAGGCATTTTCCATACTCTTTACGTACCTAGCCAAGGAAACAGCAGTGGTGGTTAGTGGGCAACTCCTCCTCCAACCCACAGCCTTAAAATTGTCAACATGGCTGCTGACTTTTCCTTGGTGGTTCATTAAAACGATAGCTATTGTGGGGAATTAGCCTATTACACCTTGCGGCTGACTGCTCCTGCAGTGTTAGCTCACCACTTACAAGGGCGTAAGGGACTGCTTTTATCTGGCAAAGCTGCTCATTGACACCAGTCAGCTGTAGCTACCTCTGAGGCACATCAAAGGAGAGCTGCAGAAACTACAGATGCACTATTTATGACTGAAAATTAATATCCTCATAGATTTGATGTAAACTGGCATATTGGCTCATCAAGGTACTAAAAGTTATTGCTTCTGGCAGGGGACTAAAAAGAAAGATTCCAAAAGAAACATATAAGAGCTATTGATTTTTTTTCAAAAAAAAAAAAAAAAATCTTGCAGTTAAACTGAAATTTGAGGAAACCGTACAGCGAGTAGCCCTAGAGACTGTATTCTCAGCCTGTAGGGGCAGCTAGAGCCTGCTTCTCCACAGCACTGTGCAGGTCAGTCATGTTTTAAATGGGCACTGCAGGCAAACCCGGCCACCTCTTCACCTGCAGGAAAGCCATGTCACCTTCATGGGAACTATGCTGAGCTGTGCCAGAGCAGAAGCTGGATTTGGACTGAACTTCATGTCTGCATAGGTGTGATTTTAATAGGCAACAACACCTGGAAAGTAAATGGGACTAGGCTGAAAACGAACACGTTGTAGTGAAAAACCAGAAGCAGGTCATGTTGCCCATTGATAAAAAAACATAATAATACACACATGACCAAAACACCAGCTGAGGTTACTTGGAACGCACAGTTAGCTGCGAAATTTCTCCAGACCATCTATGAGCATTTGAAAACTCTGCAGAACAACTGTTTAAACAGCAAATTACAGCTTTTTCATTAGGCTTTTCCTTAAGAGCTTGAGACCAACACAATACCGCGAGTGCCCAATACGCTCGAGTGCCTAATCAATCCTTTGCTGAGGGAAAATAATTCAATTGCTTTAATTAGCCACCCACTGCTTGCCTCTCTGCAGCTTTCTGCTGATTTTCTGTTCCATGATAGATAGGAAAGGATTTTTTTCCCCTCTCAAACCATTCCTCTCTCAGTTCTCAGATTGCAGAGATGTATCCCCCCACAGCCAGGTACTGGCTGCACTCTTCTCTCCTCTTTGCAGTCATAAATCAGGAGCAAACTGACATCAGTGGTGGTTTAAGAGCATAGACTGACTTGAGGCAGAATGGCACAAGGGATCTGAATGCCTAGTGAAGCACCCTGGCGGCCAAGGAAGCTACAGTGTCATGCTGGGATGCCACGCTAGGGACTGAGGCAGCTTAGTTACATTGACAGATTCGGACTCAGATGTATCCACATGTAAACTCTTCTATATGCTTATCATGGATATGGAGTCTGTCCTATGAAACCAAGATGTACATCAACAATTATCAGCAGGTTTGTGCAGACTGGGAGAGATCCGCACTACTGAGTTCCAGTGGAGAATAAAATGGTTCTTAAAAATATTTATTACTGACTGTCAAAGTTTGTAAATTTGATCTACATATGCATGAGGAGATTTTTATTTCTCGTTTTCCAACTGGGGTTTACCTAAGTTATTCCACTGTTACCTCGCAATGTTAATTGGGGCATATTTCAAGTTCCACCAAGAAGCACTTACTGTGCATGGAAGATTTTCAAAAACCCACATTAGGACCAAGCAATGCAAAAGCCAGTGAACTGTTGCAGAGCATGGGTCCTTCTGCTCTTAAAAAGGTGGGAGAAGCAGCCTCTGTTACATACGTTCCCCAGTATATACTGTTACAGTAAGGGGTTGTTTCCTGCAAGGACTGCAAATGAAGATGTACAGCCCCATTTTGCTGTGACACTGGATGCTTGTGGCATGACCTCTGCTTCACACTGGTGTAAGGAAAGTGAGAATCTGGCCAACAGCAGGCAGAGTCCTTTTTCAGGTTTGCTATCACAATGCCCTGCAAAGCACAAGTTGCCTTGTGCGCTGCCTCCAATGTGCTCACCGCTAGCGCCCTGGCTGCTGAAATGCCATTGCCACATATCTTCGTTATCGCCTCGTTCCCCTGCACCTGCCAGTTTCCTCTCTAAATACCACCCCTATTAGGCACACGGAGACAAATCTGCACGATATGAATTCAGGGCACACGCACAACGCTATGCTGTGGTTGTTAGGCAACAAAACACACTGATACCACCGCTTGTGCCGCTGGGAACCGTCTGTCTTACCTTTTTCTGGAGGACACAATGGAAAATGAATATAAACATTCCCTGCAGAGAATTGAATATGGTGAAGAGATACGCCATGATGACTGTGCTTTCATTAATATACATGAGTCCAAATGCCCAGGTCAATCCTAATAGGCAGAGCAGGGCTATCGCACCTATCACCCAGGACCTGTTAGAAGAAACAAAAAGAAAAAAGAAAGAAAGAAAAGAAGGGATTGGTCTTTCATCTATAAAACGTGGCACATGTCTGCAGACAGGGAGAGCTTTGGCCATGGCTTTTGCGAAAAGAAAATAGCACATCAAAATGAGCTATAGGGATTTTTGTCTTCAATTGGATGCAGTATTACAAGTCTTCAAGCTTGAGTAAATATACGGAAATGGAAATGTTATGAGAATGGAAATTTATCATAACCAAAGCATCTTTGTAACTGCAATGTTTCTGGCTTTTTTTCTTTCCCATTTGTTTAATGTAAAAGCAGTGTTTATGTATATGACACAATGTAGATGCTGTTTCTGTAAATGGCAGGAGAAAAAGAAAATAAACCAACTAAAACAACTCTGAACGTCGCTGTTTTAATGGCCACTGGTTTCCCTGGGGCATGAGCACTATCTGGATTAGCTTCTTTACAACTACCACCAGGACACATTTACTGCTGCCCTTTAGCTGGTAAACCAGCCAAACTACAACAAGCAGGTACTTGCCAGATCAGCTCCTTGCAAGAATGCTCTCTGACACTGCTTCACACTGCTCCATGGCGAAGGAAAATACAGACACATGTATATGTGCTCACACGCCACGTCTGCTCCAACAGCAAACTCTGTCCCAGCAAGCTTCTTCAAGGACAGACAGCATCCAACTGTCTTTCCACTGTGGGAAATGGTACCTCTCTACCCCTTGGAGTGGCCAAGGACAGCCAGAGGCCACAGGATTGCTGTTGCATGTCATTTTTCAGTTGGATTTTAGACAGGCTGGGAGAGCAGGAGACACATTCCACATTTCCCTGCTAAATAACAGTTAATCATGTGCTAAATTGACTTCTCAAAGGCTGATCTTCCAATACCAGAACAAGAGGCAGTGTGGAAAGCAGCATGGGGACAGGGTGGGGGCCAGCTCCTTCCTCCTATCCACCATCCTAAGTTTCCAAGTGCTTAGTTATCTTGGCTTTATGGGGATGGCTGCCATGTAGGAGAGAGAACCATCTACCAGCTGGAAGACACAGCTGCACAGCAAGCAGCACTGTGAATACCCCTTTGAACATACCCTCATGATCTTGATTTTTTCCTCTTCCCTAGAAACAAGCAGGTACTACAACATAACAATGAGTGTAATGATACCCATCAAAGACACCCAATTCTGCACCCCTTCTTCACCATTAACCCTTTGGTTCTCCAGAGCAGATAAGCCTACAGCCAGCCAATACCTCTGCTTCTTTGACTGCCTGAAGCACCCCCAGCTGCTACCAAAAGGCACAATCTGCCTATGTTTTGGTTCACTGGGATGCTGCAGCCTCATAGAAACATGAATGGGGTCTGGGAGTATCTGGGTTGCTCTCTCCTAGGCAGGGCATGGGGTAGGGGAGAGAAAGATGAAGCAGCAGTAACTCAGAGGAAAAAGAAGCTCGGTGCAGGGCAGGCTCCCAGTCTCCCTTGTTGAGACTCCATGGCAGCTGCAGCTCTGAATCCTCTTGCTTTTAGCAGGGCTTGTTGCAAACAGAAGCACACTGCTGTTCTATTAATGTTTACTGTTGTTTTTCTTTAGGTATTAAAATGAAAATACAGCGATATTTCTTACACTGGAATTTATAAAATATTTATTTTCTGAGCACATGGCCAGAAGAGCTCCCCAAGGTAACTGCTTACTTAGGCAGTTCTTTAAAAATCACTATTATGTATCTATCAGACCAGAACAGCTCCTTTGAAGCATTTCCAGCCAATCCTGCTAATAAATATTTAGTATGATGCAAACTGAAAATGCATTCTCAAAATCCTTCGGAAAGGTAGACGCTAGATAACATTTACAGCATTTGCCACTTGGTATTATTTTTTCTCCCTGAGATTCCACCATCAGTGAGAGCACATTAGAATCTGAACAGTATGCCAATTTTAAAAATACAAATCTTTTGATGTTCTGGATAAAATAAAACAAATAAAATAAAACAAAAAGCATGAAACGAAACCCACCAAAAACAAATGAAGTGGAAAATGCTGAGTTTTTTTCCTCTCCCTTCTCTGTCTCGCCACGATTAAAAGGTTCCTCCATTTACAAAGACTTTTAGAAACGATCCACAGTATATCAGGAAGCTATTCTGCCCTGCACTGCAGCCAACTCTTGAACCCGGTCAAAGAGCCTTTGGCTGCCAATGTGTGAAACAATTATTGAGCAATGAGAGTGCAAATATGCTACCTTCAGTGATGGAAAGGAATCTTTGGGTTAGAAGACCCTCAACAGTGCAAACTGTACGAGATACAGGATTGTGCTTCAGAAAACAGACCTGGAGATAAAGAGGGTATGGAGATTACTTTGAATGGCTCCATCCCGCGCCCGCAGAAAAAAGAATCAAGAAATGAAAGAGAATATGGGAATGATGCTGCAGGCATGAACACAAAGGACTCTTCACCAGAAGAACAAACTGAAAGTCTACTGCAAAGTTGGTCATCTTTTATCTTGTGTTACTGTGCTTTGCTTTTTGGTCACAGGAGAGAAAGCACGGATGCCCTACGGCATGTAATTTCTGAGCATTTTTGGCTTGCTTTGCAGGGTTTTGGTGGTTTTTTTTTGGTGTGGCTTGTTTGTGGTTTTTGTTTTCCTTTGTACAGACTTGCTGTTGGTTTTCTACAATTTCTCTTTTCCATAGTGCAATTTTGTAACAATAAAGAAGCAAACATATAATGTTTTGGTATAATTGAAAATTAGAGACAATTGGGTACTCCACTGTGGAAGGAGATTACTGGCTGAATACAGATTAGTTTGCATTGCATCCATCAACCAGAATAGGAATCATGTGGGTTACCATTCACACACTTTTCTGAACATTTTCTTCTGTATTTACATTACCACAAAGCACTCTCAGTGCTGGAGCACAGTGGATTGGAAGATTGCTATTGGTATAACAAGTCTGTATTAAATACCATTACTTCAGAATGTTCCCTTGAATTCAAGTTACACCCAATCAAAGAATACACAGCCAATATAGTAGCAATAGGTTGGCAATACATATGCAGCACATTTACTCTGCATGTTAACTGTATGCCTGGCCATTTTTCTGCACAGTTTGCTCTTCTGCCTCAAATGTGAATGACAGAAGCTTTAATGATTTTTCAATATTGATCTGACAGCTGGTTCATGGGACCACACTGATAAATGAAATTTATCAGCCATTCAGGTCATTCTTACTTGATGAAGGGTCTGTTATCCTCATAGCTAAAGAATGCATAGACATAAAGACAAGAACACCAACATTAGAAATATAATGACATATAGAGAATACAGCTCGCTGCTTATCCCCCCTACCCCCCCCCCTTCTCCCATCAGCTGCCACCAATACAAAAGCAGAGAGCATCAGGTATCATCAGGTATGCTTGGCACATGTGAGCCAGTCTGGCTCGCTGCCCTGTGAACGAGGGTGGCTTTGCACATGGAAGTGAGCACGACCAGCTGTGAGCTGCAGCCACCCCTCCTTGAGTTGGCTCTGACACTGGTCATGCAACTGTCAATTGACTTTGAAATCTCTGTTAAAAAGCCTGGCTCTCCCTGGAGAAGACTACCTTTGAAATTCCAGCATAGCTACACAGAAAGCCTGCACACATTCTGAAGATAAAATCTCACTGCACCTCCAGTGCTCTCCACCTGATACGCTGCAGTGTGTTACTGGAGCCTCCTTATTGCTCTTTTTCATAAGCATAACTCCCAACATACTAGTCAGATAATGCTGCTCAAAATCTTCTTTTGAGAGAATGGCTTTGAGATCTGCCAGTCCCAGCCTCAACCCACGGCATGGTCATCCCATGGCCTTTGTGACAGGAAGGGAAACATCACTTTATGGGCTGATCGAATCACTCTTTTAACACTTGCCCTAAGCCCATGCTGAGCAGTGAGTTACAAGTAGATGGGTGGTAGTCTTGTAGACTGAAAAAAAAAGCATTACATAGGTTGTAAGGAGATCATAAGCAGCTTTCAGAGCTTCATGCATTAGCATGTGAGCAGACAGTTTTGCTGAAGCTGACACCTAAACCTGTGTCTGGCCTCAAAGTGCCCATCTGCTGCAAGAGGCCACACCATGGGGACAAGGTGGCTGCCCCAGTGTCACTGTCCGGAAAACAGCTCTATACCAGCTTGAGCTGTAGCATCCTGGGCCTGAACTTGATGGCACCCCAAGCTCTGCTCTGGCATCTAGACAGTCCCTTCAACTTCCTGGGCTGCTGTACCCTCAGGGTTTATCACCTGTTACCAGCTGTCATGCTGAAAGCTGATCATCTTACATCTTGTGTCACATCGTCAAGCTCTGAAAGGACATCCAGGCTACCCCATGGCAATACATGCCATTTTGTGGCCACCAAGATTATGGTCCTGCAGAGACAAAGCTAGCAGCATGGGGTGGCAGCTCCCCATTAGTTGCAAAAATGGGGTCTCCATCCCATCCAAGCTTGTTGCACAATGCTATTCAAATCTCTCTGCTTTTTACGGTAAAGATTTCACTGCTGAAATGTTGCTGGTGATAGCTTTTAAGAAGAGAGAATTAGATATATATTTTTTGCCCTATTTTTGCTGTCCAGAGCCTCACAAAGTCTCTTCAAGCAATAGCTTTTCTTCAAGGCAACTGAAGGCTGTTTTATCTTTGTACAGAGCAGAAACGTGAAATTGGTAAACCTGGGTTGCTTTTTAGCTTGAGGATAACACTTCAAAGTGGCCCTGGGAAGAACCATCAAAAACACCCAAACAGTTTGCACCCCATTTCCAACCCATTTGGATGTGGTTGTGCCTAGGAAACTGCCCAAAGCAAGTGTGTGCTTGAAGAAGTGAGATATTCGAACACCCAGCTCCCAAGCACTTCAAATCCCTACATGCATGGCCTGTAGGACTTAGTCTCTAACATCTCTCATGAAATACACATTTTTCCTTTTCATTTTACCAACTGAAGTGTTGTAAGAAGCTTAACTCTTGTGTTAGCAACAATTCCAGTCTCACAAAAATTACTCCAGAGTGTTTTTTTCCAGGTAAAGTCTGTGAAATCTATCAGTGCTGCATTAATACTGTGTCATTATCTGCAGTACATAAAAACCATCTCTTAGACAAGAAAAAAGCCTTGGAACAGTCTTAGCTCAGGGGAAAATGTAGCTGCTAACTGAAAAACTGAGATTATATTTACAAACAGTGCACGCAAATAATAGCTGAAGCATAAATCCTTGGAAAACCTAGGCTAATGCAGCCGGAGAGGATGGAGCTAAAATGGGTTCTCTAGAACTGATCTGGATAAATTCTTCCTTATTCCTGGAAGTAACCAAAGGATTCAGCCCATTTAATTTTAACTAAGCAGCTCTGATTCCTGGAAACTGGCACCCCCAAAAGCAATTTGTCTCATATAAGAATGGGTATTTAAGGCAGGTGAGTCTTTGTCACTTCCTGAAGAACCACATTTCTCTAATAATTATGGAGGAAATCCAAAGGATTGCTTAGGCGAGGACTTCACTTTCAAATGTCTGAAATTAAAAAGCCAATCTTTGGTACTGTATTATTTCTATAACCCTGAAAATCTTACTTTACCCCCTTGTGTTTTTTTCACAATCTAGATGATGAATAGTGGATGGTCTACCAAACCATATAAATACCGAATCCATTTTCTAATTTTAAAAAAGCCCTGACTTTACCTTGGCCAAAAGACTTCTTAGGGTTAATTCCACATCATGTGAGATTCTTTTAAAATCTTATTTAAGTTAGATGTCTTTCAATTTCCCAAAGTACCTTCTGCTTTAATTATGAGAAAGGATTGTTTGTGTTATCCTCTATTTTCTATTTATTTTATTTTTTTAAATTGCTTAGATTATCTACTTATATCCTTGTTTAGATGCTTAAGGAATTTTAAAACTAATGCATCCTAAGCTGCTTTCAACACACTAAAAAGACGGAAGCTTGGAAATCTGTTTCACACTGCCTTTCTTTAAAAACCCAACATGTACCTTTTTGACATGAGGTGACCGAATTGCCAGAGTATGTACAGGGGCACAGAAAACCTGTGAATTATATATTACAGTGCAAGCCACTTCCATTTATGAAAAATAGCATCATCCTGGTTTATCAAGGCCTTCATTTTTTTTTCTTTCTTTGCAGCAGGAACGGTAGGGCAAGAATTTACCTTTACACACAATCATCTTAAAATGCTTCCGAATCAACAATGACTGTTATCAGAAAACAGCTATCCAACTCTCATTTAAAAAGAACATGCGTTAATAAGAACAACGTGTTCGTATTTTCAAAGGAGCTTTTTTAGATCTAACAAAGAATAGTATTTGAGCCAGATTTAAACAACACATTTAATAAAGACCTACATAACTATTCAATTTCACACTTTCACACGCTATCATTTTACTCAATCCCTTATGGTTTAACTAACTCTTATTTATCATTCTTTTGAGAAGCTGGAGCATTTTCCCATATCTCTGTTATCAGCAAAAGGTCTGAATGGAGTAAGCATGTGGACTCAGAGCTCAGGCCACAAAATACATGATTTGGCTAGCAAATGAAAAATGCCAAAGTGAAGGCATGGCAAACAGAACCTTTATTAGCTGTTGTGAGTGATGAAACTCAAATAAAAATAGATGGACGATGTGCACCACCTAACGCATTCAGAAATGCCCACAGAATTCATTTAAGAATGGCAAAAATAAAGTACAGAGACAGATGTTTCCTGAAGGCGAGCACCAGCATGACACAAAATAAAGCATACTATTGTCTCCCCTCTGTCTACCAATATGAGGGGTGTTTGTTTGTTTTTCCTTTATTTTTTTAATTTTTATTTATCATTTTTTAAGTTTCAAGGATTAGAAAAAATTGATTTATTGAACTCCTGAAAATCTACTGGAAGTAGCTGGAAAGTCCAGAACTCCCCTCATAAAGCAGACAGGTTCACTGCTAATTAGTGAAGGAGCATCTTCATGTGGAGAAAGATCAATAGCAAGCAGTAGAAGAGTGCTTAAAGGATTTGTCTTCACATTTTGTGACAAACTTACCACATAAGTGGCACAAAGCCAAATCTTTTTCTAATCACCCTCCTCCGGCCACTGATGTTCAGCACAACATTCAAACAGTAAGACACAGGTCTTGTATTATAGCTGCTTTGCCTTGATGGCAGGCCTCCTTTTCTCCCCAGCCACTGGTGCTCATTTGTGGGGTCTTGTTTTGAAGGCAGACTGGCTTGGCCACGTGCAAGGGACTGTATGCCCTTCAGCATCCTTTGTAGAAGGTAACCCTAGCTTCACACCCTCCCTCAGCCCTGCGTGGTGCCCCAGCCCACCAGGCGGGGTGGCCTATGTCTTTGCTCATCAGAGGCAGAAATATCATTCTTATCCCTCTCAACTTGCCCAGGGAAGTCATGGCCCACTTTCTGAGATTTGCTCTTAATTATTGCAACTGGAAAGAGCAGTTCTGTTGACCTTGTCTAATTTTCTCTAAGTAATTAATTACCCTCTGAATTGCTTACCCTGTTTATTTCCTTCCTTCTAACTTTGCAAAGGTATGCCATGATTATTCAAAACACGCTAATGTGCGACCACGTATCTGATTGTTTCCACACTATACAGATTCTGCAAAGCCTTTAGACACGTCTGTGTTTCACAAACAGCACTGGCAGGGCTTGCTGACAAAATACTTAAAATGTATGGCCTTTTAAAACAATAATCATGATTTATGGGTTCACAGAAAGACCTGAGGTATTTAATATCTTCCAGAACACTCTCTCAAATCAATAACCACTGATGGATTTTTTTTTTTTCTCAAACTCTTAAAGGACGACACCTGTCAGTGGAAAGATTAGTGCTCTACAATCACCATCCGACATTAACACAGCCATCACAAAAGCAATAGATAAAGAGGCAAAACCCAAAGCCAAAACAGTCAGACATTAACCAAACTGCGCTGCAAAAAACTCAAGGAGCACTGGAGAGAAACAAACAGAATCTGATGCTGCAATCAGCATCAGTGGGTAAGAAAGGCATGCAGATAGAAATGCAAGCTCTGATGTTTTTACAGCATAAGCAGGGTTTCTGTCTCTGGGGTGCTCACAAACCCCACACCCTGACAAAATACAAATGTGCTATGTCTTCTCTTGGCAGGAAGCTTGTAAGTACTTCATTCTGTGCAATGTGCAACAACTCCAAGTGGTTCTGCTGGGTTTGCTTTAGGCTGCCTGCTCAAAGTTTTCTCATGCAGAGATGCAGATGAAGGTTACATAGAAACAGTGCTGAGATAACCAAGGGGACTATGAAGCACGGTGCTTTCTGGATAAGGTCCAGGAAGTTGTGAAGCCAACCACTGGGCTGATGAAGGCATCGTACTAATGGACTGCAGCTCTCACAGCTCTCAAAGCCATATGGGACACAAAGATCATAGCCCAAGCTCCTAGACTGTGTGGTGGGAGGCTTTCCAAGGGAGAGAAAAAGCTATGCCTCATTTTCAGAAGTATCCAGTTCATTTGGCCATACTTAGAAAAAAATAAAACAACAACAAAACCCAGTAAAGTCTTGCAGTGACAGAGAACGCTGTGCTTGTGTTTATTAGGCCCAGGCAGTGGCTCAGGAGCTCTGCTTTTTCCCTGCTATCAGGTTTTTCTGTCCTGGACTGGGAATAAAAGGATGGTTCCTCTCTGAAAGGCACCTCTGGTGTAGCTGTGTTCTCAGTCTGCTGTCCCCAGAAGTTTCAAACTCTTTCTACTACTCAAGCCAACATATGTATCCCTTCACACCTTCACAGAGCTCAGCACGGGTGCACATCAGCCCCTCTCCCTGCTTACTGCCCAATCTGCTGCTTTGCAGAAGGAAGCAAACCCATCCCACTAGGTAACACAGACCCTCAACTCATATTTCATAGAATCATAGAATCATAGAATCACAAGGTTGGAAAGGACCTACAAGATCATCTAGTCCAACCATCCTCCCTTTACCATACCTACTGAAAGCCCCTAAACCATATCTCCTAGCTCCTTATCCAGACGCTTCTTGAACACTGCCAGTGATGGTGACTCCACCACCTCCCTGGGCAGGCTATTCCAGTGCCTGACCACTCTCTGAGAAAAAAAAGTTCCCTCTTATGTCTGGTCTAAATCTCTTCTGATACAACTTGTGGCCATTTCTTCAGGTCCTGTTTGTTGCCTGGCAGAAGAGGCCAAGCCCCTCCTCATCACAGTGTCCCTTCAGGAAGTTGTAAAGTGCAATGAGGCCTCCCCTGAGCCTCCTCTTCTCCAGGCTAAATAATCAAGGATGCTGACAGTATGGGATTGGGCCTTCTGCATCCACTGTCATACCCAGTCACTGTGCTGGGCAGGCTTTTAAGAGCTGGACCCCTACACCATGCTGCATCCTCTGTGAGCTCCTAGGCAGCTGCAAAGCCAGAAGTAATGAAGGATTAAAGCGCTTCTGCTCTGCAAGCCCAGTCCCCCATGTGAATCTAATGCGATTAGATTCCAGACCCTTCAGCATCACAAACTATTTTCAAACTGTAGCATCTGAAAAATCAAAGATCCAGAAACCAACAGATGAGTTGACCAAATCTCAGTACAAAAATATGAAATAATCCTTGCTCTCCCTCTACACTGCCTGTATCAGTGAAGCGAGCACTTCCTGCTGCAGGAGAAGGCATCTTGCATTTTCAAAACCTAACTCGTTCCTCACTGCAGCAAACCCAGGATGTTTACTTTTTCTGCATTTCAATCAGCTGAGTAAATAAAACGAGATTGGTAACCCTCTGTTCCTGCCAGCACAATACTGCTGTGTTATATCAAGGATTTCATTTAAACAGTTCTGCAGATGATTTTGGGAAGTTCTATTTAACCTTTATTTTAAATTTCATACCTAACTCCTCATGAGGAGTTTTTTTATGACTTAAGAAAGCCCACAGGAGGTAAGAAACAAGCTAATCTGGGGGATGGAATTAGTCATGTCTCTTTAAATAAAATACATATGTTGAGAAGCAAGAAAAATGAGCAGATAATCACTTACACCCATACAACATATGGGAAGAGCAGGATATGGAAATGTTTGTGAAGCTGAAAAGGAGGCACATCTTGAAACAGGGGCTTCCCATCTCCATGCCTGATGCTGTATTACACCTGACCCTACTTCCCAGCATGACAAACTCCATCTACAGCATACAACTTCCCTTGCCTCTCCCTGCTTAGGCCAGACTCCCTGAAAAAGCCCAGATTTGGCTCTGTGAAGTTTTATACAGCAATAATGAATGTTGAGTTTTTTCATTTGGCTCCTGCTTTTTGCTTTTACATTGCACATTCTCAGGTTTGTTTCTGTAAGCCTGTCACCAAGAGATTCCTACGAAAAAAGAAAAAGAGGAGTATGGTGTGAGTCTTGTTTAATTTGGGAGTCGAGGCTCCAAGAAATACAAAAAGAAAGTTTTACCATTGCAAGTCTTGCTGTAAACTCCAAGTGGCGATAAGAGTGAAGTTCTTCATTGCCATCAGCTCTCCATAGAGCTCTGTACTTTGAAAATGAGGCCCAAATTTGATGCAAAAGGATGCCCTTTGGGAAGCCAAATGCCTGTTCTAGAAACATTGCAATACCTGCAAGACACATTGGTGTCTTGCTGTCTGAATGAGCATCCTCAATCAGGATGGTTAACCTGCTTCCTGGTGCTTGAGGACACACAAATGGTATTTCCCCTCTCCCAGCACCTCCTCTTGAGCTTGGGTTTCAGTGATGGAGTCTATGACAGCGCCCAGGACTACTGGCCATGTTTCTTTGAGGAAAAATTATCAGATGAGAAATGCGGTTATTCACTGTGGAATAAATCCAAGTGAGAAAAATAATTACTGAAGTCAACTGAGACAAATCAGCTTTCTTCAATTCAAAAACCGAGGAGAACATATACTTTTTTATTTATCCATTAAATCAGCGCTGTGTGCCTCGAGCCTCAGCCCACGTGAAGCTCCTGTGGCAGCCAGTGAGCCCAGGGGGGCTCATTTTGGTCATCTGGGGACTAGGGAGTGGAATTGATTTCTGAAGTGTGGGACATTTCTGCATCATCCACGTTAATGGGATTTCAGCATGTGTTCCTGTGAATCCAGCCACAGTACCAAAAAACATCCCTTCCTGCGTGTTTGGAATAAAAATGTTTTGAAGGGAATTTTACATTTTTGCTGGAGTACATATCCTTTTGTTGCAGAAGAAGGGATGGGAGCATGTTTATACAAGAATGAAGAAAGCCGCAACAAAACCACAGTGATTAATGCCAGGATTAAACCATTGCATGGCACCTCTAATTAATACTGCCTCTTTAGAAACAAAAGGAGCTCCCAGCTAAGAGCCTGCCTATCCCTGTCTGCAAGAAAGAAAACTGAATTTCTTGGATGACTTTTGGGCAGGTTTCAATTGCTCTGGACAAGCCTTTCCAACAAACCTGGGACTACAGCCTGACACACTTCCTTTTGAAAGGGTCTCCATGAGCTGTGCTTTCCAAAGAGCACCCAGGTGGCCTTGGCATAAGCCAAGCTAAAGTAATAATGCACCTACATTGGACAAAAGAGGAGTGAAAAAGCCCTCCAACTGACAAAGCCCTCTACTGCCTGCCTTCTTTTTAGTGGGTTTGTAGCTTAGCAGCTAAAGCCTCCATGTCACTCTTCCAAAGCAAATAAAATCAAATCTCCCTGCCACATAACTGCAGTGCAGAAGAATGTCAGGAAGGCTGGTGCGGCTGTGGGAAACATCAACAAATCTCAGCACGGCAAGGTGCACCACACAGCAATGAGAGGACAGCAGATTTCAGTAGATCTGGTGAAGACCATGGCTGGATTACCATCAATACAGCCCTCCTCCTTCTTATTCCTTTACTAATGCCCCGAGGTATCTAATGAGGAACATTTAAATAGCTGCAGAATATAGGCCTAGAGGCTGTCACCTAAGTGCTGTGTACTGTCACACAACACAAAGGCGTTTTGGGAAGGGGTTCATCTGAAATCTTGCATTTTGCACAGAGAATGAGGGTTATGCACTAGGAAACACCTGGGTGATTTGTCATGCTGCAGCATCTGGCACAGGTCAGAAAAAAGCCTGATGTGTGGTGACTCTGTCCAGCAAGCAGCCAGTCTACATGCCTGACCACCCGGGAAGGGTTTGATGGATGGAAAACTTCAGAACCGTGCTGGACTAACTCACATATAGATGTATTCTCCTTTGTCACATAAGACTTCCTACAGGAATGTGAATATAAAAAAAGATGCAGCGTACTCCTGTCTCCGACAGTGTGAGACATTTCACACATCTAACATTCACCCAGCACGATAGAAAAGCATGAATCAGAGGCTCAGAGCTGCTCAACTCCAGAAATCCTTCTACACAGCAGCAATCTCCAGTAAAACAGCCTCACAGCTGCTCTAAAGTATTCCAGCTGGTGTCATGTCTTCCTAAGGAGCCATCTGCTAGCAAGAGTGCATCAATATCGTACTGATACGCCAACAGACTCCACCTTCTAGGCTAGAGATGCAAGTGGCATAGTGCTTGCCATCCAGAAGCTGGCATGGTCCCTGGCTTAGAAGAATAATGTTCCTTCAGCAGCATGCTTTATCAATAGGTTCAGAAGAACTGCAGCAATTAATCCTCCAAAAGTAAGCCTTGCTGGGTCCATTTGCTGACAGTTGATCAGTTTGTGCTCATGAGTAACCTTGTGCACAGTTCCAGCAATATCCCAGTTACACTCTCAGATGGGCCGCAAGTGATGCTGGCAAAGCTTCCAAAGACAAAATGATCCTTCCTGACACACATCTCAGCTCACTCATCCCTGTTGACAATCAATGAAGACATGAGAGAGCAACAGCCACACTGGACTGCCTTGACATCAATGCGTGGGCTGAAGGAAGAAGCTCCCAGCCTAAAAATGGCCATTGGAAAAGGCAGGGATGAAAAATCCCCTCTCACCCAGCAACTGGGGAGGCAGGGTCAAATGCTACACACATCACCCATGCACTCAAAATTCTGGCATCCTTCTCCACACTGCTTCATACTGAAGTGATCTTTAAAAGGCAGTAAAGATCCTCACCCAGGGCAAGCTCTTAACATTTCTGTTTAAATGTACTGAAGAGAGAAATCAAACTCATCTTTTTCAAAAGATCCTGTTGACAGTACCTGTCATTAAACTGCAGCTATTCTGCCCTCCCGTTGTCAGCAGCTGGCACAGAAACTCATGCAGCTCTGAAGAGCATATACCCACGTATACTAGCTCACATCTTTTCCTCACCATGCAGAAATGTTTGATATGGAAATACAAGCCAAAGAAAGCCTCCCTCTCACAAAGTGCAACTCCATCGTGAGATACCACGCACCTCAACAGCAGGACTAGGGTACAAACCTCACTCTTTCAGTGGGTGCAGCCTACTGAACTGGCTCAATACCAACCTGCCACACAGGGAGGATGCTCTCAGCATGGCAAAGGACCCACATACTGGCTGCACCTATTCAATGGATTTGTCTTTCTTCAAAGTGCTGGGTTAAGTTGGAAAAGATAATGTGGATAAAAAGTAAACCAGCTATTTACTCTTTGAATTTTTGGCTGTGTAACTCTTGGGTACCCAGTGCTCCACTGAAGGAATGTCAGATTCTCCCATGCTGGCACAATAATACAGAGATTGTTTCTGAAGGTTAGGGAAGTTTATTTTTACAACT
Source organism: Excalfactoria chinensis (assembly GCF_039878825.1). Taxonomy (NCBI): domain Eukaryota; kingdom Metazoa; phylum Chordata; class Aves; order Galliformes; family Phasianidae; genus Excalfactoria; species Excalfactoria chinensis. The sequence goes on from NC_092828.1 coordinate 41,193,823, forward strand.
TTGCTCAGTGCCTACAAATCTTTCAGCCACACAGCATCTGGTTCAGGCACTGCCCTTTGAATGGCTTTTCTGTTGGTGCAGTAATTAAAGGTATCCCAGGTGACACCTGATCCCTTATCAAGTTCATTAATTTAAGTGGAGTTATTTGGCTCTCTATTTTCTATACTTCATAATGTATTTCTAACCTTTAAAGTGACATAGGCAAGCACCAGATTGCAGGAGCGCTTATTAACAGCCTATTAAAATATTTTATGGCCTTTATTTTTACGTTGCCATAGGGAATCAAGTATTTTGTTGTTGTTGAACTGGCTCGGGATTTATGTTGCAACAGCTTCACCACAGCCTAACACAGAACAGCACAAGGAAATGAAGTGGGAGAACAAACTCCCATTCAGCTCCTCATGTGCTGTAAACCTGTCAAATGCAGATCACAGCAAGGGGCCCTCCAATCCAAGTCTTTGGTTTCATATGTTTTTTAAATATAAGCTGACAAGACAAGATCCAATGCACTGGAACCATGTTGAGAGCCACCAAAGGCAATACTCTTGTAGGGAAACATACCTGGGTGTCCTTTTTTACCAACCCTGTAAACCCACAGAGGTAAGCTCAGAAAGGATCTCTGTGTCACCTCTAAAACCTGGTTTGTTGCTCTTTATTCTAGAGCTTCTGTACCGCATCCACATTTTGCAACAGCGTTAGCACAGAATTAGGAAGACCACGAGCTTATCTAGAAGGCCTTGATCCCACCTAAAGGACTTCTGGAGATGGTGAGTCCCTTGCAACCCTAGAAAAGCTTTCATGAAGCGAATTTTCCCCTCTGTTTAAACTCAAATATTGAGTTTTATTGAGTCTCTGATATTGAGACAACACGTGCCTTTGATTTAGAAACTTAACTCTTTTCTGCTTACGTACTTACAAATTGCAAATCAAATCACTTCTGAAAATCTTGTTTTGATAAACTTAGTGGGGTGAGCCTCAGGATCCTCCTGAGTTTACACAGCATTTCTCTCTCTTTTAAAAAAAACATAAGAAGTTATTTGTAATGAAGAAACATATTTGGAAGGGTATCAGCAACATACTTAGAGTACTTTAATTGCTTGTGTATCCAAAACGTTTTAATGAAGTCAAATCATGAATAGACGCTCCTCTGCCAAAGAACCAATAAAATAATTTAAAATGACATGTTAATTGACAGAACTGGTTGTCTAAATTCCTGGCATTTTAAACAAAGATACTACAGATTAGCACAAGCAAAAATACTCAGTAGGCAGTTATTATCTCTGCTTTAACTATAATGGCTTTGGAGGGTTTTTTTTGTTGTTTTGTTTTATTTTTCCAATTTTTAATTTAAATGTCATTCTGAAAGGTTTTCTAGACAGATTTTGTGTGGGTAACCTTAGAAAGACTGTCTCAGCAAGCAATTCCATATCACTAATGCATGATGAGTAGTCAGTCATATTGCAAGTCTCTAGTGCTATTAAATGTACCATTCCTTTAACGCCTTGTCCAAGACTGTATGAAATGAATGAAAGATTACGATGCTGAGATCGGTCCTGGACATCCAGGAGGGACTGCTCCTCAAATTTCATCTTACAGCTGAATGACGGTAGGAGAAATAGTGACACACCACAGAGCAGCCTGCCCCCAGCCCAGGCAAGGACAAACACAGCAGATAAATAGCCTGCAGGTCCCTGAGCTCACAAAATCACAGGCTCACTCTGCTGTGTCTGGATGCATGCAAGGTTGAGCCTAAGAAACAAAAACTTCACCCTGAAGACCAATGCCACATCGTGCCACTGGCACAGCAAGATTTGCTCTTTGGGGAAGTTTTTGAAGAGGGACTGACCTACTTTAAACTGAAGGGACATCTGCAATTACAGCTCAACATTATCAACAATAACCTCACTGAGAACTGACTTGCAATGCCACCATTCAGCCATTCCTAACAAGCTCCCCTCATGCCTCTTCCCCAGCTCCTGCCAAAGAAGAGAAGGGATACCAGCTTCCACTGGTGTCACACAATGCTGTGCTTTCTTGGGTGTGCGGTAAAGCGCTGACACCAACAGTTTCCTCCAGAAGTTCATTAGATTGTTTTATTAATTAGCAGGCTCCCCATCTTATCACATGCTGCACCTGAAATCCCACTTGTATTTCTGAATCAAGTAATTAAAGGCAGAGGTACTTGAATAAACAAGCAGTGACGGAGAATAATATTCTATCAATGTAATGAGGCAGCTTGCTAGACAGTGAGATGCCCTGGCTCAGATGTTATCTAAGTCCAAGGGCAAAGCACACCTTGGATGGAGAGTGTGTCCTCTACAATTGGCACCCCCAGGTAAACCCCAGTAACTTGGATGAAACTAATCAGATTCCAGGGAGAATTTGGGTCATTAAATCTGTCAGTGGCCAAAATAAACAGAAAAGAAAAAAGGCTGCCGCACTCAGAGCATGGAGAAATAGTAATGATCAACAGTTTCAACACCTTCCCTGTAGAGAAGGTAGTAATTACGTGGTAATTATCAGGTGCAATTTCCTCTTATGTAAAGGGACTAGGTTACCTTCTTCAAGGATAGCAAATGTAACTTTGCTTTCTTCGTGCAAAATTTGAATGGAAAATGCACTGACTGAACGCTAACATGAGTTGTTGTTGAAAGACAGTCTTTCAACAACAGTCATTAGTTGGTATCCATTAGAAACTGTTCTGCAGTGCTGTAATCCAGTACCTTATTATCACTGCTGTCAGCCAAGTTGGTTCCCTTGCATGCCACCACAGAGAAACAGGGGCATAAACAGCACAGGAAGAAAGAAGCAGAGAGAAAGAAAAAAAAAACAACAAAACCACTTACTTGATATTGTCAAGACATCCAGATTCAGGTTTCAGTATGGCAGTATGATGAAACATTTTATAGAGAGCAATCCCAAGGAAGATTACATTAAGCTGCAAAAAGAGGAAGGAAAAAAAAAGGCAACGTGACATGGCAGAATGCGATAGGGAGAAATCAGACTTGCCTCTGTAGCAGTCTCAGTCTCTGTAACAGATGAGATGCTCTAGAAAATTAGCTCTCACTACAGTTTTATACAGACTGAGTAACAGAAAATTGCTAAGTATTTTATAAGGTGAGCCAGCCTGCAGGCTGTGGAGCAGGGATGCCACAGCATTACAAAGCTGTGGAGCAGTGCATGTTACTGATATAGGGCTGGTTCCAACATCAACTGTAGTGCTTCAAATGATGCTATGGAAAATTAAGAACAGTTCTCTAATGGCTCATTTGTGTCTGAAAGGTATATGCTCATGAAAAGTCTCTTCAAAGCTTCTTACTTGGCCAGTCTCATTGAAAGCAAACCAAAAAGCAGCTTTTTCTGTGAATTTACCTTTTAACTATGGTGTAGTGGGGGAGATGGGGAGGGAGATTATTCTTGTTGAAGATGCTTACAAAGTGCAAAGCAAAACAAAAAGGGTATGATGTATTCAATAAAAGACATGACAGTGTTTCAACACCTCAGTGTTAGCAGGGTCACCAGTTCCTGGAAAGGAGTTCCTAAAAGCCCAAGCCAGGGTTTCAGGCATAATCAAAAAGGGAAGATATCTTTTCATGAATGCATTGTTTGAGAGGAAAAACAAACACAACAGATTTGGCTGGTGGTGCAGTTCCCTCCCTGGTGTGGAAGGCTGCTGAAATGCTCCCCAGCAGCAGGAGAGCCAGAGACAATGTCTGTATTGACGTGAATGCCTGGTTTGTTGTGTTAGCCAAACTCCAGACTATTCAAAACAAAGGATGGTTTATTTAAGCCATATTGTAGTGATTAAAGTATGAGAAAACTCCAGCTGTCTCTAAAGTTGTGTTCTTTACCTTGTTGCTGAGGTAGCTGATATGCTGGCAACGTGCTAACTGTGAAATCACAGGAGATTCAACTTCTGCAGGGGAGGAGACCCCCCCTTATAAAACCTCTCTTCCAGTTTTGACTTTATTGCATTGCCTTCACCTCAGATCTCCCCTTCTGCATGATCCACACAAAAGTTTGCTCAAGTTCCAAAGCAAGGACAGTGGGTGGTATCCAAATAATAGGTTGGTACTTTTGAGCACCTGACAGCACAAACCAAGCTGTCTACACACCTGCTCCGTGGCAGTGCCTACAGTATGTACTACATGCCCTCCCCTCCCTGATTTGATCGAGTATTTCACCATGCAAAGAGCCTCCTGTAACAAGCCTCTAATTGCTTGTGCCAGGTAGGGTCAGAGAAGAACATGCCTTTCTCAAACTAATCTGTGTAAATTAAAGATACAGAGTAAAGGGACAGCAAAAGTTTTATTTCTTGACCTGAGAGATGGAGTAGTTAATTAGGAGTTCTTACCATAATTATCAAGGTCGCTGGTCCTATAAAGCTCCAAATGAAGTAGGTGTCAAGTCGGAGCCAACATCTGTAATGAAACACAGGGGAGAGAAGGCATTCAAGGACTGCACCCAGGACATACATCAAGAGTGAGCGAGTGACAGAGAAGAATGTGAGCTGCAAAACACGCCAGTGGGAGACAGGAAATATTACATTGCTTGTTCATTTAAATGCTGAATTATGTGCCCGATTTCTGACAGTGCTACTGATGGAATAAGATAATTACCTCTGGAGGAAGCAGCGGGTAAATGGCACAAGGCCTATCTGCTAGGGCTTTCTGTGTCCATCAAAAAATACCTTAAAACATTTTATTTTAAGGAAGGGGTCCTATGAGTAGCTATGGAGCCTTTTTTGCTTTAAGCTCAGCTTTCCTCTCCATCTCTGATGCAACGCAAGCTGTCTGTCAGCTGTCAAGTGAGATGACATTTTTCCATCAAGCCGATCAGAGCAAATTTGGTACAAACAGGAAGCATGATTTTGATAGCAGAAGGCTGAGGTTTAATTAGATTCAGCAACTTCCCCTTTAGAGCATTTTATTTCCCTGATCCTCCGGAGTGCTTTGTTTCTACTAATGTTTTGAGCATTGCATATGGTCCGTGTGATCCCATGAAGTTGATTCATGGCCTAAAACTAAATTATTAATCACTTAATTTCAACTGCATTTAATACTCCCCCCATTTTTTTTCAGGCCCCTGGGAAATTATATTTCCATTCCTAGTTCATTCCAGGTGACAGGAAGATAAAATGGAAGTGACTGGTTACAAGACAGATGAATATAAATTCTAAGAAAGTTTCAGATGATGTTTAAAATAATAATATCTTGTCGTGTTTGCAACGCTGCAAATCACCACTCCATTTATACACAGAGGACTAAGAAAGCGTAAAAACACTCTTATAGTAAATGTCCGATGAAATTTCATAATTAGATAAGTGACAGGAACTGTATATATGAATTTATCATGGTGGAAAAGATGGCAATTCCCTCAAATGACAGCTCTACGCACGCATTGAATTTTTCCTCTTCCAATGGAATTTAAATAGGCAGAAGGGTCTGTGCCAGAAGCCCCACAGCAGAGATCAGCACAGTCTTCTGCTGAGAGAATAAAACATGCCCTGAACCTCAGCGACCGAGAAAAGTCAAGATATGAATAAATTCAAGGCTGTAGATAAAGCTTCCCTTTTCCCTCCCTGACTGTATAAATTTCAGGTCTCCACAGTCTCAAAGATGTACCAGTACTTATGGTCATGCCAGTATTTATCACAAATTAAAATACAGGCACTTCTGTGACTGTCAGTCTTGAATCAATTCTGCAGCTTTTCACCAAAGGACTAAAAGAAACTGCATCAGAATCGTAATGTGCAAGGCAAACTGAGAGATCTTCAGAGAGACTGCACGGAAATCTTGTTTCTTCCACATCTGTGCAAGTTCAAGGTGATTTAGATGCAGCTGGTGATGGAGCAACATGAGTGACTTCAAACTATTTGAGCCTGATTTCCTATAGGAAAGACTTTATGTGATCATGACATCTGTGCATCACTCATAATAACACCTGAAATGTCAGCCAATTGCAAGTAGATTTGACAGAGGAATAGAGGTTTCAGAATAATGAAGTACCTGTAAAGAGTCCCTTGCCATCAAAAAAGGTATCTGCATAGCAGCAGCTCACACACTTTGGGGCATTTAAGTCTTAATACCTACTCCATCCTACTGGAAAAATAGTAACCGGTGCTTATACTTCAGCTACCCAATACAGATCAGGAAATATGCGGCCCCACAGCTTTTTTCTTACTGATACGTATGCTGAGTAGACCGTGTGTGGCAGAGGACTCTGAAGTGAATCATAAAGGTTGGAAAAGACCACTAAGATCATCTACTCCAGCTGTCAGCCATCACCACCATGCCTACTAACCATGACCCTAAAACATCATATCCTTAAAACACACTGGCCAGCCACGTGATCACATTTGATGTAGTTGGTTCTTATCACGTATAGATTGAGACATGAGGAAAATCTGCACCCATTTGCTTAAATCTGAGCCCTCTGGGAGAGTCCCCAGAGCCCCGGGCTTCCCCATGGCCCCCAGGCTTGTCAGAACCTGGCAACAACAAAGAACTCAGAGATGATCCATTGAATTTCTCTGAGGTTGCTTTTGCACCATTGCTTCTCTGCTATGCGAGTCACAACAGCTTCCTTATGTAGAGGTTTCCCTCCAAGGTATTTTCTTCATCTGTCCCCACCAGCCTGCTCATTAAGATATTGTCATAGCTTTGTAAAAGCTGAAGTATAGCAAAATGAGGGAAAAGATGGGCCAGCCTGAGCAAAGCAGTGCAAAGCAACCAGTTTCTCCTCAGTGTGACAAATGAAGTTTCCTGCTTTCCCCTAAAAATTGGTCCCTTTGGTTGCAGTGCACAATGCAGTGACCATGGAGGTGTCCTGTGGATGGGAAGCAGCACAGGAGCCAGGTCAGTGCATTCCTTGATTTGTTCTGCAGGCAGGTAGAGGTCCTGCCCTCCAGCTACATGATGCAGACACTGACCAGACCAGTCCCCTTCCCGTGAGAGATGGCCTCATCTGAGCAAGAGCAAGACACAGCTTGCAAAAACCAGAAAAGGCTTTCATGCCTCTCTGCATGCTTCAAATGAGGTGGGGATATTTTTTATTTTAATATAAAAAATTGCCTTTCAATGAAACCTCACATGACTAAACTGCAGCTAAACTGAAAGCTGTAGGGTTATGGCTAACCTACATGGGGATTCTAAAAAGCCGGTCTTTTTTGTGGTCATCGGCAAGTGATGCGACTTCGAGCCCGTTTAAGTCATACCTCATTAAAAATGCAAATTAAGAACGAAACATCAAAACACAGGCATCCCGCCAACTCTGTTGCAGAGATGTAAATTGCTAATCAAACAAGTACCACACTGAGCTTTTCTTCCCTTAAAGACAAAACCACACACACAATGAGCTGCATAAATGAGCTCCTTGAAACAAGGAAGCAATCAGCTAACTCACTTCCAAAAGTTGCTAATCTTGGGCTGCCGGCTTACTTCTGACCCCCCATGCACAGCTGCACTGTGAACACGGACTTGCTTATTACAAGTTTATACTCTGTTGTCATTAAGCAAACAAGCTGCTTCAGGGCTCAGCACAATGCAGAGCAGATTATCCACACATCCATGGATGTGGGAAATGCTCAAAACCCCATTACTGTCTCAAAGAGTCACACCAGCATGTCCAGTGCTGTGCTTGTAACGAGCTCCGTGCCATCGCTTTTCTTTACTTTTTAATTTTCTCCCTTTCCACAATGTCAAGTCACTATATTCACCTAAAGCTTTTCCCAAGTAATAAAGACTACAAAGAGTTTACTCTATTTTCTGCATGAAGAGAAATCAAATACTAAACTATCCCTGGTGTGTATTAAATATAACCAATAAACAATCATTAGCTGCCATTGGACCATAAAATTTGAAGAGCCCTAACATATCATGTTGTTCATGGGAGTTCAGTAGTTCGTTTCACAAGGCCATGCAGCCTTCTCGTCTGTGTGTGGTAATGGGATATGTATGTGCAGGACGTGCCTTCCAAGGGTGCAATATATGTTCTGCTTAACGCAGTCCAGCATCCGCATTGCTCACGCTTCCTCCATCAAATACCCAGAGCAAACACTGAAAATAAAACAAGTTCATGGAGCCATCCAAGACATACTGTACTGTTAGAAGCTATTTTCCAGCAACATTAACATGCAAATAATGTTGGTGGCTGGCTGATGGAGTTGGAGGCTGTGTACATACACCAGGCTTTCATTTTGCTTTATGACAGTTGGATTGCTTACCATGTACGTCCTACTTTATAGCATACCAAAGTGTGTGGGGGAAGAGAAACAACAGAAAGATTCCTGGCACAATGAATTTGATCACCGGTGGATAAATATATCTACAAGTACATTTCATAGAATATATTGAGCCATTCAAAGAATAGCTGCTCTCCTCTGAGATTTGTAATAGGCATTGATATAAAACCCAGAACAGATTGGGAATATGGAATAACTTCTAACTGTCAATTTGGGATGGTCTGCTACTTGAGCAAGTCTTCTCAAAGGGATGTTCCTAAAGTCCATTACTGAATTTGTGAACACAGGTAACTTTTGCATGCTAACAACTGCAAATGTTATTTTCCCTCTGCATTTTGCAGCGCTGCCCACCACAGTGCCTGACATCAGATCCAGGCAGGAGATGGATGGATTTGGTTAACACATAGGACGAGGCAAATGGTGTAGCTTTATAAAACTGCAATCTCAGTATCTTATTTTTCTCCAGCAAAACTGGAGACACGGACATTTAAGACTCAGCAGCTGATTTGTTACAGCCATTAGATTGTGATGTTTGCTTTCTGTTATTTTTAAGACCTCAGATTTTCTTGTGCTGCTGAAAATAACTGGCCAGTGTACGAAATGTCCACTTAGAAGTTAATGTAAGCACTGCTGGAATCACTTGTGGTCCCCCAAGCACAGAGCTTGCAGTGGAGCTTCCTGCTTTGCACCTTGGCTTTAGAAATGACAGTCAGAATGACATGAGATGTAATACTGCTGAGTAATTTGGGCGAAAGGGACCATGGCTCAGCTTGCTCACACAAACAGTCCCAACTGGCCTGAATGGGGTGGTCTTTTAAAGCAATCACTGTGCTACTGCCTAGTTACAGCATCAAACTAATTAGCCCTAAATCCCCTAATATGGGTGGTTTGAACTGCTCTTAAATAAATAGAAACAAAGAATAGAAGAAAAATAAAGAAAAAAAGAAAAACAAAGGAAAAAAAAAAAAGGGGAAAAGAGACAATGCCAATTCTTGGCATAATTAAGTGTAAGATGGTATCTTCAGAGGGCAGCTACTCCAAAGCATCAATATGAACACCAGGGCAGAAAATCACAAGCACCAACTGATGAAGAAAGAAACAGAGAGAGGAATAATTGCCTGCTTCTGGCCATGTAATCTGGGCACGATGGCTGGGTTTAGAAAGGAAAATCGAATCAAGAAATCCTACACGGGGTGTCTAAGCAAATCTTTCCGAGATGTATGAAGGGTGGCACCGAATGCCAGGTGAAAAACAAATAACACTAACAGCTCCATAAGTCCTGCTTAAACAAATGCAATAAATAATGGAGGGAGGCAAGTAATATATTCCAGAGGATATTTTACAAAACCCGGCAAAACCAAGCAACTTCTTGCAATCAAATTATGTATGCCTGGCATATAGTTCACTACAAATTCTAATCAGTTCTACCCTTCTAATAACATTACACAGAAAAATACATCATCATCCATCAACCAGATGGAGCATGATAGTTATACAAAACATATTGTATATGTTTTATTTTCCACTATGAGAATGTGATAAAATTGTGCACACTAGAATTAGAGATTATAAATAAATATTTTAGGCTCTACAAATCCCTGTAAATATTTATTTGCAAAATATTATATATACATGTTTAATCATTAAAAATACTACTTCGTGCCATGAGGAGGGAGAGAGATTTTACTGGCACGGGCTTTTGACTGCTGCCTTGTCAACACAAAGCCAGTAAAGTTCTGTAGTTCACCTCCAGCAAATCTCAGCTAAACTTTCTGCTCGTACCACCTATGTATAGAAATATTTGGGCTAGGAAAAGGCAGCATTTTCTATGGAGATTGTTTATTCTGATGTGCTACAAAAAGGAGCATTTACTCCCATTAAATGTGCAAATGTTTCAGCAATACAAAGCTGCTCTGGTAATTTATAAGAGCTGTGGTTAGGTGCCATGTGTTCCCATGTTACAGATAGGCTGCTGCATGCAGGTAACTGCCACTCATTTGTACGTGGCTTGATCCTGCAGAGCATCAAGTGGGACTCTGCACAGATGGGAGAAATGCAAATCAATCCAACTCCAGTGCAGCGCTACTGCATCATGTCTAACGGGATACCCTGGATTTGGGCAAATTCTTTTACTATAAGAAATTTTCAACACCCATCAGCTACAGAGCATTATAAAACAATGTGTTCGGTGTTATTTTTCATCTCAAACCAGTATGAGAATTGTTCTGCTGCTACAAGTCCTGCAAGAGCAATGCTGCAGAAGACACAGGCTAACAGTGTGAAAGGCAGCTGGGCAAGCAAATCTGTGCTTCATCATCCCAGTGACTCCCTGAAGGTGCTGAACAACTAGGCTGCAGACCAGACTGGTGGAGATAGGGAGCATCTCAGCTGGCCTTCTAGGGATCTGGACTCACAGCCTAATGTGTCTGGGGCTCACAGAACCCCATAGGGGCCACTGTGAAGAGATGGACCTCGGTAGAAACACTACAGCAAAAATAAATTTGCCTTCTGCCTCAGAATGTTTCAACACCTGATTTAGTGGGGGATTATATATCACTCAAGACAGGATGTGAATAGCAGAGTTGATTGGGGCAAAAAAGCAGGAGGTGACTGATGGAAACACTCACATCTACTACGGGAATTCCAGAAACTGTAATTGGATCTTCTGCTACCTTTTCTTTAACCCCTAGGCCTGTCAAAGTAGGTCACACTGCTGGGATAAATTGGTAAAGTTTCCTGAAAATTTACTCCCCCTTGCCCTTATCTGTATGGGCTACTTCCTTTCCACAAGGTATGACGCACATAAATTCAGGTTGCTATTTTCCCACTTGTGGAAGGAGCATGATGCAAATATGCACCTGAGGTGAAGCCTCACTGCTGGCACAGTAATGCACCATAAGCAGTTCCAATGTACTACAGACTTGCTTCTGCAAAGACTCAGGTTCGTGTATACCAGTAAGATTTTCAGGAGAAGATTTTGCAGTTGGTTTTAACGAAGTATCAACTAATGCCACACTCTGACCCAAGCTATGCTGAAACAGAGCTTTAGAAATGTCACTTGCTCTTCGCTATGTGTGCCTTCAGACTGAACACATTAAAATGATAATGGAAAGGCAGCCTGACAAGGGAAATAAAAAAAAAATAAAATCACATCAATAAAAATGCACTGTAAGTGCTATTGTAACAAAGCTGGCAAAGAAAATCAAAGGCTGAATTTTCCCTCTGTTTTCTATTAGATGGTGTTGTATGAACATCTAAATTGTGCTTTGATTCCAGTTTCAGCAATGTTGAAAACATTTAAGAATATTCATAATGGTCAATGATGTAGCTGTTCTGATTCGCAAAGAGCATAATGCACTCTACAGCCACCATCTTGCTGAGCCTCCAAGCAAAATAATTTGATAGAACACTTAATAAAGAAGAAAAAAGCAATGTTTCATCACGTAAATGAGAAATGTTCTTTGGTTAGAGAAGAAGGGTGACCTTGTTGATACCAAAGTGAAACTTGGAAGAGCTACCTCTGCAGATGTTACAAACGATGTGATGAAACTTTATGCAACAGGATTTTTCAGGAAAACACCTTTGCAAATCTCTACATGGTGGGGAATTTGTTCTGTATGATCATGCACTGGGAGAGAGAGCTGTACCTCCGGCTGACAACTGCCTGCACAGCATCCTTCACCTGCTGTGTCCCAGACTCCTTGCTTCCCTCTGTCCTCCTCTCTCCCATCCTCCTGCCCAGGCCCAAGCAGAGCCAAGCCCCACTCACACTTTGTCTGTGCCATAGCTTCGGTAGTCCACTGCTGCTGACACAGCCACAATCAGGGCAGGCATGCCATAGCCAACCAAATAGAAGTACTTCCTCCGCGAGTGTTCACTCTCAAAAACTTCCACCAGCATGATGTAGAGCTGCACGCCTTCCAGGAACATCCAGGTGAAAGCCGCCAGGAAGAAGAAGTGCAGGAGGGCAGCAAAGACAGCGCAAGCAATCTACAGACAGATTTGAAAAGAGACAGAGGTGTTTTTACCATTCAACTTAATGTAACACTCGAGTTTACATGCAAACATGCTCTCATTGGAAGGTTTAATAAGAATGAAGGAGTACTTGTTCTCCCATCCCAACAACATTTTTTTCACTTTGAAAACATACATATGAACTATTTTTAAACAGACACAACTGTACATACAAATTATATTCAAAGACACAAAAGCAGGTATGTACCTACTCTGGTAAATAAACACATAAAGATGTATATATACGGTATAAGCAGCATAAGCACATTTGTACAACCTGCTGATTAAACATATGCACACATACTATTTACTAACAATGCCCCTACAGCCTCTAAAATCATGGCTCCCATGATTTTCAAGCCAGACCTTTGATTTCAGTGAGACTCTCTAGCTGTTAACTCCAGGGTATGTGTGTTTATGTATAGACAGATTTCTCTTTCTGACTGGCGCGTATGTTGACAGAGTTATGCAGGCGTACATGCACACAAGTGTGCAGGCTGGATGACTTAACTGCCCCAATGCACTGGAGTTTGTCTGTAGATTCACAAAGGCTGTGTTTCTACTCCCAAAGTCTCTCCACAAACGTTTTTGCCTCGGCAACTTTCCAAATGTCAGCATGCCCTGTGAATATCCTTGGGTGCTATGGACAGTCTGACATGCACAAGGGGCATTCCAATACAGCAGTTATAGGCAGGATATTACAGGAAGGGATTTGAAAAACAGGAAATACCATGAAAATGCAGAATCCATCCCAGTGCTGGGAAGAAGGCCTTTTCTTTTTAAAAACAGAATACCAAAATGCATTCTAGAGTTAAATAAATATGGAAAGGCATTGCTTAAGGGAGCAGCTTTTTCCATCCATCTGGCAATCTCAAGGTAGCTAATACAAGCAAGTATCTTGATCTCCTTTTGGTAACCAGGATCTGACTCCCAGTTGAGAACCTCACCCTGTAAGAGCTCAAACAGGGCTTAACGTAGCAACTGGAATATATCCCACTCCATGGTAAAACATACTACATGCAGTGAGGAGAGAGCCTACACCAGGAACAGAAAGCATTTTGCCTCTTACCGGCTGGTCGGTCCGGTTGATGCCAATGAGGAAGAGAAGTTCTGCTACAAAGAGGCTGATGCACAAGTTCTTGTGAATTGTGTTGCGGTCACTCTGTAGCCCACGGAAGAAGCAGAAGGTGAAGATGCAGATCAGGAGGCAGACAAGTGACAGCAGGATGCCCACCCAGGTGATAAAGTCCAGAAGCAGGTCATGCACTGCATCGCTGTGCTGGAGATAAAACAACAAAAAGATCATCAGCCACATAGCACACAACTTCTAATCCATCCCAGGCAAACAGTGAGGTTATCTGAGACACTCAGACTCACCAAGCTGTGGCCCAATGAACTATAACTAATGAAGAATATTAAGACTAAATGGACCTAGACTTGAATCCAGCAGTCTGAAACTTATACTCCAGAGTGTCTGGCAAACTATGAGTGCCAAAACAGATTCAGATCTCAGAATATCCTAGAAATAATGATGTTGTTGCTGAAAACATTGAGATATCATAGCTAGTCTTGAGTACAGTTCCATTTTTCACAAACATGGCAAAGAAGAGAATGTACTGTATAAAGAACCATCAAACACTGTGATTCAGGTGTAAAAATGTTTCATACACAACACTGTGGAGCTGACAACCACAAGTCTGTTAAAACCATTTAACAGTGAAAAAAGACTCTTTACACATCCACAGATATATATGAGCTTGAAGGTTTTGGACAGAAAGAGAACACTTAAATGTCTTGTCTTTCTTTTCAACGGGGAGCAAGAAAGAACATGTTTCTTTTTCAAGAACTGGAGCCATATTTTAGAACTCTCGGTAAGTCAAACTGAGCCCTGGAACATTCCTCAGGAAAAAAATAAATTAATTAATTAAAATAAAGACATCTCTTTCCAAATGACTTTTGCTTTAAATTCCAACAAAACAATGGTGCTAAGAAAGCTGGGCAAGTGAATGTTTCCCTTGCTTGTAACACATTTACCTCAAATCATGCAATCACGGCCATCAAAGTTAAGTAATTCAGCAATGTTTTGCAAAGTGCAGCACAGGTGTGCTTTGACTCTTGATAAACATCTCTGGACTGCTCCTGAACTTAGCAGAAAAAAAAGAGGGGAGAGTTCTGAGACTCTAATAGTGAGGGTGTCCCACCACCTTACCAAGGCTGTAAACCTCACGAGTAACTGCACAGGTTTCCACCAGATGTGGTGAAATTAGAGATAACACTACTTAGTAAAATGTAAATAAGAAACAAGAAATACATGGCAAGTCACAAAGTGGCTGCTCAGAACTAAGTGGTTAGAGTCAAAGAGCTGAGGGAAAGACTGCCTGGAAGTCTCCAGGGTCTTTTCAAAAAGACCTGAGAGCCTTGAAACCCAGCTTAGTGGTCCACCAGGCTGTGTAACAAATGGTGTTCACATTCCCCTCCACTTCTGGCATTTTGATGACTTAGGCGTTATTTAGACTGGCAAATACAGCAGTGTCACACTTCAAAAAGCCAGGACAAACTGGAAACATTTTCCTCCCTGTGGGATAAAAGCCTATGACAGATGGAGGAAAAAGGTGATTAATTTATCTATTTTCTTTGCCTGCCTGCCAATGATAAAGCCACATCAAATGTCAGGCCTTTCCTGATATACACTCTGCTATGTCAGCACCCGTGAGAAACAACTCAAATCTTTCAGCTCTTTGGCTTTATCAGCATGAGTGATAGGCATCAAATGATAATGAAAGATGGGGAGTGACTTTTCCCCTCCATCCCTTCCATGCTGGAGGTTTTGTTTCGAAGGAGACTCCCTGAAGGAGGCAGAGAGATGAAGTCTCCTTTCCCCAAATGCTCTTACAGAACCTTTTGAGCATTTCTGATACCAAAAGGGCTAGCTGTATCAAGTACAGCACTGAGGCATGAAATCCTAGCGCACTCACTGCTGACCATGATAGAAATGCCAATTCCATGCAGCTCCTCCAGCATCCAGCAAACCAAGAAGACAAAGTGCACATCATTTTCCTGGTGGCCACACATTCCTCTATCTGTGTCATTCCAGCTCATCCATCTCTCTTAACTCAGTGCAAAAACATGCTAATGCAAACCTTGAGCCTTTCAAATCATTCTCTTTTTCATCTGAGGCTGCAGAGGAGCTGCAGATAAGGTCTCCCTGAACAGCCTTGCTAGCTCACCTAATCAGAGGGACCTGCCAGGCAAAAGTGACAGAAGGCTCTGGGACTGGGAGAGCAGGACAACGCTGCTAACGCAGGTATATGTAAGGAGACAACAACCATGAGGGCTGTGGAAGAGTGGGTAACATGAGGCCAGTGGCTCAGACTTAAAAATTACAAAGCACAGCAAGCCTAGCAAAAGGAACACTCAGGGCTTCTTCCCATAAATAAGACAAAGTTCAGAGAAAGGCCACTTTCCAGCCTCTTGTCCTCCAATTTGTACACATAACCAGACTTGCCTGCTCCTTGCTGCAGAATTCAGCACCTGCTCTTGTTCATGAGTCCCAGCCCTCTAGTTTGTTAGGATTTCTCTGCAAGGCCTCTCTATCCTCCAGGGAGTCAAAAGCTCCTCCCAGCTTAGTGTCATCCATAAATACACCCAGTATACCTTCATGTCCAGTATCCCAGTCAATGAGGGAAACATTAAAGAGAACCAGCTTTAAAATGACTACTCTTCTTTCTAATATTAATCATAATGATAATACCAACTTCATGCACACAACATCTATCCTTGAAGTACTAGGAAACAGTATAAACAACTTCTCCATAATTACAATTTCTGCCCAACTTCAACCAACTTGCTAAAGAAGAAAGAAGGAGGAATAATAACAACAAACTGGGAACAAGAGCAATTTAAGCAATTTAAAAATACCTAACAAGAAAAAGAAGAAGAATGTGTAGCTTTTCTTGTAAAGTCCAAGAGAAGAAGTGAGATGGATTTCAAAGACTAGGTGAGTTCCATCCATCAGGAACACCCAATTTTGGGTATCACAGCAGAGTCACCAAGGCAGCAAGGTCTAGACAAGCACTGGTGTCCTTTTCCTGGCAGTGTCACCTGCCCCCAGGCCAGAAACATCCAGAGCTTTTTACATTAGCAACTCCAACACAAGGACAGGCCATTTTCCTTTTGGTGGAGACCAAAGCCTGCCACTAGCCATAAAGACTGTGCCAGTCACAGGAATAATGTAGAACAAGGAGGAATTGGGGTAATTGCTCCTTAATATTCTGGGATTATCCTTGCTATCACCTGTGACACTGCATGACAAATATGGCAGCAATGCACCTGGTTTGCCCAGCTGGCATGAGACTTTGCAGGGCTAAGTGTAACAAACAGTACACTGACATATTGTGCCTGGGTTGCAATATTTGAGCTCATTCCCTTAAACATGGAGACACACAAAATAAGCACATCTTCTCTTTTCCCTGCTCCTCCCCAGCACAGTTCAAGTACTCCCTGACCATGGACAAAATAGCTTTGACATATACACTAATGATATCCTTGTAGAGCCCTGCAAGCCCTAAGGTCCCTAAAGTATGTGAAACACATCCAAAATCATCAGAGTGCTGATAACAGTCAACTTGTTCTTCTCAATAATCTCCCGAAGATGCTGGCAGCCAGAAGAACCCATGGGAGATCCCAGATGTCATGAGAAAGATCAATTTCTTGACAGTATCAATCAAACACCAGCTTGCCCAAATGCATCATGACTGCCAAGACCTGTATATCAAGACTTTCATGGCCCCTTATGCAAGCCACTGAGTTTTATTACAGCTACAGTCAGGCTAGCTTTAAAGGTAAGTTGACACAAGGATTATTCTCAGCATAGGAGCAATTACTAAGTGAACTACACAAAAACTTCCAGGTGGATACATTCCTTTGGATTCCAAAACTGCAGTGCAGGCTTAAAAGCAGAAATGTTTGCACTAACACTGTAAAAATATATGTGCAAAAATATTCTCTGCTGAGTAAGTTTTACATCTCTAACTTGGGGGAGAACCTGACCCCAAGCTCTGTGAAGGAAGTGCTCCCTGGCTTTGGAACAAAGCCTTTCTTTTGCTCAAGTGGGGCCAAGAGCTGGTGGAAGAGAGCACTGATAGAAACCTGTGCAGGAAGAGCTGCAGGAACCCCAATAGCCACCACAGTGGATGAACAGGCAACCGAGCCATTATCCAGGCTGTGAAATCAATGAGCAGCTCTGGCAGCGCCGGCACAGCAGAGCTGAGCTAATAAAAACAAATCCCAGGGAATGTCAGCTTATGACAGAATGGCTCTCCCTGAGATGAACAGCCATTTCCTCCCTTATTAAAAACATCAGTAGAAGAAAACAGCAGCCAAACCAAGCTGCCAACAGCAAAGGACACATTCCTTTGCCTAATCTGTCCCTTCAGGAAAGGAAAGAGTAATATGTTTGGAGGTGGAGGAATAAGCAAGCAGTAAATAATAACACAGTGTCATCGACTCACTGAGATATGACCACTCGGCGCCCAGCGGGAGCTGGCAGTGCTGGGCTGGGCAGAGACCCAAGTGGGACAGATCTGAACTCCTGCGCATTGCTGCTTCTGCAGCTTTTCAGATTTGCAGCTCTCCAGAGCTGTTTAGGCTCTCTCTGCCCTCTTTCCCCATCACTGGTGTCAAGAGAGGATTACTGTTGCAGCCTTGCTGTAATGCTTCATGGAAAAGCACAAAGGACTTAACTTTACAAGCAAATGGTTTTGTAGATATGCCAGAAGTGTCAGCTGGGCTTCCTAGACTGGGAGGAAATCCCAAGGGCTCCTGGACTTCCTAACAGCACTGCTTGCTGTGGTTATGCAGGCACGAGAGGTTCGAATGGGAACCTCTCCTCTGTGGCCAAATGTGATGTGCTGGAGCAGGTGTGTGTGTGGGGGGTCACTCTGCTCTAAAAATCATCCTATCTTTCCTTTCCAAAGATGCACCAAGGAAGGCAGCCAGACCTATTCTTCTGGAACACAGTAGCCACCTAGATGTGCACCCCCCCCATACTCCACAAAGGCAGCACATCTCTGCCCTGCTTTCATGGGCGCTGTCAGAACATAATCCAGGAAGAGAGACTGATGCCTCCCCACTACCTCCCCCCCTGAAGCCTCCGTGCAATGTCACTGGCTCCTCATGATCATATTTTAAATAAGGCTCTGAATCCTGAGCACTCATGCAAGATGGTTTAGTTGCCAGAATAATGTGACACAGGGGCACAAACAAAAGGAAATAGGTACAGATCTCATCTTACCATGCACTATAAACCATGCTGTGGATACGATGTGTGGCAAGAGCCCAGGGTTTCCATCTCACTGCTGACACTGCTGCAGCTTTCCTGTTGCAAGTCACACTCAATTGTGTGATGCCGGTGAGGAGAAGAGGTTTGGATCAGTACTAGCAACACCCCAGCCCTCCCCTATGCTGGCTGGAGTTGGTAAAGTGGCACAGCTCTGCTTACTCATAAGGCATCTCTAACTCAAGAAACAGGCCATAGCGGTGGTGCCAAGCTCACAGTGTAGATGTCTACACAGCCAAGCTGCTGGCTTATTAACGTGATTTCCCAGAAAACCTGGTCACAGCATCATCAGCTCCTGCTGTCACACTGATGGCCTTACCCAGCCCAGTTCCAGGAGAGCAGGGATAGGGCTAAACCACACCACAACCTTCCCTTCCGTCCTCATACACGCAGCCACACCTTCCAAGATAAGGAACAGCACAAGCTATGATGCATCTCATTCCCCTCTTCCCCTGCTTATTCTTTAAAGAGCCAAAGCATAACCTTTTCCTCTCTTTGTTCATTCACCTCTTTCAAAAATGAGATTTAAACTGGATGTCATGTCAAAGAGGCAATCCAAATGGCTGAGACACACAGCATCTCTGAAAAAAAACAACAACAGCTAAATATGATCAAGGTACAACAGTCTCCCCAGTTTAAGGACTTTATTTAGGGGAGGGTAGGATGAAGTGGGCACAGAGATATAAGGACCAAAGAGATGTCCACGTAGTCAGAGATGAATAATGTGTTTAAAAGTCTAGAATCCAATCAAGGAAGGCCTTGCTTTAAAAATTACTCTCAGTGAGAAAGGAAGGGGATGGCAATAAACAGGATGAGGCATAGTGTTTGCTAACGAGAGTTATTTCCATTATAAATTTTAGGATAGAGGATCAGGAAATCCTGCAGGGTGATCCTGTCCCCACTCTACAACACAGCTCCTTACCATGGATCTAGCCACAGCTCATGGACCAGAGAACCAAGAAGGATGATATTAAGCAAAATAAATACCCATTGAACTGGGAGGGGAAAAGAAGCAATGGCTAATGATTTGCTGTGCTCTGACATTTCTGGCATCTTTAAGCAGGGAACTAAGAAACCAAATTAAATAAGATGCAGCTTCAGACTCAATCTTTCTGAAGGCAGGCTCTAATTTTTTTTTCAGGCTGAACACTCTGACGTTGTTACCTGAGAACATCTGAGCCAGCAGTTCAGGGAATGCAGAGATGCAGACCAGCAAGAAGTCCGATGTGGCAGACCAAGAAATAGTAAGACTGAGCTATGGCTCGCTTCAAAATGGTGTGTATCAAACCAAGACTTGGGAACTCAGGAAACTCACTGCAGTGATTTACAGCCCACCTAGACAAAAAGCTCAAGGATTACTACCAGATATACCACTCTGAATTGACCCTGTAGGCACAGATTACTTGACCTAATAGGTTTCCTATCGGTAATTTCTGTGATTCATGATAGGTCAGTCAGAGAGTATGATAGATTTTCTTACCTACAGGGCTTGTGTAGTTTTCTAGGGGAGGCTACACAAATGCTAACAGTATTTTGCAGGTAAGACATTAATAACAGCAGTAGCATTGCAATATATAACCAGATGTGCATTTTACATCCCTTTATTCTCAGAGTTCATTTCTGTCACAGATTCCATTTCATAACACAAATTCAAATACAGCTGTATTTTGAATTTTAAAATCCCACTGAAGACAAGTAGATTCAATAACTTTTATGTTTAATTAAACTGGTTCTTATTTAATAACATTACAATAAGTTACTTTCTGCAGTATGTAACATACTTCCTTTTGAGAACTCTTTTAATGGTACAAAATGATTTGTCTTGCAAAATTCATCACATAATCTTTCCAGTAATTTAATTCTGCAGTTAAGTGTTTTTGCAATCCTGCACCCGTTTCTGCTTTCATTCAGTGCTGTTTAATCCCACAAGTGCTAATATACAGCTAAGCCAGCACTGCAATAACTTCAGCTTGCTCTTTATATCTGAAATGGCTGTATTGCTTTAGGCAATAGACCACTGTATTCCATTTGGACTTCATATATTTTTATCCCTGTCTCTCCTCTGCTTGCTTTACACTTCCATTCCCCAAATAATTAGCATGATGTAACATGTGGTATAGAACAGCATCTGAAAGCTTCAGATTAATTGCTACTGTTAAAACACCTTTATTTTTTGCCCTTTTCCTTCCTCTTTATTTATTTATATACTTATTTAAAGAAGAGTAAGCTCTGGCACTCACTACACATTGATAAGCAGCATCTATCTACCCTAAGGTACACCTTTGCTTATTCTGTTTTGGGTGGCTTTTTTAATTGCATTTTCCCACTAGCACTGAACTTGTTTTCTGGCTGCATATTTTTCCCATGGTACATTTAAGATGCAACTGCTATAATTATTATGATGCAAAACACAAGCTTATATGAAAAACAGTTTGTAAATTTTGAAGAATAACCATGCAGCAATTACATAGGAAGAATGACTTATTTAACTACTGGCTCTCCTCTCTTGGCATGGGAACTACAATGTTTTTACAGAATTTAGGGGCCATAATGATCATTTTGCTGATAAAAACAATAGACAGATATTTAACACGGACCTCATCTACATCAAATCTATTTCAGGATTTAACAAAATATCCACGAGACTGCAATAACACAGGCCAAATGCGCTTCCCAGCTGATGAAAAGAGTCATTTGCTTCCAAGTCTTAAATTCTCTATTCAAAAAGAGGTTCTCATTTTCCCTGGAAAACCGTCTGGAAGGGCAATTTGGACCACTGTGGGTCCAGAAGGTCAACCCTCACTGGGAGGATGCACCAACAGGTACAGGCACATGGCTCTTCCCAACAGTTCTAAGTCCTCCCTGTATGCATAGCAACACCCTGGGTTAGGGCACTGCTGTTTATTATACTCAAATACATTTGCCCCAGCTCTGGAAAAGAACATCTAGGCAGGATGTTTCTAGACACACCTTTTTCCACAGCCACCATGCATTCTAGCCCAAAGCCACTTTCAGGGAGGCTTCCAAGTATGTTCAAACTCCTGTGCATGTAAATAAAGGGTGGACTTCAGTTTGGGCACATAAACAACTCTGATCCCAACTAGTTTTAACAGTCAGAAGGTATCTTCAAAAGTAAAGTCTCCTCTTCTTAACTGGGAGTCCTATTAAGACTGGAATTGATCCCAGCAACTTCTTCTATTGAAGCACACCAATAAATCCCTGACACCCGTGGTCAGCCAATGACATTTTCTGCTCCTTTGGACAAAGACATATTGCTGTTTCGAGTTGAGAGCCACACAACCATCAATCATTTGCTCAGTGGTGCTACCTCCCAGCTCCGCCTTGCCATATATGCTCTGCTAATAATTAAATCCCAGCCCATAACTCCCAGAGCAGCCACCAAGGTCTCCTCTGGAGAACACGCTCTTTTGCCATGCAACCAGGGAGGGAGATCATTCATGAGTAGAAGTGACACTTGTCAGATTGGTGATGGCTTTGATTAAGGAGCAGGACTCAGATGTCCACTCCCCACGACGCACAGTGTTCAGTCTCATTAGGTAGGGTGTTAAGGATATTCATTACAGCAAAAGAAGCTCCTTATGCTTCCAAAAATCCACCAAACTGAACTCAGTAAATCACAGATCTTAACTACAGGAGAAAACTATTAATGTGGCAAAAATTTCAGAATATCATTAACAATGTTTAGGACTGTTCCATTTAGGGATGCTAGTCCATTGTCCCCAGCACCACTGTGAGAGATCCTGCATAAGCACTCAGCATCCTTTCCCCAGGGATTGTCCTATTTCAAAGACAACTACAAGGTTTCAGATGCACAAACTGCCTTTTTGTACAAGATGCAAGACAACAAAAAGATGCTAGAGCAAGCCTGCAAGAGATGAGTGTGAGTCAATGGATGACAACAATTCCCATTTATTTTTAAACCACTACCTCTCCAAAGCAGCAGGTTTTCAACTAGGAGGGGTTTAAAACTCATTGCAGCAAGATAAGAAATGTGTCACTTCCCAGGTTTTCTCTGAGGTAGCCAGATGGCCAGTTCCACCAGCAGACCAGAGGAAGATGGTAGAGCAAGGAAGAGCAAGGTGACAAGTAGCTAGAGAGAAGAGTTACAGATGTTTGCAGGATACCCACCTGCCTTCACCCTCAGACTGGCATGATTACTAAAATAAACATGCCAGGAAGCTGTCTGGTTGCATCAGAATCAGCAAAGTGAAGCCAATTTGGCTGTTAAAACACTGACACTTTGGCTGCAGCCAAGCTATAAAATATGACCCGAAAGTTGTGAGAGCAAACATCCAGAAACATCCACAGGCAGACAGCACACTGGCTTGGCACTCAGGAAGCTTCCAGCTGCAGGTCTTTCCAACCCGTTGGTTGAGCACAGGCAAGCTAGGGTCTTGCCTACTCTTTCTGCAAGATGAGATAACACCAGCGCTACCAGTCTAATGAGGTGCATGTGAAATGCCATGCAGACAAGGCTTTCCTAGCTGCAGTTTGAGTAGAGGTTAGCCTATATCTGTACCATGCAATACAGATCATGCTTGTTCACATCAGTGGAGTGGAAAGCTATCTGCATTTTCCAGGTGCAACCTCTGACTTCAGTGACTCAGGTATATCTGTTAACTCCAGGCAGGTGATAAGCAGCCAAACATAGGTTTCTTGTGAAGATTCAAGCAATTATGAGAAACTGTCAAAAACACTCTTAGGCTGCAGAATACTGTTAACCTGTAAACACATGCTCTGAATTGACCATTTCTTTGGACAACTCCTAGGATAATGTCATAGCCATTTAATGGCACAGCTCCTTGACTGGTAGTGACTCCTGCAGAATACAGAAGATACATAATCCTGCAGCATCAAATCTATCCTGTTCCTCTCAGCTGGACCCAGCTGTTGCGGCAAATGAGCTGCCAGGCTCTCATTTCTTTTTTGTCAAGCATTGGTCATGCATGACAGTGCTTTAATATATATTTTATTTTGCTCTTCAAATTGCTCTTCAGATTAGTAAGTGAAACAAACATATACAAAGGAATGATAGTGAAAGACTATTTAAGAAAAGGTATTTTAAAATCATAACAGCTTTTGTGGTTATGCAGCCACAGAAGTGGCTCTGAAAAGGTCTGCCCAAACAGAAGCCCCTAGAGGATCTAGCTCAGAATGGTCGATTTGGCTGCATTTGGCACACAAAATAGAGACAGTGCAGCTAAGAAAATAATGAGGCCAAAGTCCTTCAGTAATCACGTCCCCCCTTTCTATAGCACATGAAACTGTTTTCAACTAAAGACAGAAAAGACAGCTGAGGAAATGAGAGACAACTCAAACACTGTCTCATTCTTGAAAAACATCCCAAATGTGCACTCCTTTTCCCCACTAGCACCATAAGGAATGTTTACTTTCAGGAACAAATTCATTAGGTATGATGGGGCTACTTGTATGAGAAACCAGTATTACACCAAGGAGGTGGTGCAGGCAACGAAACTGATACGTACCAACCTTAGGGGATGTAAAATCGAGACAGGATGGTATAATGAGTTTGTTTTTTTTTTAATGTGTAGCTTGCTGTCACACTGTGAGACACAAAGAATGTATCTTTCTCCCATAGTTGGTGTATGGAAAAGATTTTTGACTCCACACATGCACCTCACAAATATGTGCAGAATGTATTATCAGCTGCTGCAGGCAGTGTACCCAACTCACACCCAACAAGGCAGTCTTGGTTTCCTCCTGTCACACCATGCAAGTGCTTGCTGCTCCCTGCTGGCACAGCTAGGACCCTCAGAGCAAGGATCAAGCTAGGATATGTTCTGGGCCAGACTGCAAAGGATGTGTGGAATCAATGGCTAGCTTGGCTCACCAGTCATCTGCAGTTCTAAGCTGCTCATGCCAGGAGACTGGTGCAGTCTTTGCAGAGGTGTGACCATCTACTTTTTCACCACATAGCAGAAAGACTTACACGAGATACTTTCTACCATTAGAGTTACTGTGACACAGCAATTTCCCTGTTCATCTGCCTTTTGCAGTAACAACATGGTGTTATATTGGCAACTGTTCAGCACACTGGTAACCTGTAAATTTGCAGAGCCTACCTTAACTTCCACATGTGCCATCAGGACCGCAAAGTTGGTTAGATGATTGCAGGAGCATGTGGTGTGTGTCTTGTTAGTTGTCAGGAGGCGACATCCTTGGGTGGACCAATACCCTGTCATGGTACGCTTAGTATAGCTCCAGAATGAACAGTTTGGATTGAAATTTTCTTCTGACTGCTGCAGGGAAGCAATGAGTAAATGCAGTAAAATGATAAGGTTTCAGAGATTTATAAACACATTCCTTTTTTTTTTTTTTTCTTCCCCCAGAGGCTCTTTGTAACTCTTACTCTTTAATTTTAGATAAATAATCAACAATGACTTCGAAGTCGAGTATTACTTGTCAGCACCAGACAAAGTTGGGTTATTGCTGCTCTCTTTGCTAATACAAACTTAGTTCTTTGTTCTTGATTAATTTCAGACACAGACTAAATTCAGCTCTTCAAAACCAGATTGCTTCATTTGCATTGCAGAGCGGAGAAATTAATTGCTTTAAGCAATCAACTTTAGCAATGACTGTGCTTGGCTAACAGGAGTGCTAGCTGTCCTTTTTCACTGTAATTCCACTTTCCTCTAATATCCCCTGCCACCATGATAAAATAATATTATGGCCCATTCTAATATATTGTTGGTTTTTAATTACAGAATGACATGTGTCAGCAACTGAGCAATGGGCATCAGCTCAAAGGAGACTTTCTTTACTTTTATTAATGCAATACAAAAGAGACTTTCCCCATAAACAACTCAAAGCACAGAGGAACAAATGTGTAATTCAAAATCTAATCAAGGAGTGCTGGGGGCCTCAGACCAGCAAACTTTTGAGGCACTTTGTAATAGAAACAGAGTATTAGTATTATTATTATTTTAAATGATTTTCAAACTTGCTCACCTTGATATGCTTGACAGTAAAGACCACGGGATCAGCTAGATAAACCTTATTGCTGAACTCTTTGTTTATTGCTGCCGTGATGACTGGGGAGTTGACGATGACGGAGTGATTAGTGGACATTGCTTCAGTTCCTAATTTCATGCTAGCATTCTCCGTGGAGAGATAGGTGCCCAAGTTGTTGTACAGCACAAAGGCCACTCTGATTTCACCTAGAAGAGCAGTGTGAAGTTAGATATCTAGGTCAGTGCACTGGCTTTCATTCTGGATGACAAATTTCTTCTCTGAATGAACTTTGTTTTGTTTATTTTATTTTATTTTATTTTATTTTATTTTATTTTATTTTATTTTATTTTATTTTATTTTATTTTATTTTATTTATTGAGAAAGCGTGAAAGAATCAAGATGTGGTGTATGAATATTCACCTTCTCCTGCCTATACCAGTAAGCACTACGAAGTACACCAACTGGTCCAAGGATGAAAAGTTAAGAGCTGCCATTGGAAAACAAACTCTTATAAGCAAACACATTGGAGAAGACACATTGGAGGAGCAAAGGTGAGCTTATTTTCGGCATCAGTAGAAAAACTGACTCCAGAGAAAAGAGGCCAGGTGACGCATTTCTCACCCGACTTAACGTTGTTCTCCAGGCAATGTTTGGAAAATGAATTTCATTCTGGCCTGCCACAGAGTTTGCAAAACTATAAGTCCAGTGTAAACTCCATTAATAAATTAGGACTACCTCAGACAAGTGTGAATTCAATTCTGGGAGAAGAAATCCGAAACTCTCCAATCTCATATGAAGAGCAAAACAAAACCAGCAGAAATTTGTCAATCAGATAACCCTCTTTCCATAAGTACATTCACCACTAGGAAACCTGCTGAAAAACACCAGGCTACCAGTCAACTGTTTTTTCAGCTTAGATCTTCCCGTTTGCTTCCTGCTTTAATTCATACACTTCAAATAAGAATCAAATGTGATTAGTCTGCCTTATAAATATTAGTTGTGGGGAATATTCTTTGTTTCACTCCAGCTTCTGCAGCAGGTGAAGCAGTTATGACTCCAAAGGTCCTTCCCAAGCTTAATTTTTCTACAGTAGTTTCTTTCCTAGCTCTTTGGCAACCTCTATGTGAATGCCAAGCTGATAAAAATTGATGGGGCTCTCTCAATTTGACTGGAACTCCACTGACATGCTTAGAAATAAAGACATCCTTTACAACACAATTCTTGTTCCTTACAAATCTTCTCCAAAGCTCACCATTATTAAGATTTGCTGCTATTGTTTCTTCCCTTTCTTTTCAGAAACTTGCATAGTGCGCCACTGTGAAGTAGGTTACTCATACAAGCATTTTATTCTATGTGAAGGCTCCCATGGCAAATAACAGTAGTTAGAAGTACTTCTCTGGATGCAGTACTGTGCCCCAACAAACACATCATGTAGGGATCTGGCGTATTTCTACCACTATATAATGCTTTTGAAGGCTGTCAGTCACTTGGCAACATAACACATTCCTTATGAACCTTCAGTCAAGGGCTTGGGCAAATGACATTAACATAAACATTAACAGAGTGCTTAATACTACGCTTATAACTGGCTAAATACAAAGCAATAATTGCAAGCTATCCACAAACAATGCCTGAAGCACAACTGATTCAGAAGGCCAGCATGGCCAAAGGTGCTGTACCTACCATTTCGACCATTTTGTTTCAAGGTATTTGCTGAAAGCTGAATGGCACTCCCATGGCCCGTGTTCTGGGGAAACTTCAGATCTTCTAGATTGCCGTCTGTGCTTAGTCTTGCAACTTCCAGCTCTGTTTGCAAGAGAGAACAACAGTAAGAAAAACCACCACTGAAAATAATCACCTACACAATACTTGGAAGTTAAAAAATGGTGTTCCAGACGATCTGAAAGTAGAGGAATCAAGTTACAAGGTTTCATACTAGACTCTTTTCAAATCTTTGCCCTGAAAAAGTTTTAATTAAAAAAAAAACAAAACAAAAAAAAAAAAACAAATAAATTCAGTTCTTTGTGGAAGACAAAAGACAACTAGTTCTTGTAAACAAGAACCTCAGGATATTAAGGACAATGGTTAAAATGAAAATGTGAAAATGCTAGTTCTCCTGCCACTGGCGATTGGTACTTTCTGTAAGTGTTATCAGTGCTTGGGATCTGTATTCATAGAAAAAGAAAGAAGAGTTGTTCTCATTTTACATATGCACAGTGGGAGTGCTGGTGCTTTCCATCGTGCTTGTTTTTTAATTAAAATCAACAATCAGCCAAATAAGGACAAGAATTTGTATGAAATGAAACACAATTGCATTACGATGAACCATCTCCCTGTGAAGCAGTGCTCTCAATGTGCTAGCACAGATTTTGTACTTAAAGACAGGAGTAATAAAGGCAGTTTAGGTGCTCATTTCCCATGGGATTTCAAGGACAGGGAGCTATTGTATCCCCTTAGGCTCTTGTGGAAAGACTTCTAAGTTTTTCAGACCAATGGCCAAGACACATCCAACTGAAGTCAGGTTTCACAACCCTTACTCTCCCTCTGGTGCTCTCAGTATGTACAGGCTCTGTCTCTTACGGATATTGTCGGTGTTTTCACGGACAATGTCAGTCTTCAGCAGGTTATCAGCCAGCACGAAGGCACTGTCCTCTACGGTGTCAAGCAATTTGGTGGCTGCACGTTGCTGCTCACTTGCGTTCAGGTCTCTCCAGGCATTCAGAGCCTGTGGCTGCAGGAGGTTGTTCACTGTCTCCACCATGGCCTGCAAAGCAGAGGAACTGAGTAAGAAAGGGCTTGAGCAAACCTAGAGCACCTCTGAAACCTCTGACATATGCTTAGTTCCCTTCTCAACACACACAGGGACAGGACAGCAACTCTTTCCCCACCCACTGAGGCAGCCTACAGTGAAGCTAGTCATCATTTATTGCATTAGATGAGAGTGGGAGAAAATCTTGATTTTACTTGATTTTAAACTTCTGTGATCATCAGCTCTGAGGTCAGATTAAGAAGGAATTAAGAGTCAGGGATGGTGGAGGGGGGGATGGGGAAATCCCTAAAGAAACATGCAAGAAAATATATTTCAAAATCTATCTGTGAAGCAAGTTGCTGCTATCTGCTGCATTAAGATTCAGAAGCTGGGCTGGGAAACCTGTGGAAGGTCTCTAGTATCCACTTGCAAGGGTTACGCTCCTTCTAGAGTACTTCTCACCACATAATCTCTAACAGGCTGTCACAGAGACTCAGAAACAGTTAAGTTTCACCCCTTCTTCCAGAGAACAAGCAGGTGCCCATAGAGATTTAGATAAGATGCTCCATTTCAAATGTCTCAATTTGGGAAGGAGTCAGCCATCTGGCAGGCCTGCCCCACAAAGATACACCTCCATTGCCAGCTATCACTGACTGCGTAAAACAACCTTCCTTCTAAGATGAAGCTGCCATTCATAACAATACTCTGCATGCTGAAAGTGTAGGTATCAAACCCGTAGCTCTATTTTTCAAGACAGACAGTCCCACGGGCTTCCTACATGCTACAAACCTAAAGCATACTCTGTGGGTCACTTTCATGGAAACACTTTAGTTTTTACTCCTGACTGTCTCTAAACACACCCACAAGATGATGCATGAAAAGAGGATGTAGCACGGCCCGCTCTCTAGCGGAACCCTAAGAAAAAGTGTTCAATGGCAACACAAGGCACAGTGAATTTAGGGCATCCTGACTCCCCCACACCAGTCACAGTCAGATACGAACATGCAGAGGAAGAATAAAATCATACTGAACCAGAGCAAAATTTTATTGTTGTATGCAAGTGACCTTCAGAAGTTTTCTGCTACAGCAACATTCACAGAAAAGCAAAGACAGCTGGGCCTGCCACTCCTGTTGCTTTTGATCCCAGAAAAGACAATTAACAGAGACAATGCCATGAGCATCTTCATCCTAAATGTCCTTCAGGTTGAAAAGTTTCTCATAACACCGCAGCTCCTATTGGAAGAGTGAGCCAGAATTGGGCTGCTCTGACAGTAAATAGCTCACACTTTCCAACTTACTTAATTCACGACAAAATAATTCATTTGTTCTTATGCCAAATCTCTCCTTTACCTTAAGTAGATCTTCCCCTGGCAGCGACTGCCTGTGGTCAAGAGGCATTTTTCCTGAGCCTCATAGCCTGGTTTCCAAAGGACAGAGCAACCAGTGCTTCTACCACTGAAGTAAGCTGAAATGGCTGAAAATCTCAACTGCAAAAAACTTTTTGCTGTGAAGTCTTTACAGTGCAAGCCTGGAATCCCTTTCTTATTTGTTGTTAAGTAGAACTTACTAGATATAAATCATTTTCTTAAATTGATTATTAAACCCATATTCTTCAATAGTCTAAAGTTATCTTAACAGATGTGGTATGTGTGCAGGAAAAATGGTTAACTTTAAAGGTGAAAAAGAAACACGGAGAATCCACTGTATTTTAGCACGCTTTTCTGGTGTTTTAAAATCTTAAAGCCTGATTGTTGCAGCTCTCATAAAATTCTGTGGTTCACTAAAGTAGTTTGTCTCTTTGCAAGAAGAAAGAAGGTGTTACTCTTTCACAGTAAGCAGAAACCTTGACTATTTTGCTGTGGAGGTTCTACACAACATGGACTTTTCTTGCAAAGATCTTACATTCCTGGTAAGCAGAAAATGAGCGTTTTTCTCCCTTTTCAATGTTATAATGCAAATTACAATTTGTCTTACATCCATATAGCTCAGCTGCTAATGGTGTTTTTAAATCTCTATTAAAACAACATGCTGGATACTTTTATCAATATCTGAGTGGTGAAAACAGTCATTGCAGCAGCTCTAGCTCCTGACTCTGGATGGAAAGGTAATGTCTATTTGTCTAAACATGAAACAGATGCCAAGATATTTCTGTTACAGCGAAACACATGCTGCAAAGATTTTTCCTCAGAAAAGAAGTAATATATATACCATTTATTTTAACAAAGTGTGTGTGCATACAAAGCTTGACAGAGAACCTCACTTAGGCCTTATGTGCCACCTCCTGCACACTGTGCTGTGTTCTCCATCCAAGAAGCATCTTCAAGTGACAAGCCTGAAAACAGCCATTTCATGTCACTCTGGATCCAGGGCCTGACTCTAAACCTCCTGAAAGATTTTCAAGGACTTCAGTTCCGGTCCAACACATATCTGAGCAAGTTGGTAGACTTCATCATTGGCAATACATCCGAGATGAATTCAGTCCATTGCTTTTCCCAGAGGGTCAATCCCCTCACCTGCCTCAGTGCATTAATCAAGTGTTCCCCACGTTATATTTCTGAGTGCAGCACTTCATTATGGCTGAGTGCTGTGGGCTGAAGCCAAGGAGATGAGGTGCTAATGAAATGTTTGCATTTTGGACAGGAGCTGAGGTAGGTGTTTAAATGAAACAAAACAGCTGTTAAAGCAACAGCGTCTCTTGAGAAAAAGATGCCAAATGGGAAAAGTTGGACAGGAGAAAGGGAACTGTGGGAAGGCAGGCACATGGGACACAGACTGGCCTGTGTCTTTGCATTTTGCTGAGTTTTAGGTTGGTTTGCCACCAGCACCAAAAGTTCGTGGACTGATGAAGCTCTAGCAAAGAAGCAACAGCACCCTTCTCCTAGTAAAGCCTCTCAGAGACCAGCAGAAGGATTAGCTCTGACAAAGGACCTTTGAAATGAGGAAGGCATGAGATAGAAGTTCCTGGGAGCTGACAACTTGATGAGTGCTACCTGAGACCCTTGGTGACCTTGATGAAGGTGGGGATTTTCAAAGGGAACTAAGGAAGTTCTGTCCAATTCTGTGCATCTACCTCACTGAAGAGCTTGTCACTTTCCCATACTAAAGCTTTTCTGCTGCTGTGATCTTCTCTTCCAAATACAGCTCAACTTGGTGAGCAACTTTCAAGGGAGCCACGGCATACCTGTGAGCCTCAGGCAAAATAAAAGTGTGGGCTCCAACACATCACAATGTCCCCTACAATACAGAAAAATAAACAAAAAAAAAAAACAAACTCCACCAATGCCAAGGTTACTGGGGCTTAATGAACAAAGAGCACAAGTATGCATACACTCAGGGAGAAGTATAAAAGCAAGAGAAATTACACTGAGAGAGACCCTGAGAAGTGTGAACAAATGAAGGATGAAGAGCATTTCAGAGGGAGACAGGAAAGAAGACCTTCCACCCATCCTGGGATGTGTAGGTGTGGCTTCATGTTAAGATATCAGGCAACCTATATAAAGAATACTGAACTTCCTAAACACAAACTTGTGTTGTGCAGAACAAGCATCCTGGGTCGGATGACAGATTGAATGTATCTAATACACTGTCTCCAATACTGGCTACAAATGGACACATCAAGCATAGAAGACAAATTCCATGGTGGGGAACTCTTACACTATGTAGTTAATATGGTGCCAAGGAGTGTAATTTCAATGTAAATAAATGTGATAAACTGCAGAGAGACTTTTTTTTCCCCCAGCTAAGCACATATGGCTCGTGATCTTTTGATTTTGTCCTTAGGTGACAAAACAGAAGCAAAATGTAAAATTTCCCTCCCAAACACTTACAAAATGGTATTAAAAGACATACTGTTGAAAGGTAACTAAGAATCTTCAGTAACCATGCATTCCTAAAGGGGATCACGTATATCCCACCAATTGCCTTTGCGACAGCTGCTTCATCCTATAAAACTGAAGTTTGTTTGTCCATCTTTTTTTATGTTCTGCTCCTTTAGAAATTGAGCAGTTGACAGAAAAAAAGCCAACACAAACCCACAACAAAAAGCCAACAAAAACCACCAATGAACTGAGAGCTAGAGCATGTTTTCAAGGGTATGTGAAAAAATACCTCTTCATGCCAAGTGAATACCAGCAGGCCCCTCAGGGAATACTGGTTGAGTCCCTCAGCATAGTAATTTTCAAATTCACAGTTCATCCTTCTTTGCAATACAGCACCTCCTTAGGAAGAGACTGAAAACAAACTATAAATTATTTTGCATGTAACTTATATCAAGGCCTGAGCTCCTATAGCAGCTCCGGCATTAAAGCACCACTTTTGCAACGACATCTCTACTTAAAAGAAATGCATTTTATAACTTTTAAAGCCCTATCTCACACTGCTAACACTTGCCTTCCTTGGCCTGAAGGGAATATCTGATGCAATGTACTTTCAAAAACTAGTACAGAAGGAGCTACGTCAACAAAGCTGTGCTTTGCACCGATATACTAAAGTCAAAGCTGACTGTGCGAAACAAGCAGTGCTTTACGGCTACCCCTATACAAAAGGTGTTTGCTGGCATAGTTTGCTGAGAAAAGCCTGCTCACCCTTTCCTAGAACAGTGGTGCTAAGGCCACAGAGAGCAACCACAAAGTTGCAGCCTTAGACGATTCTTTCTCTGAAGTTCTGGTCCTCTCGGAGGCCTCTGGGTGCTACTCCAAAACAAGTGCATCACCATCTCTATTCAAAGCACGCACAAAACAATATTATCCCACTTTTTAATAGCAGCCTGAGGTTTTATGGTAAATTGGTGGAGAAAAAGAAGTATGAAAACCCTTTCAGGTCTAAAGTGCACAGTGAAAATGAAGAACACTTCAGACAGCAGATGTACTGAAATGTAGATATGGTTCAGTGATCACAATATTATGCTCTTTTCTTTTTCTTTTTTCCCTACTAGAAACTGGGAGCACTTTAAAAGAGCTTACCTGCCTTCAAGAACAGCTAATTTTTCTCTGTATTCAAATGAAACACACAAGAGCTAAAACAACCCCCTTTTTAAGCTATCAATATTTGCAAACCTCCAAAGTAATTGAGTTAAAGGCACAATCGATGCCCCTGATGACAAATTCTGCTGGAAGTTTGCAATTGTTGCCTCTGGACAGAAAAAGCTCCAATAAAAGAGGATCTCCCATTAACTCTGAATATACCTGGTGCAGCCTAAATCGACACTCAAGGTGAGAAGACCTGGATGAAAGCAGGTATTTGGGCATGCAAGGAGAGCCAGCCCTGGCAAGGTTATTATACTGAAAAGGACCAGCTTAGGAAATGGTTGGCCTTAAGGTGACGAATGACACCCTGATCCCTCTGCAGCAAGAAATGCATGTGCTGAAGCTGTCATCTGTTATGTGGGAAAAAGTAAGCGCACAAGTTACTTCTTCAGCTCCCAAAACAAGGAAAATGTCGTCTTGGCTAAATAATGATACTACATCCCATTTTTTAGCTGAGATGTGTATTCGAATCTTTCTGACATGGCTCTTTGCTCTCCCATGGTTCTTCCTGGCATTTGTTCTTTTAACTCCAAATTAAAATTATTCTCTAGTCAAAGCACAAGAACACAGCTTAGATTACAGGGAATCCCAGCCAGTCCAAGGCTTTTTCCAAAACATCTTGATCATCATAAAATATCTGTTATTCGCTGAAATGGATAGGCACATATTTAGATTGAATCTAGCTTAACCACAAGAGTTTAAATATGTATATAAATGATTAGTGTACCTACTGCTAATCTCCAATTCTGCCTTCAGAAGTAACCCAGAAGCACCAGTCTACACCTATTGACAAAGTAGGTGACTGACAACTGAAGGCATCAGTTTCAGTGAACAGAACCCAAACCCACAGTTACCAATTGTGGTGAAGGCAAATGGAGATCTTCCTTTGAATCTGCAGAGGAGTTTCTAAAGTGACTCCAGAGATTCAGGGGAAAAGGTGTTTCTGCTGTTGGTGTAAGAACTGTTGGAAATAGCCTGAATTTCAGTGGCAATGGGAACTCGCTGCACTGAGAATAAAGGCACTGACCTTTATTAAAATCAGGTCATTTACAAAATGCTGAACTATGGAATTAATGGTCTTGCACTAGGCACACAAGGTTTGCAATCTTGGCCTTGAACTACTAATAATCTCCTAATGGGAGAAGAGGGGAAAAAAAAAAAAAAAAAAAGAAAAAAGAAAGAAAGAAAAAAAAAAAAGGACATCTGAGAAATAAAAGAAGGTTACAAATTACAGGTTATGGTTTTGCTTTGCTTAGTATATGAGGAAGAATATATTAAGGTCAGAAGGCCTTAAGTAGGACTGAAATAAAAGGAATTGATTGCCAAGAAGGAAATAACATACGATCTATTTCATCTAATGAGATCTTCCCTACGGAATAAGCCGAGAACTGCATTTATGAATCATCTGTATTTGCTGCCCTACTGTTTGGGATGTGAGACCATACAAGCAACTGCTAGAATAATCACACAGGGGAAGTGAGCAAAGATGTAGAAAGAAAGGAAAATGGCTTGCCAACGATAAATGCTTGTTTGATGAAATATCCACTGCCTTCAAGGGAACTCCTAGGGCATCTGTGAGATTCATCTTCTCCCAGTGGTCCAAATCAAAGGGACATCTCCCACTGGTCTCTACAGCAATTCACACTGAGATTTTTTCCTGTGCCTCCAGATATAAGGGCTGACTCAGCCTTAAGCAGAAAGTGAGCACACAGTAACACAGAAAATATTATATATATGTGAGAGCATTGCTACACATGAAGCTTAGTTGTAGGTAGAGGAATATATGGTCACATTCCAATATCCACGTGAAAAATTACAGACTCTGGTGACAAACCCAAGGCAGCTGCTTTGAACCTCCTCTATCCTAACAACAGGCTCAATGCAGCAGAAACACACAGGGTGGGGATTTATATTTTTGCTCTTACTGACATAAATCAGGCATGGGTCTATCAAGCTGTGAAGTATATTAAGTTCACAGAGTTTTAACAAAGGGCTACCCAAGCACTGAACCCTGCTGTGAGTCACACTTCTTTCAGATGTCCTTTTAATTACATTATATGAAAGTCCAGAGCACTTCGGTGCTTATAGGCAAACACCTAGATACCTTGAAAAAGCTGCTAAAAGTACTCCCCATAGCTATAGTTAATATACTACATTGTATGCACACTGCTAGCCAATTTATTCCAGCCACTTCAACAACGATACCTCTCCTGACAGGTTGTGCAGAATAGCATCAGGAGTCGAGTGAGGCACAAATCATTAGAGGACTCTGAAAGTTGTTTGACACGCACCGCAGAGCTCTTTGTCATACAGCCAATTAAGTGACCAAACAAGGAACTTGAAAATCCTCATTAATTTGCCCCTCTTTATAAATGGAGGTTAGAGTCTTTCTTGTTGCAGGCACAACAAGAACACAACTAAATGCGGTATAATTCAATTTATTCTTTGTCTCAAGAGCTTCTCTCGTTTAGTCTTTGCAGAAGTTGAGGCCAGCTGGGCAAGCAAGCAAGAAGTGAGAAAAACAGAATTAATCCACTTTAAATACTACTGGCAAAGTCCCAAACACACCTTTTATCTGCTAAGAGCTACTAAATTTGCAAAGGAAAAAAAAGTCTCCTCTTTTCCACTGCTCTAAACTTAATGCCTTTAACCTTTTGGGGGAAAGCCTTTCATTTTTGCTTAGTGCAGCAATTCAAACAGCCTATGGTAGAAGTATGAAGCATACAGAAAACTTCCAAGAGAACAAGAAGAATGATTCTGATGGCAGCCACCTGGGGTGGCTCAGTGCTGGCCTGATTGGTGGCTCTGATGACATCCATATCCAGAAGCTCTTTCTGGATTGGATGGCACCGCCATTATCTTCATCTTCTGTAAAGGTAAGCTCAGATTTACAAACCAGCGCAAACTAGTCTTCAGGACAGCCCAGAGGACAGCAGGAACCAGAGCATGAAATGCTGTTAGAGCAGGAAAATGTTACAAAAGTGCTCTGCTGCTTCCTTCCACCCTCCCACTAAACAACCACTTAGTTTGGTTACTGTATTCACCAACCTATACCTTTGAAACAGCTGAGACTAACTTTAAGAAA
Organism: Excalfactoria chinensis; assembly: GCF_039878825.1. Taxonomy (NCBI): domain Eukaryota; kingdom Metazoa; phylum Chordata; class Aves; order Galliformes; family Phasianidae; genus Excalfactoria; species Excalfactoria chinensis. The sequence goes on from NC_092828.1 coordinate 41,230,267, forward strand.
AAAAGAAGAATGGGAAGTTTTTGACTTCTGCAGTATCTCTCAGATGCACCACACTGTTGCATACTGGAAGGGGTTGCTGGTTGGCACTGCAGAGAAAGACATCAGTCTTGTGATGCCCCCAAGCTCCAGCCCAAAAATCCAAGCAAAGCAAGTAGATGAGCTCAGACTGTAATCAAGTATACACCTGTGTTTAAGAGGACTTTGCATGCCTGCTCTCTGTGGTATGAGCCTTTATTAAAGCTCTTGTTTCCACCTACTAAAACTTACAGCAGACTTCTATATTTTTTCCCATGTTAATAGGGCCTCATTTTCTGTACCAAGTGTTCATATTTTTCTTTTCTTTACTATCCTTACTGTGTATGCAGAAGCCAGGGGAATTGATTTGATCCGGGAAACTACAGGACAGGCAGTTTCATCTCTGTCCCTGGAAAGGTGATGGAACAGCTTGTTTTAGATGCCTTCCCCAAGCAATTGGAAGAGAAGAATGTCATCAGAAATAGTCAGCATGGATTCACCAAGGGAAAATTGTGCTCAATAAACAAAAATAGCCACCTGTGATGTCATCACCAGATGGGTAAATGGGGGGAGAGCAGCAAATGTCATCCACCTTGACTTCAGTAAGGCTTTTGATATTGTCTCCCATGACATCCTGATAATGAAGCTGAGAAAGTGTGGGATAGATGACTGGACGGTGAGGTGGGTTGAGAACTGGCTGATTGGCTGAACTCAGAGGGTTGTGATCAGAGGGGCAGAGTCTTGTTGGAGACCTGTAACTAGCAGTGCTCCCCAGGGGTTAGTGCTGGTTCTGGTCTTGTTCAATATCTTCATTAACGACCCTGATGAGGGGATGGTGTCCATCTTCAGTAAGTACGCTGATGATACAAAGCTGGAAGGATTGGCTAACACACCTGAAGGCTGTGCTGTCATTCAGCAAGACCTGGATAGACTGGAAAGCTGGGTAGCAATAAATCAGATGGGGTTTAACAAGAGCAAGTGTAGAGCCTTGCACCTGTGAAGGAATAACCATGAGCATCAGTACAGGTTGGGGTATGATCTGTCAGAGAGGAGCTCTGTGGAGAAGGATCCAGGGGGTCCTGGTGGATGACAGGTTGGCTATGAGCCAGTAGTGTGCCCCGGTAGTCAAGAAGGCCAGTTGGATCCTGGGGTACATTAAAAGGAGTGTGGCCAGCAGGTCAAGGTAGGTGATTCTCCCCCTCCACTCTGCCCTAGTCAGGCCTCACCTTGAGTACTGTATCCAGCTGTGGGCTCCCCAATACAAAAAAGACAGGAAGAGAGTCTAGCAGAGGACCGCAAAGTTGATAAAGGGCCTAGAGCATCTCCCATATGATGAAAGGCTGAGAGAACTGGGTCTGCTCAGCCTTGAGAAGACTGTGAGGGGATCTTATTAATGTTTATAAATATCTTAAGCATGGGAGTCAAAGGGATGTGGCCAAACTCTCTTCATCGGTCTGCAGGGACAGCACAAGGAGAAATGACCATAAACTTGAGCACAGGAATTTCTACACCAATATGTGAAGGAACTTCTTCATGGTACAGGTGACAGAGCACTAGAACAGGCTGCCCAAGGAAGTTGTGGATTCTCCTTCTCTGGAGACATTCAAGATCCGTCTGGATGCCTACCTGTGCAGCCTGCTGTACGGAGCCTACTTTGCAGGGGGATTGGACTCGATGACCTCTGGAGGTCCCTTCCAGCCCCTACAATTCTGCAATTCAGAGAATGTGCCCACAGCTTTATAAGATGAGAAACTGAGAAACAGAAAGTTTACGTCTCTTGTTGATGAGCATGGAAGAAATCTCTGACACCAATCCCAATTTCACAGTCCTCAGAAGACAAATGCTGAGTGTTTTCTACAACTCCAAAGCCTCAATGTAAGGAGAATCATCTTTGGAAAATGAACAAACATCAACTCTGAAAGAAATTCAGAAAATTCTTACTGGTTTATGTCACACACCAGTCACCAAATGAGGCTACAGCCATCCAATGTGTCATCTGTTGTGACTCACTCTCTTGCACAATGACTTTGTCATTCCTTTCCCAAAATAGAGTGCCAAGAACAGTGTGTTGCATAAAGGTGGGCTTTATCATGCAGGGAGACACAGCTCCAGAAGGAATCTGTGCAAAGATCATTCTCAGCCACCAAAAAGTCAGACACCTGGCCTAACGCTCCTTAGCCAATGGAGCACCTTTCCAAGCTCCCTCCATCGATCCTAGAAATCCACCACAGCAATCCCACCTTCTCTACGTGTCTCTTAATATTGCAAGTTAAAGCTCCTGTGGAAGTTTCTTCACTGAGATCCCCAAACAGCAGTCCTGTCATTATATAAACATGTATTATTACATCACTCATCCGACTGGTTATTATTTTTTGGAGAGAAAAAAGATCATTTACTACATTTTCCACTAACGAAGGGGCTTCTGTAATCTCTGTCTTTGGTAAAGAAAATAAATAAATACCTGAGCTTATATCTCAAGAAATATTAAGTCAAGTTAATCAAGAAATTACTGTAGCATTGTACAGACAGATCTAATTGATTATTTGGTTAAAATAGGTATTACCAAGGAGGATAAGATGACAATCTAATACTGCATTCTCACAGTCTAATCTTTGAATAACTCACAAAATTAACAGTTTATTTAAACTATTGATTTATTATGGGCTGAAGAGGGCTTTACAACTCAACTGCTACAAGTTTGTCAGCCCCAATAAACCATTAAGACTAGTATTAGTAATTATTATCTTCTCAAGTCACCCTCTTTCCTCAATCCACCTTTTTTCAATTGTGCTTTTGATTTTTACAGTTAGTGGGCATCTCTCATGTAAACTTTGCACTGTGTTTTTCTTTTTCTAAGGAGGGCAGGACTGCAGCTACATTTCAACACATACAACAGCCCCCCATGCTGTATTCAGTCACAAATGCTCTTCATGACAAAGGGATTAGAACAAAGAGATTGTGACAGAAAGGCTGAAAACTCAATTTCTCTGTCACTGGTGACATATTTCCAGGGACTTCCTACCTCTCATTAACTTCAAAAAGTCCAGGATTTCCCCATTTAGAGTATTTTGAAAAAGCCCTACAAAGCTGCCTTTGACAACACAGACATTTCAGTGCCTGCTGAAGCGTAAGTGGCATGTAACAGGAATATGTGCAGTCGCATTTAGTTGTTACTACAGACAAACTCTCCCCCATGCAATTTTTTGATGACTTTAGCTACATGGTTTGCAAATGGAAACATACTGTATGAAAATATGTCTAGATACATTATTTTATCCCCATGTAATACAAAGTAGAGTTGAAAGGTTCAATTAGGTCATCCAATTCATTCTTTGCGTCCTCCATTACAAGACTGTCCTTTTCAATACATTTACCAGCTTTGTCCATATTTATACTAAACAGCTCAGGCAATGAGCTTTCGTCAGCTTTGGTCTACTAAAGTGGTAAGCAAATGATTTATGTTTAAACACACCAGTAGCCTTTCCAAGTGAAAGGCAAAGAGTCCTTGAAATTAAGAGTAAGTTTAAGTTTGCGCAGAATTCAGGTTTCATTCTATCAATGCCAAGCTTTGGTAGAGTACATTAAATCCACTATTCACTACTGTTTGAAAGAAGACAAAAAGACCAGGAGCATGTATGCAGTCTGCAGAGTGTTTCCATGCAGCTAGGGAGAGGACAACTACAGACTGAGAAGTACAAACGATCCCCAACAGGGCTGCATGAACCATGGTCAAGCCAGCCTAACCCTGTTTACGCTCTCACCAGGGGACAAGACAGCTAGCTGGGGAGTAAGTCATGCAGTGCAAACATTCCTTAAGATACTAGTTACCTTCTCTGGGATCTTAACAGAGGCCAGGCCAGCCACAACATGTATAACTTCACAATTCGTCTTTTTCCATTAATGCATAAGGAAGGAAATAGATGAGAGATGGCTTTCTGTCACAACCATATCCAAAGGAAAGACTGACAGCCACCAGTACAGAGGTGTACTGTTTTAAAATTTAATGCCCTAGAAATCTAAACCACCTAATCCCACACACTAAATGAAGCATGTACTCACAAAATAAAGTCAATATGGGAAGTAGGAAGTTCAACTTTGCAGAAATAGAACAGGTACAGGCAGTCCCTTCCAGAAATCTGGGTTTCACTTTCACACCTCTGTTTTGCATACACATATGAATAATGACCAACCATCCATAAGTACAACACTGAAGTCCATAAGCACAACACTGAAGTCCATAAGCACAAGACAGAAAAAGGGGGTAAAGCATTCACATTTTTTAAAGCAGTATTAACTCACCCATAGTATACAAACAGCTTTATATAAAAGTCACTGGAGCAAATGCTATAAAAGCCTAGGTGACAGGATAAATAATGGCATTAGCCAAGGCCTCACTCTTGAGAAGACTACAAGCAGTCTTTCCAAGACACCAGGCCTTGACTTTGTTCACGTAAAACACAATGCATGCCTGCAAAACTAAGGCTGCAGCTGGGTGAACTTTATGGGACGTTATGTTCCTAATCCTATATTTAGTTTTCAGCACTCTCCTCCTTCTTACATCCCTCTGTGAGGACACTGCATTTCATTATGATTCTACCTCCTCCCTTATGCCAAGTGCTGCAATTTTGAATTGTTTCTAAATTTGCAAGAGGAGAAGATGGAAAACCAAGAAAATGCATACAGCCATTATTTGAGTAACATGTTGCAAGTGTAATCCAACTGGTTTGGAGACATCCTTGAGAGCGGAGTTCAGCATTCTTTATGCATGCATACAGTTCTGCTTACTGTAATGGCTGAATGGGTCTTGTCAGAGCTCTTCTTTTTATTTTCTCCCACTTTTTTTGTGTGTGGGTTTTTTTCTCCTCCCCCAGGAGTTTTTGTTCCAGATTTTTGTTAAGTCTGTGGAACTGGGCAGGTGTGGAGGGGAAATGAGTAACTGAAAGGTCATATTATCCTGTAACCTTAAAGCTTGCTGCCACAAAGACAGTAAAAATCAGATCGACAGACAAGAACCACTTCACAGTCATTCAGTCAAACAACTGGACGTGTATTAAAAACACAAGAAATACCTGGACATAGGCCCTGCAAGAGCGCTCCCTTTTCTGAAGCTGAGTCCATAAAGACAGCAGATTAAAGACGGAATAGAAAAAACAAGTTAGTGACAGAACAAGGGGAAAAAATTGAAGAAAATGCCTACATAAAAACCTCATTTCTCTTTAAAACAGCTCTGAAAACCAAACCAAACCAAAGGAAATACGTGAGTTAGGCTGCATTGGAAGGCAGGAAGGATGGAATCCAGAAATACGTGTTAGTTCTTTTCAGTAAAGCCCACACATGCAACTTTGCAAGAGCAGCTGTTAGACGGTGGGAGAAGTAGAGGTACTCAAGAAACCACCTTTCCTTGGAAAGCACGCACAATATTCCTATGTCAGACAAGACTAGAAAAGATGAGCTAGTTGTTATTTATACAAGAGAGGCGTGGGCTATGTGCAACTGGAGTGCGTTGGTGTGCTGAGCTGCAGCAGAGCTTTGGACATGCAGAGAGTAAGCTGTACGCAGGACAGTGGTGGGGACTCATCCTGACGTGCCTGCTCAAGTCTCTGTTCCAGGCAGAGCCTCTCATGGCCCAGCCTTGTGGTCATGCCTAGAACTGCAGGAGAGCGCATTGCCCATAGGTTCTGAATGCATAAAGGGCCACCTAAGAGGCTGTAACAATGAAATGCGGATCAGATTAAATATTTCCAGTTGAGGCCATTTTCTCCTCTTTAGATTAAACTACTTCTTAAAGGCTAACCTTTCCAGTTCTCTTTCATATTGAGTTGTCCTTTCCTTTGTAATTACTGGACCTAAACACTTCATATGCTAAATAGCTTTTCCATAAAGAATCCCACCTTTATAATAAGAGCCACATTTAAGACTGTACGTTGATATGTACTCGCATGCCTCCTACCAGATAGCTGCACTTCAGTGTGTCATGAAATTCAAATAGGCACTTATTTACCTCGATGGGGCTTAGCAGGCTGTCTGCAACAATGAGCAAACATGAGACTGCTCTGCAACAGTGCAACTGAAGTCTGGCTGCTCAGAGCTGCTGCCTTTGCTGGGTTGTGTTTTGCAGATCTACCTGGGTCGAAAATGGAGATGGAGAATCTCCAGGGAGATGAAGGGGTGACTTGTGCTCTCGACTCATGTCAGTGCCATCCCATTAGTACAGCGGAGAGCCAGAATTGTCCCTGAGAGTTCTGAGGCTCCGAAACAAACAAAGTACACCGAGGTATTGTGCAGTGCCTAATTTCAATTTCTAATTCATCAATTTGTAACAGTGGAAATCTTCCCCTGGGTAAATGTGGCCCTATGAAGACTTTACAGACAAATGGAGATCAAAGAAATCCTTGCTGGAAATTACAGAGCTATCCACTTGGGGGTCTCACCAGTCTGCTACAGAACAATTATTACCTTAATTAAGCCTGATCCAGTGGAAAGCATAAAGCTTTTAGTGACAAGAAAGTGGCTCGTGAAAGATGATGGCTTTTAAAAACTCTGATTATGCCAGTTTATTTCAATTCATTGTACATCAGGTTGTAAAAAAAAAAAAAAAAAAGACAAAAGCAAAAGAGCACAGGTGACTACTTTCAGATGGAGCATGAAGGCAAATCCCCAGCACATTTCCTCTAATGATTGAAAGAATATTTAATGGCTAGTGCTCACTTTATTTCTCCTTTCTGACCAAACACCACTAACTAAAACTCCTTGCAGATGACTTTTTCCTTTTTTATTTTTTATTTATTTTTATTTTTTATTTATTTTTTGGAAATACTCTTGATCAGCGAAGGGGAAAATGGAGCAGTAATTCTGCTGCCTTTTGTTTGTCCAATACTACTTCCAAGCCAAATTCATGCATTCTTAAACGAACACAGAACAGTTGCTCTTCTAAAGAATTAAGTGGGGAATGAGAGCAAGTAAATTACCGAACTTGTCATCTGGATCACTGACTCGCGTCGCTGTTTTGCAGGACTCCACACGATCCAGAATTCTAATGTGGAGTGCAATTGATTTGTATAAGCTGCTTGTGCAAAGCTGATAGTGGGTGAAAAACCTGCAAGGGGAACCACAGGAGTGACAGCAGAGCTGAGTGGCTCTGCCTCACAGAACCCATCAGTCCCCTTGGTAACTCCCACCTGTCACCAAGACACAGCCCCATTTTGTGTAATCGGAATGAACAGCAGGAGGTGGGATTTAAAAGATGAAAAATATGTGCTTGCAAAGCTGAAGTGACAAAATGTTGGGTGTGGCTGGGGCATATTCTGAAGAGCAAGCAGACTACAATCATGAAACCTGTTAGTAGGTGACATTAATTGCTGGTTTTACCTGATATTGTCAGATATCACCATTATTTCAAACAAAACCGTGGTTTGATTATAACAGAAATGTTATGTTGATGTAACAGTTAATACAATTATTTCTGACGTGGTTATAAAATAGCTGGAAGCAGCACTAATTACAAGCATCAGGATAACCCAATTCACAGCACATGCAAAGCACATGATATGCAGGACGACTTCAGATCCCACATGGCCGTAATCTTAAACAATCCTGAAGCCCTTCACGTTTAAAAGACAATACATCAACAGTAATATCTTACAACAAAAAGACAAAGTTACTTCTCTGAAAAACACGTCTCTTCTGAAGATACGGAAAAAAATTCAGGCTTAGCTGGGATCATTTTTCCCTGTATAATCTCACAATAAAATTTGCTTTTCACTTACATGGATGCCAGGACTGTCAGAGCCAGCTATGTTGCGAACAGCAAAATTTGGGATTCTTTTTTTAAGTAGGTGGCCAATAAAGCCATATGCTGGTAGCCACAAGGCTCAGTTGGTCATTGTTCTGATGACAGGCCTGCATAGCGCACTGCCTGAATTCCAGGTAAGTCTTATCCCATGTGCTTACATGAGATTCCGCAATAAAGAGGGCCCTGGACCAAGGAAATCCTACATTTACATATATTCCTGCAGACTCCACAGTCAGTATTTTCTCCCATGACTGGTAACTTCTAGCGCCTTTAATATGTAGCAAGTACATTCTGGCAGAGGACAAAGAAATCACAGAGTCATCATGCAGAAAACTGCTTCTGGGTTACATGACAGGCAATCATTTCAAAGGCCCTCTAATACAAAGTCATCTTCAGCACCTCAGATATAAATATGCTGACATCTTACATTCCTTTGATAAATGTATATCAAGTGTAAATAATTTTCTGTTTGCTTTTATTTGTTTATTTTTATGCATATTAGTGCCCATTTGAACTTCACATTCAGCATTTTTTGATGTTACACAATGAAAAATCAGACTCTGCATTTTTAGGTTTTAAAAATTCAGATATTATGGCTTATTTTACTCAGACAGATTCAGTACTGGAAATGCTACACAAAATTCTGGTCTCAGTCACACTGGCACAAATCCACAATAATTGCCATGGTATCACTTGGCTTATTCTCATACTGAACTATGAGAGCTGAGACCATGACGAAGTACCTGGAATTTATCTGTCTACATATCTAAGGGTATACATTTCCCAGCACCAACAGTACAGTCAGCATTTACAACTTTTTCATTTCTCAAGAGAATAAAATACGCTGTAAACAAAAACTGCCAGGTACTCTTGTCTACTAAGAAAGAATCACTGCCTCCAAATGGCACCCGTTCAGAATGAGATTTCTAATAGCTCTCTGGGATCAGCCAAGCCTTTCTCCAGCCTCTCGTCCTTTCCCCAGGACCTTTGTTCTTACCTTATTCAAGCTGCGTGCAGCGCTGTCCTTCCCACCTGGCGTCAGGTTTCGGAGCTGTACATCAAGCAAGTTCACCAACTGGACCATGGCAGACACAGAGTACGTGATGTCACCAGCATACAAGTGGTTTCTGGTGTGCTCCGCAAGCTCTCGGGCAATATTGGCAGCCATCTCCCCTGACTTCATCTGCAATGGAGAAAGCAGGATAAAAGGTTGACACTCAGCACTTAGTCTGACATTAATCCAGTCCTCTCAGCCTCACAGGTTTAAGTGAGCCAGTTTCTTGCAAAGCAATGTTCACAGGAAGGAAACACATATATAGGCTCTTCTGTCAAGAAAGAGCTGATTTGATTCTAGAAGATTATTAGACAGTGACTAGGTGATTTCTGTTACAACTCCAGCACACACACACAAAAAAGTTCCTTGCAAAAGGAACAAAAATAGATGACACAGTTCAGATGAACAAGAGAAAAACTATTGTCAATTCCCATTACGTGGATTTATTAATCAGGCACTAGTTTAGCACTCAGCACTTGCACACAGGAGATGTACTCCTCACCACAATGACTGCTACGTCTGCAATAAGCCTAGTGAGTCTTAGCTTAAAAGCACACTAACTCAGGAGCAAAAGGCTTAAGACTTCAAACAGAGGCCTGTAGGAAGGGAAAACCAAGTATGCTGTTTGGCTGTATTTCCCATTAAAAGATTTTTATTGCCTAATTGAGTCATAAAATTCATGAATCACCTGTAGTGAAATTCACTGCATACTTATTTGGGAATTTCTTTTTTTTTTTTCTTTTCTTTTTTTTTTTACTGACTGTGTATTGTTCTCCTTGCCTTCTGCCCCCTTCCCCTACTGTGCCATGAGGACCTGGGGAAGGGCAACTGGTCCCATGGCCTTCCTATTAGCAGTTCACCATAGAAGTGCTATTGTAACTTTCTGATCCTTCTTCATTACATACTACTCTGTTCTGGAATGCATATCCATGGGGAATATGTCAGGCATAAAGAGAAGTTACACAGGATGACGTTTGAATGAATCTCCCACTTCTCTGTCAGGTTCAGTGACCAAATCTACTGGGTTCTTCACAAGAAATTTCCAATTGTTTCATCTTCCAACAGTTAGAAATCATATATCTATCCTCTTCTCTCAATTTCTGGAACTTATTATAAAAACAGGATTCTAGGGAAATACTGCAGGCAGAGCTTCTACCTCTCAGTAAATCAATTAGCTCAGTTATAAATGAATAACTTACTTCCATCAATTTGACAGCAACAGCCCATCTGATTTAATGAGATCTAACTGAAGATGTTCATATGCTCATCTTTAGAGAATTAAGCCATATGATGGTATAGATAAGACAAATAAAGGAGATAATGTGTTGTTCTTCCCAATAGAGCAATGATAATATATATTCAAAAACTGAATTATTTCTTCCTTGTTACACACAAAGCTAATGCCATAGAAACCAGATCCTATTCTTACAGATGCCTCTCTTCATAAGCAGCTGAAGAAAGCCACGTGTCAGCATAGAGGCTGAATTTTGACCTCCTCTGTTGGTACCCAGGACATCAAAGAATGTCTCCATCAAGTTCCTTTATGTAAAGAAATCACCTTCAAGATTTTCCTGCAGTTTGTCCCTGAATCTTAACACACATCATGACACACGATGTTTTCGTAAGCCTTACAGAAAATCACAGAAGTGCAAGTGTTTTACTCAGAAAAAAACCTGCTACTCACATTTCATGCTTACATTTTCTCTTGGATGCATCTTTGCAGACTAGCCTATTTAAAGCGAATTGCTCAGCTGCTACAAAGGCAAACCCAAGAGCATTCTTCCCCTGGAATAAGGCACTTATATTGAGCTGCAAACTATCAATCATTGCCTCTACCTGTCAGCAAAAACAACATGGGCTGATCATTAATAAATTCCTTTCCTTTTATAAAATCATAGAATCATAGAATTACCCAGGTTAGAAAAGACCTCAAAGATCACCAAGTCCAACCACAGCCTCACCATAGTACCCTAACTCTAACAATCCTCTGCTAAATCACATCTCTGAGCACCACATCCAAACGGCTCTTTAACACATCCAGGAACAGCGATGCAACCACCTCCCTGGGGAGCCTATTCCAGTACCTAACTACCCTTTCTGTAAAGAAGTTCTTCCTAATATCCAGCCTAAACTTGCTCTGGTGCAACTTGAGGCCATTGTCCCTCATCCTGTCACTTGTCACTAGTGAGAAGAGACTTGCCCCATTCTCACTGTAAGAACCTTTCAAATACTGGAAGAGAACAATAATGTCTCCCCTCAGCCTCCTTTTCCCCAGACTAAACAGCCCCAGCTCCCCCAGCCTCTCCTCATAGGGCTGATTCTCCAAGCCCTTCATGAGCCTCACTGCCCTTCTCTGGACCTGCTCCAGTACCTCCATGTCTTTTTGTACTGAGGTGCCCAAAACTGAACACAGTACTCGAGGTGAGGTCTCACCAATGCCTCACCAAAGCATTCTGTTCAAACCAAATTTAATTTCTGGTTGTTCTGGGTGATTTTTAGCTTTTTTGCCAACTGCTTAAATCTCGTCTTGGAATGCTAATTTGAAGGAAAGAGGATGCTTTTCCTGTCAAAATCCAAACACACAAAACAGATTCTTCTGTCTCTGTCAGAAACCGCTCCCTCTCTTTCATTTGAGCATGCTGGCAGGATTCCACCCAGACTTATAAATGAGCATTGACACACCTGAAATTGCGCTGTGCAACACTTGCTAACATTCTTCTCGTTTGTACTACTAGCTCTCTTATTCTTGCAACTGAAATGACTGTGAACTAATAGTTGTTAGATATGGCATAAATTATTTCCTGCTTCATATACTCAAGGAAGAGAATTAGTAATAGTAGTAGTAAAGTGCTGGAACAGGATGCCCAGAGATGTGACGGATGCCCCATCCCTGAAGACAGTTGAGGTCAGGCTGGATGGGGCTCTGAGCGCCCTGATGTATCTGTAGGCATCCCTGTTCCCCAGATGGCCTTTCAAGAGTCCCTTTCAACTGAAATGATTCTATGACTTATGGAGTTTTGTGTGTAAAGCCTAACAACTCTCCTGTAGCGTGTTTGCTGCTTCATTCCTACCTTTCTCAGGGGCAATCAACTGCAGAAGAGGTCAGTAGAATAAAAATGGGGAAAACTACAAAGAATAATTTATGAAAGAAAATTCAGAGGAAATAAAAGATGCCGGGGAAGAGAGCAAGTGTGCTGAAACATCAGTGCTCATAAAGGCAAAAATATCTTCCTGCAGCCTGGGGCTAACAGTGATATAAAAGGGTGGTATGAAAGTCTGAATGAGGATTTTCAAACCAGTGTCTCACAGATGAACCAGTCAGCTCCAAAGGCCACGGTGCTGATGTCATTTTCTGAAGGGGCAAGCATCTGACAGGTTTCATTGGGCACCACCAGCTGCCAGCATGGGGCTATGGGACAGCTTTCAATACTGCAAAGACCTCATGGCCATTTTGTTTCCCTGGTAGTGGTTTCATCATGCACATGCTCGTTCATGCAGTACAGCCAGAGCATATCTACCACCCTTTTTCTGAAGAAGAAAATGCCATTCCACTCAACTTTGCTTTTTTTCTTCTCTTCGATGATATCTGAGTATATAACTGACATGTTACAAATGCTGGCTGTCCAACAAAGAGGTGTATTGCTGCTCTCTGTGGAGCACAACAGACCTAGAGAACAGTGAAAAAGTCTATTTGAGACTCTATTCAAACAACTTTCAGGAATCTGCATTTAACTTCCCCTTACTAATCTGCCAGCTGCAGCATCTGCTGCTTCAAGTACATTATAATGCACACAAACTGGCAGAAGCAACCTAGATGAAGAATTGCACTGCGGTATTGTTAGGACTCTGCCCTCACCCTTAGGCCTGGATACTCCTGGAGGATGTGACACTTTTTATTCTACTACAGAGAGGTTATTCTCTCTTTCAGAGCTCCAAAATTGAGCCTAGTGGGGCCTCTCCACCCTGGGAATCACCCTCAACTGAGAGCTGCAGCAAGGAAGAGAGATTTTCAGGCATATCACATACTGCGCAAAGGCCAGAACTGATGAAAGCAAGAGGTAAAACAAACAGGCTAAGGCTGAACATATGACCTCATGATTAGGACGATGCAATGTATCCAAAGCTGACCTTTTTGCTTCCTTTTACTGCTTGACTCTAGAAATAACCCACACAGCAGTGCATAATTCAATAGCGCTGGCAAGTTTATTCTCCTGCTATGTTACGAGGGCATGGTAGGCACCAACAATAAAGTTAAAGTAAATGTCAAGGGGGCAATGAATTGCTGAAGCGGACATTTGTTCTGATCTTCCATCAAGCACAATAACTCTAATGGAAGCTAACAGAGAGTTGTAAAACCTAATACTATGATGCAAGCAGGAAAAAACCCAGTGTACAGTCTGAGCACAGCAGGAGAAAGAAAAGAAGCAAGTAACAATCCTTACTTCACTATAGATACACGAAAGCAAATATGGCATTCCCCTGCCATTCCTTCTGGGTTGGCTGAAAGGGAATCCCATCATCCTTCTTCCTGAGCAGTTTGGACCCAGCAGGGTTGCAGTGACAATTTCTGAGGCATACAGCAGACAAAAATGAAGACACAGTGGGTAGGTATAAATCTTGACTGCCTGTATGCAGTGCTATGATTACAGAGGCTGTGGGATGGGTGACCAGGGAGGATCTGAGAGCTGGAGACACAGGATAGTTTTAGCTGCAGGTGACAGACATACCCTACCTCCACTGCATGGTTGGTTTACTGCTTCCTCTGGCTGGCCTCACAGCATCCAGAAAGGGAGCTGGCTCTGCCCTGGAGGAGGAAGGCTCCTTTATCAGCTTTAGAGAACCAAAGGAGCAAATCAGCAGGTTCAGGGCAGTAGTGTCCTGTCCACGGTGGGGATGTGTGAAACCAGTGACCAGTGCGTGGATATAACAGACCCTGACTCTAAGCACAGTGGTGATTTATAAGCTTCTCACTCAGGCAGGGATACCATGCGGCTATTGGCTATTTTACAAGTAATTTGAAATCCAGCTTTCCATAGTGGTTAGGCCACATAGTCCCAAGATCCCAGCCACTCAGGCACAAAAGGTCTGACCCAGAGCTGTCTGTCAGGCGCCCTTTGTCTTCCCACCAACTTGTGAAAGGTTCCCAAAGTTGAACATAGCTAAATTCCTCCAGAAAAACAACACCTTCTTCCTCATATCAAAATAAAATAAAATATATGCATATATATATCAGTCCCAGTTGTGGCCTGCTGGGCATCTCTGAAAACCTGGCTCTTCAATTTTAGCCTGCTTTGAAAGCGCATAACAAATTAAATGAGGCTCATTTGTTACACAAATGATAGCTGTGGTTTCAAATAAAGTAAGCCTAACCTTGATGGAAATTTCATCAGTGCAGGCTATTATTTCCCTCTGCTAATGGCTAATGGCCTAGCCATCTTCACTGAGCAGCAAGAGGTCTCCCCGCCGCCTGGGTGAATTATGGCTGGAGTAAGCAATATTAACCCCTCCAGGATAAGTACGTGGGTCATAAAACAGGAACTGCACAGCTGCTAATGGCAACAAAGGCAGTATTTATTAATCAGCTAGCCTGAGCATGTGACAGGAGAGCTGCCCACCCTCCTGTGCGGGACAAAAACACCAGGAAGGAGCAGGGGGCTTCCTAACAGCTGTGCTGTGTCACTGTAGCCTTGCCTTAATTTATGTCTTTCCCTCATTTTGGGGAGGCATGGGTATAAACACAGATGACATGGGATAGGGTTGACTGGGGGTGTACATGCTAGTTATTCACAGGTTGCTGAGCCTCAGCTAAGATGGGAGATGGGGAGGAGAAAGACAAACAGGCTCATCTGTAAGGTCACCTGTTCACCAGTGAGCACAGGTGCTCTTGGAGAGTAGTGCTGCTACCATGCTGTAGCGCAGCTAGCCTGCAACACTGGGACTTTCTTGCTCCTGCTAAAGGAGCAAATAAATCCACACAAATTGCTATAATAAGGATTCAGCCCACAGACTCTGTGGCGTAAACACACATCTGGTCTCTGTAATGAAATCAGCTGAAAGCACCACTGTGCATTAATAACAAAAATGTTCAACATATTGCTACCAAATAAGCTCTGCTTGTCTTGAACTTCCATTGTCACATGTTAATGTACTTTTAACAGTGATAAACGATGAAGTGCTACAAAACATTCATCAAGGGACTTATGAGTAAAAAGTAACACATTACTGCAGTGCTATTTTCTATTCTACTAGTCCGTCTACAATTTGGGAAAAAGTTAGGAACAAAAAGTCAGTAGCACAATGCAACCATTTCATACTGAGCTTGCCTTTCTTCAGTACAGGTTTCTCAGCTACAGGGTTTATCCTGTGCTGCATGGCAGGAGAAAATCCTTGGGGATACATGCAAGGGAAAGTTTCCTTTTGCAGTAAGTTGGCACTTTCATATGTCCACCCACCACCTCCTCCTCCCTCTTCCTCCTTTTCTTGCCACAAACAAGAACTGTCATTCATTCTACATTAATTCTGCTCTCCAGCTCCTTTTCTTTGCCATTCCCTCACCCTCTTTCCCTTAATTTCCATTAGGTTTTTACAGTCCTGCTTTCTCCTTGCAATTCTTAGCTACTACAGTCTGCTCATGCTTTTAAGGGTGGTCACTTTGGGTTCTCTGCTGTGCGAACAACCAAGGAGCTAAGGCAGGTCAGCACACAGATCCAGTGTGAGGAAGGTTTTACCTTTTGAGTGATGTGGTTGATCCAGGGAGAAGAGCAGTTGCTGAGATCTGGTCCCTGGGGCTCCCAGATTCCATCCGGTGCAAGGCACCGGAAAGTTGCAACACCTGGAAAAGGAAAGCCGCTGTATTCAGTGTTACTGGTCACAAACTCAATCTCCATTTCACCAGATAAAGACTATAGACAGAGAGCTTTGCCTCAGGTCAGACAGAAAAAGTTTCCAGGCAGTAAGAAAGTGAAGCTGGATCTCAACCACTGAGTCAGCACTCCAAGTGCTGGCCTAGCCATTTTGCCTGCTCTGCCCCACCATGAGTGTCTTAGGATCAGATCATGAGCTTCCACTTCCTTGTCCCCTGATGCTTTACGATTTTTTTTACTGCTCTGGATCTTCATTAAACAATTTGGATGGAAAAATACAAAAGTTTAAATGCTATAAATGCTAAGATTAATACTGAGTTCCATCATCCATCCCTGACCATCAAGATAGATGTTAGAGGAGAATTTTGTCTGGCATAAGCTTCCTAGATCCTAGCTGCAAAAGACTGTAGAGAGTCTCGGGACAAAGAGAAACATCCAAAATGGTGCAGTTAAAGACTTCTGAAAAACAAGAAAGCAGAAAGCCAGTACACAGATGAAAGACTCTGCATCCTGTAAAGTGGTCTGTCCTGCAGAGCCAAACTTTTCAACGGGGGAGTGAATTACATACTAGGTCTGATGGCAGTGCCGATTAAAACCAGTGAGAGTTTGCTGATGCCTTCAAAGGGAGTGGGAAGAGGCCCACTGCTAACATACCGCAGCTTTTAACAAATGACATGAATCACTGAAATCAGAGATTGGAAAGGCTTATTGCCTACTCCAGACCGTCAACAAGCTGGGTCTGTTCTTTTTTTATATTCTTAGCTATTTTCTGCTCAAAAAATAGGTCCCTGCATTCAACGTTCATTTTCCCTTTTTATCATTTTCCCTTCTTGTAGTTTCAGTTCGGACTACCTCTTCCTCTCTCTGGGAACCACATGATACCTTTTGTACACCTAATTTTACCAAGAGGAGCTGAGAAAGACAGTAAAAACATTCTTTACCTACTCTCACCACTGACGCCTTTCCATGCCTCTTATATTCGATGTACATTTTATCACCCTGATCTCACTGAATTCAAGAAAGAGTCAGAATTCGAATACAGAGGTGTGAATGGCTCTCCAGGGCAATGGAGTGGAGAATTAATAGAGTCTCCTCTGCAAGCCAGATCCCCCCAGCCTTTATTTTCAGGCAATTTCCTCCATCTTCCGATTTCTTCTTGGCAAGCAGATTCTCAGGGCTGGACACCAAGACTAGCTTGAAAAATAAGTTCTTTTTGAAAGCAGCATTTGCTAAAATAGGGTAAACTAAACCATATGCCAAAGCCCATTATTCAGTCAACTGTGTTCTGATTTGGACCGGAAATTTCCAAAAGCAAACCTCTGGGAGAAAACAACTGAGGGAAGAGTAGAAGAAAAGGAGCAAGACCCAACAAGCTGTAAACCACTCTGAAAGATTTGGCTTTGCTGCTACTCTGCTTTCCCTGCTGATGGCACCAGATGCTGCCTGTCATTTGGAAAAAATCAATCAACCTCACTGATTCAATCAACCACGTTGATGGAGGAGTCCAGTCTGGAAATGCCTGTGCTCAGAAAGGTTAGTCATAACCTTTGGAATGTAAACAGTGAGGTACAGAGTTTTGGCAAAATATGGTTTTTCTCCTCTCGAAACAAGTGAAGTGTCAGTCATCAACATATCAGTCAGTGAGCCTGGAGGCTACAAATACAGGCAGAGCAGGGATAACAGGTACGCTGCATACAGCTTGTAGAGCCAAGAGTTCATAGAACACATCAAGCTCAACTCCACAAGTTGTTAGCTTCACCTCTCCTTCAGTGAGACCCTGGAATGGCAAAGATCCTATGCAATGTGCTGAGCATATGGAGGCTTTGGTCAGGCCATAATCCACCAAAGTAACATAGAGCTGACAAAAGGCAGCAACATACAGCATTGTTGAAAGTACATAGGCCACAGAAGCCCAGAGCCAACTTGATCACACACTTGCAGTACCCTACAGACAAATGCAGATGGCTCACTGTGTCCCCTCAACCCCTCACTCACCTATCGAGCCCATGGGACATGGTTGCTTTGCCACTTGTCCCTGCCGGGTCCGAGACCACATAATATCACGGGCTTCCATGGGATCGCAGCTCTCGGCACCAGCTGGGGGCAGCTGGGAGGAAGCAGGTGGGAGGTGTGTGGTCATCTCATCAGGGACATCAGCCATGGGTGAGGGCATGCTGGTGCTCCTGTTCCTCCTGCCCAAGGCCGAGGTGGTGGTGGGGCGGCCAGTGCTGCTGGTGGCCATTCGCGGTGTGGTGCTGGCAGTTGTGCTCACAGGGCCCAATGCCCCCGATGTCGATACCCCTGAAACAGAGCCAGAGCAAGTTAAGGGCAGGGAGGAGAAAAGGGACACAATGCGCACCCAAGCCTTGACCCAAGGATGTCCCATTTGCCTTCCATCCAGAGTGGCCTGCTGGCTGTAGCAGGAGCTACAATCAGTGCAGTGCTTCCTGCCATTAAGAGGGACACAGCTAGAGAAGCACACAGGGGAGTAATGACCCCCAGTGCAAAAAAGATTTTCCAAAAGCACTAGCATCTGATAAAAATAAAGTAGAATTTTATGCCCTCTCCATTTTTCTGTCATTTTAATGTAAAAATCTTATTTTCCATCTTTTAGGGAGCATCTAGAACAGAAGTGCTTTTAATTTTCTATTTTTGTTGCTGAAAACCCAGCTGGTTTGGTCAGGAAAATGTTTTCCATGGTATAGCAAAAAAGCAAACCCATTTCCCAAAATACACAGAATGGCAGCAGAGGGAAGGATGAACACAGGGCATTCTGGAGCAAGTTGCTCATTTCTTCCCTCATGCCTTGCTGTCTAGCCCTGACACCACGCTCAGCCCCTCAATCAGCAGGCTGTATGGCAGCACAAAGGCACACAGCAACTCAGCCACATCCTCGGGGGTGTAATCCTCAGAGGCTATTTCACTTAAAACTGGAGTTGGGCGTCCATCAGCTAGAGGTGGCAAACCTGCTTTAGAAATGCATTAACCTGTCCTACGTCTTCCACAGATGTGCTAAATGTAGTAGAAGTTGAAGATCTTGTCTCCCATTTAGACCAAGGTCTTGGCACTGGTTACAGCTTTCCATGGATTTCCCAATCTCTTGCCTTGAAATTTTAGGTGGAGAAACCAAGGCAGGATCACTTCAGTTGTCCTACCATGTCTCCCCATATCCAGCTTGTACAGCAGGCTGCTTCTCCCATCTCCCAGAGATAAGTGTCCTTCTGCTTCTCTTAACATAACACTTCTACTCCCACCAAATGCTAGATTTTCACAACTGTCCCACCAATCTCCCCAGTAGAATAGGCACAGCAAGCCAAAGGAGGACCTATGGATAGCCATCCTCCTTGTCTGATACCAGTGCCTCTTAAATTCTCATGCCACAGCAGCTCCTTAACTCCCATCTCTCCCAGCGGCCAAAAATCTCTTAGTAACACAAGTTGCTCCATATCCAACAAAAGGAATCTGAGTTTTTATATTAAAGACAGCCATGTGTGAATGCCAGCCTAGCCAGAAATTAAAATTAAATGTGAGAATCACCCTGTTGCCCTGAGCACCAACCCCCCAGCTACTCATCTGTGTGAGCAGGCTCAGCATGCGAGCTCCCGAGAGACGAGACCTTTTCTTTTAGCTCTGATGAAGCAGACCATGCTCACTATTAATGCTATATTAGTTATTAATGTATAATGATATTGCTGTCACTGGAGTTCAGGTAAATGTTCGTCCAAGTTAGCCTATTTAAAGCACAGAGATGCCTGCCTCTAGTGTAGAACAGGAATTTTTCCATGCTGAAAGTCTTTCTTTTTTTGTGTGATTTAAGTAATTTGCCTGTGCAAAGCCCGTGGTGTAGTGGGCAGTTCTTCTGCCCCAGGAGAGCCAATAATGTGGCAGCTGAAGCACACGTTTGCTCTGGTTATAGTTTCAATCCAACTCTGAGAAATTCTCTACACAGACTCTGAAACTAAGTCAGAAACACAGTAAAAGCCATTTTCTGAAGAATCGGTATTTTTGCTCAAGAAAGCATTCAATTCAAAAATTCCAGCTCTGTGATCGTTTTGGAAATTGAGATTATCTTCTCACCCAGCCTCCAAAAAGGCAACTATAGGCACTAAGTCAGCTGAAGATGAGGACCCAGGTTAAGGAGCCTGATCTACTTCCCGGTCTCCTAAGCCATGGGCTTTAGTGGTGCTCTTTTTGTGCTGCCATGGCAGTAGATCAGATGCCTGCGCATCATTTCCTTGTCCTTCACTTGCAGGTTAGCAGTGTTCACAAGGGATTGGCCTGATTTGGGTTACAGGCCCCAGCAGTAGACTTGTGCCTGTCAGCACGGGAGGCTGCGGTTTGTGCATGTACGCGCATACACACACACACGGCTTGCTCAAGGTTTTGGGAAATGTTGACATTTCAGCAGTCACAAAGCTCATTGATCAAAATTTCCAGCCTTCTCCTACCACCTCCCTTCTACCAGGTTTGAATGAATTCCAAAAAACACAAAGTAAAATCCTGCAGACATTGACAGATTTCTTCTAGTTTCTGCTCAAAGCTGTGCAGGATCACCAAGCAGCACGCAATTTCCATCTGACATTACAGGGAGGATCAAAATTTGTAGAGAACTTCAGCAAAAATTATCTGGTTTTATTACAGCAGGCCTTGCCACGAGTACATTTTTTATTTCTTCATAACAATGATTAGTTTGATAAATCACAACCTGCAGCAATTCACCCATTTAGTCACGTAATAACAAGGTATTTTCCGTTTGCAAAACGAGCTACATCATGGGCTACAGGTGCAGAAGTACCAAATAGAAACAGCAGATGTGGTTTCAAGGGTAAAGCTGGTAAATCAGCCTTAAAATCATTCCTACAGCCATTTGCAAGCCTATGGAAACAGGTATGAGTTGAAACTTAACGGACAACAGAAGTCCTGAAAATGAATTGTATGGGACCACAAAGAGGCAGCACAGGGTAAGAGGTAATGGCCTTAATCTGTGTGAGGGGAGGCTCAGGTAGGATATTAGGAAACATTTCCTCTCAGGAAGAGCGGTGATACACTGGAACAGGCTGTCCAGGGAGGTGGTGCATTCACCATCCCTGGAGGTATTCAAAGAATATGGAGATGTGGCACTGAGGGACATCATTTAGTGGTATCGTGGTGATGGATTGATGGTTGGACTAGATGATCTTAGAGGTCTGTCCATCCTTAATGATTCTATGGGCACAATGAGTGAGCACCCAGGAGCTCCCCTCAACGTCCTGCAGGGGTGCTGCACTTTTGAGTTTTCACTGACAGTCACTGAGTATGTTGCTGCATGTTGGCTCTGGAATAGCTCTGCCAAGCTTCCTATATCAGCTATGTGCAAAGGGCTTACCAGTGTTTTCCTTTAAATAAATAAATAAGTAAAATACTTTGTCCTCCAAAACCTCTTAGCATTGCTGCCAAAATCTCTTGGAGGGCTTGTACTTCTGCCTGTTTTCTTGTAATACTGGGCTCTTTCTCTGGTCTTAAAAATCACAGCTCTGCCATTTATGTAGCATAAATTATAGGAAAGCATAAAAGAGCTGACCTGAAGTGGCCTGAATGCAGTGTGATGCGGAGACAGCACTGAGTTCAGATCAAAGTTCTGATCATTCAGTAGCTTGATTTGGAAATGAGCCCCAGTGAACACGACCACCATAACCACCAAGTTGCAGAGGCCCTGCCTGTTGCTCATTTTGCTCACACAACTCGGTTCTTTAAAACCAAGTTAATCGGCTAGAAGGGGCAGAACAAGAGATCAGCATCATTTACATCTAAATGATTCTCAGATCCAAGCAAAACCACGAATAGACTGCAACCTGTGAACAATTACCTAAGTTCTACTGCACAGAACAGAAATCAAACCTCCAAATTATCCAAGGCTGCTAATATACTGCAAATCTTTAACTCAGAGAAAAGCAGCTTTGCTTGAGGACACACTAAAAGAAGGATTCTTCAGATAACATTTCATGATGCAATTCTTTTTCACAGACAAGCACTGACCTTTAGAAATCAACACTTATTACAACCAGGAACATATAATCTTGATTATGTTACTTCTACTGTTTGCTTTAACCACGTTGTGCCATATGAAGATTTTAAAAACAAGTTTTAGGTAAGAAGTCACTTTCTATTCCTTAGCTTCAAATCCCAAATATTCATGAGATTTTGCCAACTGCAGTACTATGAAGCACCAGCACAGTGCTGGGACAAATATTTCCACAGTGTTCCTAAGATAGCAAAGTGCATCTGAGGAAACATCTCTTTCCTAAAGAAACCCAAAGCAATACTTGATCTTTTTTCTCTGCTGCACTATCTAGAGAGAAGGCACTAATGGCAGAAAACTAAGTTTTGCCATCAGTCAGACCAGAGCTGCTTTTCTAATGTCCACAGGGGAGAAATTGCAGCTCCCAGAGGAACCTCTCTCTGCTCCCAGAGCATTTACTAGCAAGAAAAAGAAATGGCCTTTTTTTTCCCTTCTTTTTTTTTATTTTCCAGCCATTACACAGAGCTCAGTCCCCTGGAGGGGGAATTATGCATGACCAGGGGAAAATCATGAGAGGAACTTAACCACAGACAAAAGAAATATGTATAAATGAGGGGTTCTTTCTTTTCCTTCCCCATTTCCTTCTCTTCCTCTTTTCTGGTCTAAAACGACAATGTAGAATAGACCAGCACTCTGTATCAGCCACTGGGACAATTCAGCGCAGATGTCCTCTTCCCTTCTGCTTTGCCCACATCTTCCTGGTGCTCCCAGACACAAGAGACTGCTTTTATTCAGATGACTTAAAAGTGTTTTCTTATCACAAAAGCT
Source organism: Excalfactoria chinensis (assembly GCF_039878825.1). Classification (NCBI taxonomy): domain Eukaryota; kingdom Metazoa; phylum Chordata; class Aves; order Galliformes; family Phasianidae; genus Excalfactoria; species Excalfactoria chinensis. The sequence continues at coordinate 41,252,817 of NC_092828.1, forward strand.
TGTGCAAAGCAGACCATTTCAGGCAAGAGTATTTGAGATCACTTCCTATCTCCTTTTTCCCTGATGTTTTCTTTCTTCTGCACCTAAGTATCCAGCCTATGACCCATTTCACTAAATAATGAATATCATTTTTAAGAGACACAAAGATTTTCCTGTCCCATGCATGCAGATAGATGAGTGGCTTTCTCAAAGCAAGCCTGCCCTTCAAGCAGAACTCAAGGTACAACTAATCCAAGAGGTTCGGCTTTTGCAGGAGCACAGCATTCCATTTTCTTTTTTTCCATTCCTTCTTCTACTGAACAATGGTGGAAGTTGTATTCATATAGCAATGAGAAAGTGTAGGCAAGTCGTGAAAGAAGCAACAAAAAATCCTAAACCCTTCTTTCCTATCACATAAATGCATCTTCTGGGAGTTACTTTTCTACTGGCATTTTCAAATGCACTTCAGAATATCTTCTGAAACTCACTAAAAAAAACCAAAAACAAACAAAAGTTATTTGAAAAAATACACGTTCCTGCTTTCTTTTGCCTATTTTTCTTTTCTTGGGGAGTGCTGGGGAAGGGAGCAGCTTTTCTCCAACCTCTCTTTTAAAGTCAAAGCAAAGGATGACTGAAGCCAAGGAGCACCAAGGTTGAATCTTGCACACACACTGCCATCCCTAAGAACTCCAGGAACAGGCAACCAATAGCTCAGCTCAGAACACTGGTGCTCCACAACATTACATCAAGCAGAAAACATTTCCCCTGCAAAACCATCTCATATTGGAAGTCCACTGGAAGACCAAAGGCCACACTCCAGTGCCACCCAGGAGAACCAACAAGGAGAGATTAAGTCCTAAATTATGTGCAGCTCCTTTCATGTGTTTGAGAGAAACTATGGTTTATTTTTATTGCAGGAGAAGGCCAAGAAGGCTTCACATCAAAGGTCTCAACAGTTCTCGCCTGTACTCACACATGCATTTATTTGCAGAAGCTGGGCCAGAATCATATGTGAACATAAAATTTCACATGCTGTTTTTGAAGGGGTTCCGTTTTCAGTTCTTTTGGTCATTGGGAGCTTTGTTGAAGGAGACTGACAAAACACTCAGAAAAACCATCTGTAGGAAGAAAGATTGGGTATGTGATACCCCAGTGTGTTCAGTGCTGCATATTGTCTTGAACAATGGGACTGTGCACAGACCCAAGGCTCCAGAAGAGTCACGTAAAGTATTAATGTATGCTTGCAGATAGGCAGCTTCTTACTATCTGAGACAGCAGAGGAAGAGAACACTGCATCTGAGAGACAAAAGGTCCATTCTCTTGTGGAATGCTGCCAAGTGAAAGCATCCTTTCAGAATTTTATTTTCCTCTCTTTTATCATGAGATTGTGAGTTGTGCCCAAGGCTACTCTATGCACATGTAACTATTCTATCTACAGAGCCTGGATGGATGCTGCAATGGGATTTGGGCCAGATGTTGAGTAAGTTCCCAGGACCAAGGAAAAACTTTCAGCTGTGGCCCAAGATCTGGTGCAAACTCAGCTGTTTCACTGCACTGCAAGCTGGATTCACTTAACACACCTTCCCCCACTCCCCCCCCCCCAAATCTTAGTTTAAGCATTTAAAATTAAACCAAAAGACAAAGAACGTGAGCAAAATCATCTCAACAGGTTTAAATCTGGTCAATGTGCCCAAATTCATCCTTTCTCACTGCACTACAAATCTCAGCAAGACAATTAATGCATTCAACAGCAACCACCACATGGGGCCAATTTTCAACAGGCAGAAACTGTCTCTACCAAAGCCCATTTAAAATAAAAACTTTACATTTCTGATGATGACCAATTGTTCATTATGCATGCTGAATTGGCATGGAATAGTCAAGTTTGGTGAAAAATATTCTATTATTGCAAACCTCCACATTTTGCCTGAAAAAAGTAAGAACCCAAAATCCAATCTATTTTTTTGCTATTTGTTTTGGTGGGGATAAAGCACCAACTTTTATGCCTTTGTAGGGGTTTTTGTGTGTGAATGAGAGCTTAACATCTTTCTGGCTCCCAGCAGCTCTTGATGTCAGGCCCCCAACTCACTTGTCATTTCTTCTTTTGTTTTCTCTCTCTTACTCAAGAAATTATGGGATCCTGCTTGAAATATATCATGTCAGAGACACTGGACAACATTTTACCTATATTTGTACGGGGCTAAAGTACAGCAGCATACCTAGCAATGACAGAAATTAAATTCTACAGCATGTGGGCATCAGCTATTGTCTTCTTAATACCAAACTGCAGTGGCCGAAGACAGTACTGACAGACTTTGCTCTGCTTTTCTATCCACAATCTCTGTCAAATACACCATTGTTTACCTCTTAAATTCTTCAGTGCCCATCCAACATATTGCTGTTTCCAGGCTTTGCAACTCATCCTGAACATTCAAGAAGAAATAGAACTGGACAATCATATGTAAGTCACAACAAATTAGCCTATTTTTTTTTAACATGATGCTGTAATGCTGTTAGAAATGCAGATAAACTATGCCCATAGGATGCCTGGTAAACAGGAAAAGATTACAGGAGAGCTGATCTAATAGACAGTACATCAGGATTTATTATAAATGGACTAATCTAATAGGTTTGAGAGTTCAGTTCAAAAGCTATTTTTAGGCAATCTAGCTTTAAATCGCTCTAGTTTTAAAAAACACTGTCAGATGTGGTTGCATTTACTTTGAATTTATAGACTTGAACGTATAAAATCTGACGACTATTTTTTTAATCCACATATTATTTCACACAAGGGGGGAAAAAAAAAAAGCATTCAATCCCCTTAAAGGGCATACCAGCTGCATATTATTACCGAATGTATGGAGTGAACTTCTAACCTCCTAAACAATCTCTATCCCCTGGCATGATTCACGACCATCAGAGCCAGTGGTGCAGATCTTATGCACTGTCTTCCAACCTGAATCCTTCAAACTCTATTAAAGAGAAATCCAGTAGGAATTCCTCGCTATCCCATTGTTAGAGAAAATCACTTTTGATTTCAATAGCAGGTGCTGTCAGATTTTCATTCAGACCATGCTAGAGAAGACACATGAGCACTAAGCTTACAGATGTAAAAGATTCACTATAGGCTGAGGTTTCCAGGTTTTTGTTTTTTTTTTTTTCCTTTTAATTAAACTATGTGTACATTTTATCCATGCAAACTGAAACCTTTAGTTTCTGTGCAAAATAAACATGCATGTAGTGATTAAGAGGGGAAAAACAGGTTTTCCCATCCATTTAGCAGCGGATGTAGCTTCATCTAATGTGCATTTCCTGCCTTTTACCTACACTTCTGCATCTTGAATTGAACAACTTTCATGTACTCAGCAGAGGCAGTGCCAGATGGAGCTGGTCTTTCTCCAGCAGTTCTCCACCTCTGCACTTGTGCTGAATGGAAAAAAGAGCAGGAGTCACAAAACGACTGTTTATGTCCCATCATTTTTTGACCTACCCAATCAACATGATGAGTGCTTCCAGGTGCCAAAGGCACTCAGCTTATAAGGCTAACTGAGATGTTTCTGTAAGTGCAAGCTACAAACATAACTTTAATATGAGAAAACTATCATCTTCAAGTAGTTTCTGTTCATCTGTGTGTGTAATAACTCCAATCTAGATGTTAGTCGGCAAGATGGCCAAATGCATTCAGATAAATGCTTTGGACTCTTTTAAACATATCATAATCTGCCTGTGAAATGGCTGGATAGTTACTTTCCAATTTGTGAGACAGTTCAAAGGCTGTAAATAAAAAAGAAATTGGACAGCTTTCAAAAGTTCAGATTAGAGTTTTCAATTCTCAGTGATTCGATGCTTCCAAGCTACACTGCTGTGATCCGCATATGAATATTGAAAACCTGATTGTGCTGTGCTCTTATCTTGAAGAAGAGAGCAGAGCACAGCCAAACCTAGCTACAAGATGGTGAGTCCCTAGCCCTGCAGCACATGTGGTTGCAGAGATGAGCGAGCAGCTTCTGGCCCTGCTGCCTCCTGTTTGATTTGGTAGACAAAGGCTGCTTTATGCATTTGCTGTGCATCTCACCTTACACCATTGCACTGTCCTTCAACCCTAGCTGCAGCAAGGCTCAACATTTGAGATCTCTCTTAGTTCTGCATATCACTGTTAGGCTTACAAGTCAGACCCAAAGCCCAGCATTTTAAATGCAAACACGTTCCACAAGTGGGCTGGTCAGCTGAAATGAAAAAGGAAATGGAAGGAGCCTCAAAATGCAACAGGTGGAATTAGGGATTCTTACACCCATCCTTTCCTAAACCCCTTCAGGGCTGACTTCAACATGCACATCATTCTGCATGAGCTAGAGTTCTAGAAGCTAGACCTACTAGTTATATAGAAGATGTTAAACCCATCCTTTACTTTGAGCATCCTTTGGAGCAGTGGGGACGATAGACCTGACTGCAAAAGATCACCTTTTATCTTCCACCACAACTTTCTATTTTATCCTCTTGCTATACAACCCGCTGGCTATTACAAACCTCATTCAAAAGACCAAATCCTTCTCCAAAGCTGCCAAGCATATATATACATATACTTTTTTTCTCTACAGTGTACTTGCTCTGCACAGTCTTTGACTGAATTGGCTTCTATATTATTTATTTATTCAATTTATTCTTGCAAGAAAAACAGCCTGAACTATGAGAAGAGATGATAACTCAAACCAGTAGAAATTGGGAAGTGCTGAGAAAAACTGCCTTGTTTTGTCCTGCAAGGATGCTCTTGTGAACCATGGTGTGGATATGGTGTCAAGATCTCTCCTGTAAATGAGTCCTCCTGAAGAGAGGGCTGCTATGGGTTCCTTCTCTCGGCCAAGTCTCATCTTGCATCCTGTCATTCACATTCAGTTAATGCTCTCACCCAACTTTCCAGTGGTTGCCTGTGGCATAATGGATGGAAGGAAGGGAGGGAACAAGTCTGTGCTAAACAGAAAAGTCTATCATGAAAGCAAATTCTAAGAAGCTGACAAAACTGAATTGTGAGAATATCAATATCCAGCTACATTAAGAAATAAAGCAGTTTCCCTGACAAAACATAAAACACTGTTTAGCTCCCTTCCAAAACTCTTTAGTACTTGTGTAGAAATGTCAATATTTTGTAAAGCTCAATTCTAATAGCTGTATTCATGTTGGCTCAGGGATCTGCCTAAACAATGCTTAACTGGGGATCTAGCGTCTGAATTTGCTTTATAGATATCTGATGTTCTGCAGAGGGCTTTCACAACAAGAGAGACATTAATATTGTGAAAAACACATTTGCTTTAGCAAAGCACATTTATAACAAACTAAACGTATGATCTACAGGAAATTTTAGGTTGAAGCAAAGCGGGTAATGGTTTCAATCAAGAATTTGATACTTGTGGACACAGGCAACTTGGTACGCTATGAAATCCACACTCATGCCCCAGTAAGCCTGCTACACAAGCACTGCTCACCTGCATCCTGGGGGAAGAGAGAACCTTGGCGTGTGAGTAGTAATGCTGAATGTACATTCATGTGCCCCATTATCTCAGGGAGATGCAAAATTTCCAGCCTGAAGTTTCCAGTGCTGGACTCACTGCCAGGGCTTGTAGTCTCTATTGGAAAATCATGACACAGGCTGAGAGGAGCAAGAAGCAGCAATCAGAGCCAGAGAGAGAGGTTTAGCCCAACTTGTTTGACTTGGCGCTGCTAAGGGCTACCAGCTCTCAAGTAGTCAGATTTGGCCAAGGTTCAGTCTGAAACTAACTCATAACAAGATGACAACATATTAGAACTAAGTGGAAAAACCTTCAATGTGGATTCCGAGCTTTACATCTTCAGCTCTCAGAGCATTCCTGTTAATGGCTAGTTCAGACCAGCACACTGCATTGTAAGCCTAACATTCTTGCAAAGAGAAGAAATACGCCCATTGACCTTCCAGCACCTTGAATCAGTCCCAGAGAAAAGACAGACATCAGGAATCTACAAGTGAATGGTGGTGTTGAAACACAGTTTATTTTAGGATGAAGCCACATGACTGTCTCCTTGGATTTGGCATCTGGTTTTGCACACAGGCAAGTGCTAAAATTTAGGTGGTCAGAGGAATTATTGGTTGAAACTGGAGCATCAAAAACACAGAGGAATGTCCTGATGTTTCTGTGCTAGAATAGGGATTTTCCCTAAAGTCCTAGCCTGGAAGCCTAAAGTGCACCTGATCCACTTGGACTACAAAAAATGGAAGACACTGTGCGTCCCTCCAATCCGCAGTAGAAAGAGAAAAGTTGGAACTGGTAAAGAAAAGCAGATAAGATGATACAAATGAAAAAAACAAAAATAAAATGTAAGTAATATCCTTTAGAGACTTCTAAGATGTGTAAACTCCTTGCCATTGTGTAATATATATGCTAGTAGAATTAAGTACCTGGCGTCACTACAGAGTAGAAATGTGATAGTTTGAACAAAAGAATCACAGGGAAGAAAAACAGACGCATATACATAACATGTGAAAAAAGTGGAGAAGGGAAAGAGAAGTCTGATTTGGTCCAACGCATGTATCTTAAAAGTACATCTAGCACCTAGCTCAATGTGACTCCATTCTCATCTGACTGGAGGACTCAAAAGCATAACAGAAAAACAGGAAAAAATAATGATTAGTCAAGCAATTTGTATCAGATTCTGAAATACAGCAGAGATGCTTTGTTCAGATATCACTATAAGTATAGGACAGAACTAATGGTACAGCACAGGGCTAGAGAGCTGCTGCATGCTTCTAGCACAAAGCCTAAGCCTCATTTATAGCTCTCACAGGTAACATAAAATAAATGCACCAATCTACAGCGTGATTATTTCCCCCTTCCCTCTCCCCCCCGTTCAGTATCATATATATTGAAATGTTTTTGTTTAGTAAATATTTTACATCAAACCATTAAGTGCACGTGTTGTGACCTGTAATGCTATTAGCCCTGAGCCTTTTGCATTCCATGCATGCATTGAGAAGTCCTGTTAATTTGCTGGGAAGAAGTATATTAGCTTTTGTAGTCACTGTAGTGCTTTACAGGTACTAAAACCTCAAAATCCCTTATATTTCACATTATCCAGGCAGAAGTCTCATTTTATAACAATGCTAACCCAAAATCTAGCTCACTTATGTCATCAAAAGCAACTCTTCTTCCATTATCTTAAATGTAAATGAGAAAAAGCAGGCAGCTGAAGCAGACAGAATAATTCATAACAGAGAAGAAATCTGTCAGGCTAGGAATGCTAAAAACAGGGCGTAAAACTGAACTTTTTTGGAAACGAATGAAATAACTGAATTCATGGCAATCAGGCATACATGAGGTGCTCTTAGGAGGTGCCTCACTACACTGATGGTAACAGAAGCCTACAACGTATGGTTCCTTCAATGTCATCACTTTCACTGTATATCAAAATCTCCATACCTGAGCCCAGGCTAGAAAGCATTGCCACCCAACAGCAAGCAACTTCAGACTCCGTCACCTAAAAAGCACTGTGCCTTCTACAGCAAATCCCTGGGGTACAAAAGAAACGGCCAAGTGTCTCAACTATTTGCTCAGGTTTCTTTAGTTGGCACTGGTTTAGTAAACCAAGGGTGATTACAAAATTCAGAGTTGCAGTGCGAATGACGAAAACAGAACCACAATGCAGAGAAGCAGGGCAAAACTCATCCTGGACCAGACAATCCAATGTCTTAATTTCCTTCTCCTGCAGAGAACATAATTCAACATAGTCCACAACATGCTTCTGGGAGGTGCTGAGATGTGCCAGTAAGGCAAGGAAGACATGGAATGCTTTCATCCCTCTGTGTTATAGCATGAGCAAATTACTAGCTAATGCAATTCAGGAACCCCTTTTATCGATTCAGACTATTGCCCAAGCAATTTTCCCTGTAAAAAGTCCAAAGCTCATACAAAATATTGGACTGAAGGGACCACTCTTCCCATTTGCACCAAGCTCAGCATGTCCACAGTACATTTCCGAGTCCAGCATACAACTCCCTAACTCTCTTGGCAGAAGTCATTTGTTCAAGGTCAGACTCCCTGGTCTACAAGATGCCTTTCCAAATTAAGCTGTTATTTTCTCTTATTAAACTTCATATTTGAGATAAAACAGTGATGCTGATTCAGTTAAACCAGCGCTGTCTCCAGCTCCTGTCAAGAGCAGAGCGCGCAGAAATCTCATAGACTCTGAGATGCTTGGTCAAACAGGCTCCAGTGAACAGCGGGCTGTCACTAAGGGAGATGCAACTTTATTCCAGCAACATGCATCACTTCCAGCTCCAGGGGCAGCAATGTGAAATCACGCTTCCCAGATGATATTTTGTCTCCTGTAATAGCAATGCATATCCCATACTGAAGAGATTCAAGAGCATGCCCAAGAGCAGCTTGCTAAGCATGCCACAAATTACCTGTACTTCACAGGGAATGCTGACCCAATATTAATTTGTCACATGTGGCTTTCAGCCCTGTAGCACTGCTGCTTTTGACAGAGACAGCAATGTTTGTCCCTGCAAGGAGCTGTTATTCCCTGCTGGTCATCATCACAGACGGAAAGGGGTGGATATAAAGAGAAAAATTAGCCAGCTTTCAGACATGAACGAGTACTCAGTAGACAACAAATCTGACCAAGCAACTTTGGTTGAGCATGCTTTGATATAAAGGAAATCTTATGCTTGTGCAAATGAAAGCAAAAAACAAACAAACAAAAAGAAATACACAAGGAAAGAGCTGAATCTAAAAGCATGTATTAGATTTCTTTCCTCTGTTGCTCACTGAGTAAATATTGTCCAAGAATATTTGACAATCTGTTTGCCAGCTGAAGTGTGCAGGACTCCAATAACAATATAACAGAAAATTACACGTCCAGTTTCGTCAAGCTGAGGCAAGTCCAATCTGTATTGTTTGCCTAAATGAAAAACAAAACCATGAAGAATTGACCTGGGGCAGCATGAGACTGCATTGAATGAGTGCTGGGGAACCCTAGAAAGAGGGAGCAAAGGATGTAAAATGAGAATGAAGCACAAGGACCCACTCAGCTTAACAATTCCTTCCTCTTGCAATTAATATGAAGTTGATCCTTTTGAGGTTACCTATTTTCCTTTTATCTAAACCTTAATGCCCAGCCTGGCTGGATGAAAGCAGTACGAGCTAGCCAGTACCAATGAACATTTTTTTTTTCCCTGAGACAATTTCCTAGCAGGAATCTTGCAAGTGGGAAATGCGGTGTTAGACTGCCTTCATCAGCCAAAAGAAACATGGGACCAGCAAGGCTCAGCCCTTGCAGATGATAGGATTCCTGCTGAAACTTTAGTCTGAAGTTCAGAAATTCCCCAGTCTCCCTCTTACCCAGATTTTTCTCCCTGCATGTTGAATAAAATTTCATTCATGAAGAACCTACATTACAGCTCTCTGGGCACACTGCTGGCTCACTTCCACTACGAGAGATTTTAAATCATTATTTTTAGCTCTTTTCCTCATCCCGGGTCAGTTCCAAAACTTACCGCTACATGTCTCACCTGTCATTGCCTCCAAACCACTTCTCCATCTGCCCCTGGAGTAAAGGGTTGTGCTTTCCAATTTTATTTCCCCCCTGCTTTCCAGCTGCCTTTCTGTCTCAGAAGAGCCTCTATTGGCAGACACATCCTGACCTGGTCCAGTCCTCAATTCCCCCTTTCCTTAACTCCAAAACCAAAGGTACTCCTAATGCCAACAAGTTTGGCCTTGATGCCAAATCTGCACGTCCAACCCCTCAAAAAAGTTCAGAAAACACAATTTATGGTACTGTGTCCAGATGGAGGCCGGTAGCAAGAGGTGTCCTCTAGGGGTCTGTCTTGGGACCAGTATTCCCTAACATCTTCATCAATTACATTGATGATGGAATTGAGTGCACCCTCTGCAAGTTTGCTGATGACACCCAGCTGAGTGGTGCAGTTGATACAGTTAAAGGAAGGGATGCCATTCAGAGGGACCTCAACAGACCTGAAAGATGGGCTTAGGTGAATCTAATGAGGTTCAACACAGCAAAGTGCCTGTGGCCAGGGGATTGGAGATTCATGATCCTTGAGGTCCAATCCAACTCAGGCTATTCTGTGATTCTGTGATTCTCTGAATTCATAGCTGAGTACAGGGCAGCGCCTTCAGTTCTCATTTATGCATTATCTTAAGGATTACCTTGGGTACTCTAAAGAAGCAAGATGTTACCATTTACCGTTATCTTATTATCAGAAAGAAGAAACACAAGACCCGAGAAGGGTAGATGACTCCTCAGTGACCCTGCGGTGACCGTGTCTAGAGGACATGACAGTGATGGAGTACTGTTTTCCCCCATCACAGCAGGAGCCCACCGTCACTTGCCCACCAACTCAACCGAGCACTGCAGCCCTGGTAACTGTGGCATCCATCATCTTCTGCTCAGTAAACCCCTGACTTTGCTTTGGTAGTATTTCTGTCCTAATTGCTAGCCAGATCTCCTCCTTGCCTCTTTGCAGACCCCTGGGGAATGCTGAGGCTCAGCTGTTCTGATACAGCCACAGGGTTTAAAAAATTGCTTTGCTTTTCCCTAAGCACTCCTGCACAGAACAGGAATGCACAGGGCCCTTCTGCCCAGGGCTTCAGATCCCCAGTGCATGCCTCGAATTCTCTTGACAAACCTTTTCATATTCCAGGTAGGAGGCTAATGGACCAAAGGAAGCGCACCTGAGCACTGAGGGCAAATTAAACTTCCCAGGCATTAGCTAACATTTATCAACATCTTTCCTTCAGTAAAAACCAGCACAGCAGGATACTGGATGGGGAAAGAAAAAGCCTCCTTTCTGGCTGATGTTCTATGTACCAGTGGTAGTATTTGCTCAATAACCACTTTCTCCACCTTTGTTGAGCCATAACCAGCAGGGTAGAGCTCAAGTCTGATTCTAAAGTGGAAACAGCATCAATTCCCCCACCTCTGAAACTAGATGAACAGCGAGACGAACCATCTATGTTTGCATGCATGTTCATATATTTCTATATACTCTTATCCAACCACAAAACAAATTACAATTAGAGTTAACTGCATCTGATAAAAAAGAATGCGGCAAAAGATTTGCATTCACAACACCTGTCTAATTGGTATCCTTCAAAAGAGTTCTTTGTTCTTGTGTTGCTGGTTTGTTGTGTTTTTTGTTTTTTAAAAGACAAGCTAAGACTACAAATGATATCCATAAAAACTTCTGTGATTTGAGCTTCCTCAAGGTAGGCATGCTCTATCAGAAACATAGACAAAGGCCAATTATGGCCAACAATACCTGAGCTTATTGAAAAAAAAACAACAACAACAAAAAAACAACAAAAAAACAAAAAAAAAAAAAACAAAAAAAACCAAAAGTAAATGAAAAGAAAATCATAAGATACTTGATCCTCTAACAACTAAGTGTGAAGCCAAAAGGATCTTTCAAAGACCAGAACATATTTTGCAGAACCAAACTTTCCAATATAATAGATGTGTCAGCAAAGTCTCCCACATGGCATGTCTCTGCCTGCCATACTGCTATGGGAACACACTGAAGCCCTGTTTATACCTTCTTTCTTGCAAGGCATCACCATTTTTGCATTTGGAATATGTACTCCCATCACGCTGTCCTTGATGGGCAGGGTGAGGTGGAAGGCTTCCTTTACCCTTAATTTATGCTCACATTATTGTTTCCGTATGAAAAAAATGCAGACAATGAATAAGACATTTAGGTCGAGGCTTTCATAAACAGTATCCTAATGGTAGTCTCTGAGCAAGTGGCCTGATTTTAAAAGTACTAAGAGAGCAATATCTCCCACTGACTTCAGAGAATATTGCTCTGTGCCCAGTTTTGATTTTTTTTTTCTCCCCATGTATCATGTGGTTTAGAGCTCTTGATCTTACTTGCCCTTTGAATTTATCTATGCATACCACGGGTTCAGTACTGGCTCTTGTGTTCAATATGACGAACTTGCACATGTGAGGCTAGAGCTAAGAAAGTCCTAAAAATAATAATAAAAAAAAAAGGCACCCATTTCACTCAGACAAACAGGGAAACAGTGGCTGCACCTTGCGATGCTTGCATTACCCCTGAAATTCCTGTAAATTACTGGGAAACCACAAATACTCCAACTTTGGCACATGCTCTCCCAAATCTGAATCTAGAAGTATCCCTCTCCCTCAGTGAGGAAGGGAACTCAATGAATAGTTCAGTCCAGCTCAGGGTAGTTGAATACCTCCTATCATTTGCTACCACTGCAAGTCATATCACTGCATTCACAAGGCCGATGTTTATTATGGGTAGGTAAGATCAGTGCTGGTACCTAGAGCAGTGTCTCATTGCTGAGAAGCTCACATCCGCTTTGCAGAGTCTGAAGAGAGACTGTGCTGCTCTATTTTTCTCCACTTCCTGGCAAAGAGCCCTGTGACAGCCTAGATGTACCTTCTGCCTCCCACATCACTGGTAGAGCACCACACTGATTGCCTTTGGCAGTTGAAAAAAATATATATATACCTCTTTTCCTATCAGCTTTTTAAGAAGTTTCACTGCTGGAAATAGCATTTCTATCTATGTATTCTGGAATTATGTTGCATGCTGCACTCTAGAGATCTTCAGAAAATACAGTGAGAAATGGTGCATGTTGCATCAAAAGTGAAAGAGACTGAGAGTTATGAAAATCATTTAGATTTTTCTAAAAACATAAAGCTTAATTATTAATAATAACGAGACAGCTTAAATAAAAACTATGGCATGCTAAAAGCCTACAGCACGCTAACCCTGTTAACATGGTAGTGAAGAGCACAGCAACATACAGTCCCCAGTTCAGCATAAACCTTAAGCCTAGGCTGAAGGTTATTTAAGCCTGCGCTTCAGAGTTATAGCACAAGCTGAGCTCGTTTCCTCCAGTTCACTCCCACTCTCTGGGAGACAAAAACAAAAGGCAGATCAGCACCAAAAGACAGGACAGAATTAACATGGCATCCAGAATCCCTCCCAAGCAGCATCCACCTGGCAACTGAGATCTGCTGAGCCCAGGGCAGATTATAGAGAAGAAGAGCATATGAAATGCATTTTGCTAAAGACTAGAGAACAAATGAAATCATATATAAGGGATCAAATGCCTCAACAGCACAAGGCAAGCACTGCTCTATCTGCTCTGCCCATCACCCCAGTCCCAACAATGGGTGAATCAGACTTAATCTTTCTCACAAACTCCACCAAACGCTGTTTCAATTGAAAAAGGCTTAAGGTGAGATTTACTTTTTTCCACGCAAACTCCTGCCATGAGCACTGTCAAGATACTTGCATGCATTAGAAGATGACAGACACGAAATCACAGTGTGTTATATTTAAACACAACCAGGCATTTCTTAGAAAAAGACTTGCCCCATTCCAAATTTTAATTCAGCTCCCATTTGTCTAAAATAAGTCTCCTTATCCTCTGCAGCCTCCCCGTGCTTCTGGGCTGCAGTCAGTGCGGCTGCCACAGCGCTACACACCCACAGGGAGGCAAGCACCTAGTTGTCATTACTCTGGATATACCTATAAAAAATAGATGAAGGCTTCTCCAGCCTTGTTTGCTGTTTGCATTTGTCCTCTCCTTGCACCAGGAGCATGCACTGGTATCAAAGAGCAAGGCAGTGCTGAAGTTACAGTGTCACAGGCAGAGCTTAAGAGAAAGAGAACACGAAACAGAAATAAATTAGTCTCTTACTGAACAAGGACTCTGTTTCTGAATAAACGTCCTCAAGAGGATGGAAAATCTGCGATGAAAACCTAAGATTTATAAAACACAGCTAATTTGCTAAATTGCCTCAGAACAGAATGTTGGTTTTGGTTTTTTGGAGGTTTTTTTTTTTTTTTTTTTTTTTTTTTTTTTTTTTTCTTTTTTGAAGATTTCCAGGGAGATACCACTGCTCCTTACACAGAACGCTCTAAAAGCCAATAAAACACTTCACAGAGACACCCAAATGTTCGGCGCTCTGTTGACCTGCGCTGGTGCTCCAGGTGCTGGAGGTGACGATCCAACGTTTTGGCTGTTTGATTAGAAGCGATCACTGTCCAGTCATTGCTAGTTCCAGGTTTTCAATTTTCCTTTCAGCTGCCAACAAATTTTCAAACACATTATATGCCGCAGATCTTGTGGTTTGGATTTCCTCCAGCGCTCCACTAACATCTGCCAAATTCCTGTTAAATCCAACACTCGTTGATGAGCACTTTCCGATGGTGTGAAACTTAATGCAAGAAACTAGTGGAAGCTTGGGAGCAATTAAATTTTAATCAGAAATAAGTTTAGTTTTCAGCACTGTGAGTTATCTCCAGTGTCTAAATACCTAATATATATAATAACCCTCTTCTCCCCTTGTAATCAGCAGTGTCCAGACACAAAAAGAGAGAAAAGTAACAACTTAAGAAGTTTCATTCCCAAGAAAGTCACCCACTGCATTAATAACCTATATAGCCTTCCCCTCTGACATGCCATTTGCAGCCCAAACGCTCAGCTGTGTTTTCCAGGCAGATTCAAGCATCTGCCCCTCTTCTTTCTCTCCTGCCTGAAATTGCCCCTTATCCCCTCTGCCTAGCCTTGCTGGCAGAGCTGCTCAACTTGCTGCTCTCCAGTGCATATGAGGCAAAGGAAGCAAGATTAATGCTTCCTTCTGAAATTATACAGAGTTTCACAGAATGACACAACAGCTTGGGTTGGAAGGCACCTTAAGGCCCACCCAACCCCAACCCCCTGCCATGGGCTTGTTGCCCCCCCCCCCCCCCTCCCACTAGCTCAGGCTGCCCAGGGTCCCCATTCTGCTGGCCTTGAGCACGTCCAGGGATGGGGCATCCACAGCCTCTCTGTGCAGCAGTGCCAGGGCCTCACTGCCCTCTGAATAAAGAATTTCTTCCCCTTTTCTTCCAGCATGCAAGTCTCTGGGCATAAGTTTGCTTCTACCTACGACCTCAGCTTTTTCCTCCAGCTTTGCTTGGTGCAAAAGGACACCCCAGACCTCCTCCAAATCCCTTCTTCCCATGGGCTATAAATTTATGTTTGCCTCTTCTAGATCTCTGCCAAACCCCCATCCTTACAGAAACACACAGCAAGAGTGATAGCTTATAAATAATAAAATAAATCAAGCTTTTCTACCTCTCAGTGAGTGACAGATGGAAGTCACAATCCCTTTACTACACTGCCATGGCAGGCTCAAAGCTATCCCTCTGCTCTTCCAAGTTCAAAAATCTCCTGTTGTCAACCTAGAGACTATTTTTATGCGTGCTCCAGCAAGACCAATGCAGCAAGTAGAGCTCAGCAACTCCCAGGCTGTTTTTAATGGAAAACGTACCCCTACATAAAATAGTTGGTGGCTGAGGGCTGGGAACCATTTGGAGAGGAAGTGGAAAGATGCCTGCAAAAGCTGCTCTTTGGAATGAAATCTTTGTTCGAAGGCAGCCCCACAATCAGAGCCGAGCTTTGGGGAAGCTCAGAACACAGCAGCGTTCTCTTGCCTCAGCAGACTACATAGGAAGTGGAAAGAGATAACAGAAACTGGATATTTTTCACTTCTATGCAAGGGAAAATATCCTAAACACCCACAGCATGTGCAGCTTGGGGAAGTTAGATTAACAGCTGCCTGGATCGCAGTACTAATTCATCCATTTTGCTCTCTGTTAATGAATATGGACAATGGAAAATCAGTAGATGCAGAAAACCCGCGATTTTTATGGATTTACAGACTGATTTCCTGTACCTCATCTAGTCATTTTATGCCTGTGAGAAGTGACAGCACAGTTGGTGTAAAATAGTACCAAATCATCACAGAGATATTTTTACCCTCCATTTCTATTCGTGCAGCTACAGGTGTCAAATGCAAAGAAAATGTCTTCCAGCACAGAGTATTCAGCAAAGCTAGAACCGAGATGATCTTTGTTATTCCCATTGTTATCTCCTGTTCAGATAACGTTTAAGGACATGTAAGATACTGTCTCCAGTAAACCATGTTTCCCACATTTTTGCCACAAGGAGGATTTGTGACCACTAGGATCTCTTTAAGAAAGGCATGAGAAGCATCGGTCCCAGCTGCAGTTCTGTGCTGGAACAGCCTGTTTCTCTCACATTTTTCACCTAGCAAGAATTGTACTCCACTATACATTTCTCTTGGTACACTATAGCTTTCAGCTCAAATCCAGCTGGATTAGTGATGGACTGCACTGGGCTCAAGGAGAGATAGAATGTGGAGTGAACAAACTCTACTGTGACTTGCACAGTCTCTCTCGGATCCTTGCTGTAAGTTCTTTGTTGCTTATTTTCTTTTCCCCAAAATACAGCGTAGGGTGAGAGAAACGTTTTCATAAAATGAGTGCACAGCTATGAGATGATCTTTTTTTAGTTAATGGCAAATTTTAAGGTCACATTCATTATGACAAGACAGCTATTCCCATGTGCAGATGCAAAATCCTTTTGATGTTGAATATATCGAGAGTTTAAAAATGCACCACTGAGCAGAGAAAAGGGGAAACTTCATTTCCAACCAAACAGCAAGGATGGTATAGCCTAGCACAAAGCGATTACAGGATGCACATTATAACAAACCACTGCTCTTCCAAAATACAAATTGATACTCCACTTCTCGCACTTCTCTGCAGAATTTAAGCAAGAAATCGCCACAGCCATCAGCCTGGGTATTTCTGTCCCAAATTCAGGCTCTGGCATTTGTGTCGCTATCAGAGCAGCCTTGCTGTGTGCAGAGCTGGATCTGCCTGCTGAGATAGTAGCGGCTGTTAGCCAAAACTCAACTTGCCAGTCTTTATTTGTGATACAGCATTAATGGCAACAAGTTACTACAGAGCTCTTGCAGCTAAACCCCAGTATCAGCAAGCAGAGCCCAAACAACACACTATTGGTCTCATCAATGTAATTTTTGTGCATGCACACAGACACTCACATAAAAATATCTCTTAAACAGAAATGCAATCCTCCCTGAAACAGACAACATCTCCACTGTAAACAACAGAGAAAAACCCATCACATTTTTCCAGGTGAAATTAGCTGTGTCTGCACTTGTTATCTAAAACACAGTGAATACCACAGACCCACTTTGGGAGATCATGCCCCATTTTTCTGCAGCTTTTTGTAGAATCACAGAATGGTTTTGGTTGGGAGAGACCTTTAAGATCATCCAGTTCCAACTCCCAGCTATAGGCAGGGATGCCTCCCTCTTTTCACCCAACCGCATTCAAGCAAAGACTTCAGCCCTCCCTCAACTCTCAGCCAGTATCTCTGTCTGTGTACATCCGTCTTAGGAAGAAGATTTTCTATCCATTAAGTGGTTATTTTTGAAAGGTATAACAATGAGGTATTTTTACAGAGACTCTTTTCTTTTTTCACAATGTTATATGATGCCCCTTTCCCTTTAATGTTTTCCTTTGGTCCCTTTAAAAAAAAAAAAAAAAAAAAGGAAAAAAAGAAAGTGAAATGCTATCAAACAAAAGCAGAGCAACAACTCCTGCTAAGGCCTCCTCCCAGCCAAGAGAATAACAATTTACAGCTCTGTGCCTGCAGCAAGGGTAGAGATTACTGCCATTTAAACCCACTTCCACCTTGCAATTTCCACCATTTCCTGCTACTTTGCAGCCTGGCCTATTAAAACCAAGATACCAGAGCCAGATCAGAGTTGAAGAGAAGTCCTTCTGCTCAGGAATTACATCATATTTCAAGGCAACACACATCTTTCTGTGGACAAAATTAAGTCCAATAAAACCAATTTCCGCTCTGACATTATTCAAACATGGCCACAATCAAATAGAGTAGAAATCCAAATGAAAAACCCAAGCACTAAAGTGATTTCATATACACAAGCTGAAAAGCTCCACAGATTTGAGCCCTTCCTCCCAATGAAGGATGTCCTGCAGTATATTATGATCCATGCACTGCAAAATTCTGAAGTCTGTCTTTTAGCTAGACTCATCATTTTAAATGGATCATGCACTATGCTCTCTTCTTCAGCAGCTTAAATCCCACAACATGATTATCTTTTCCTGTAATACATCCCTTTTCAGAAGAGCAGCCCATCAGTGCTAGGAACAACCCCTGCTAAAAGAAATGCAAGGACAAAACAAGACCTCGAGGGATACAGACTGTGGTCAATCTCAGTAACTATGCTGCAGATAGATGCAGTCACCTTGTGTGCGGTTGAAACTAGGAGCATTACCTTTTTCTTTTGAAAGCTTCTGTACAGAAAGCCCTAAGTTTTCCAGTAACAATATTAGCTTCTTCAAGACTTTATGATAGATGCAACTTCCTCTCTCCAGATCCAATGAGTTTCCTGTGTTTTTTTCCCCTTAGCTCAATACTTCACCGTGTAGCTTTTGGTCAGCTGCCCACAGAAGTCCTGCTCTGTTTCCTGAGGCTGCAAGAGTGGCAGAAGAGTCTCTACAACTGTGTTGAAATGACAGTGCCTGCAGTCCCCAACTCAAACTCTCATCTAGAATGCTATCACAAAAATACCCGTTAGCAGCTCACCCCGACACCCTTGCCACAGCTTCAGGAAACAAAGTGCAGGAGCATATGCATCTGTATCATTTAGATACAGCAATGCAGGCTAAAATAAACCTCTAAGCAGCAAATTCAATGTATAACATGCCTTCCCCTCCGCGCCAGCTGGCAAGGCAGGGAGAAGCAATAGCTGCACTACCACCCTGAGGACACAAAGAGCAGAGCCAAGGCTGCATCTCAGCTCTGCCTGCACGTTTCAGCCCTTGTTTCCAACCTTCTTCCATTTTTTTTTTTCTCTCTTCTATTCCTTTTGTGTGTGTGTGCCTTTTTTGTTTTGTTTTCATAAGCAAATAACTCTGAGATAACCAGAGAACAAAAGGAAGATCAAAGATTGCAGGTAGCTAGATCATTACGTATTCCAGCTGGGACAAGAGCATAAGCCTCTAGAACTTACTTGCCAAGTTATTTTACAGTTATGCCAAGAGAACTGTGTCCTCTGAAGCTTCCTGGCATAGGAACTGTTGTGAGGTAAAGCAATGAGGTTTCCAGTGCTGCAGGAGTGCTGTCAGGCTGTAGGAGCTACCAACCACTCAAGCATCTATTTAATTCAAGTGCAATTACAGTCAATAAAAACTGCTTGTTACTTACATCTCTTCAGTGCAGGAGTTGGAGAGATGCTGGTTTATGTACTGGGGTCCTCTCTCAGAGTGGAGATTTGAGCGTAGAGGCTGGTGTGCTACACATCTAGTCCCCCACTGGAACTGGCTCAGAGGCAAAACTCAGGACTGTACCCGTAGCTCTGGCTCTATGCTCAAAGCCCCTCAGGTTCTGCAGTTTCCAGCAAGCCATAGATGGATGCTCAGTCTTAACCCATCTCACTATCCTTGAACAACTCAGAAATGCTCAAAGATGTACTTTGGCTACAGGAAGAATGAGAAACCACACTGCTCAGCACCCACTTCTGTTCCTCTGTTCCTATCTTCTCAGCACCTCTTGCACAGCTGAATGCAATCTATACTAATTAGCTCTTTTACACAGCTCTTTGTTTTCTTCTGTTTTGCCTTTCCTCCCACATTTTTCTTCTTTTCCATTTCTATTGAATTTTTGCAAGGCTTGTAGCTTGGAGCCAGCAGTACAGGCTACGAATGGGGCTAAAACGCTTTGTACTAATACGTTTTCCCCTTCCCATGCCAATGTTCTCTTACAAAACACAAACATACCTCTGGGAGCACATTTTCTTGATCTAATTTGTAATTGTCTGTGCAAACAAAACAGAAGGAATATGCTAATTTCACTAGCTGATTGCAAAAGTTAGTGCTCCGTGGGCTGCTTTTGCCATTTCTCACGGTGCCAATTCTTCCAAATAATAAACTGTCAGAAAGTGCAAAATATTTTACCCATGTGTGCAGGTCACCACCAACATTGCTCAGAAAACACAAAAAGAGAAATGTGTTCAAAAGTTTGTTTTTTGTTTTTGTTTTTGTTTTTGTTTTTTCTTCTTTTTCAAGTGAATAGACAAGAATATGCAATTCTGTCATTACCTGCTCATTTAGGAAATATTAGCAACTGAATTGTGCTATGTCAGCAGTAACTGGCCAGCTCCATAATTACTTTTTTCTCTCAAACCAAAAAAAAAGATCACAGGACATAAAATAAGTATTCATGGGGCAATAAGGTGCCATAGTGAAAAACCCCTCCACACAGCAACTGGATCTACTGGTGGAAGCATGAAATGACTAATCCCACATTCAGACCAAGGAAACAGAATAAAATCTTGTCTATGTATAACAAACAATGGCTTCTTGTTTATACCCAGCCATTCCTGTTGTCAGGATGGAGTGGTCCTTTATCTTATCCCCTTGCTCTTATGTTTTCCTTTTGCCAAAAATGGCATGCACGTACTGCAAGAGATAGGCTCACACCCTGTGCAGTACTGGTTCTTGTTTCACCAAGACTGACCGCTCCTCAGCACTGCAGCTCGGGAGCAAAAATTCAACACCACTACCACAGTTCCCAGTGCCAGTTCAGGATCTGCTATGAATGAAGGGCTCCAAGCACATTTGGTGAGCAGACAGCGCAGCACTGAAGCAGCACTATAGAATCATAGAATATCCTGAGTTGGAAGGAACCCACAAGAATCATCATGTCCAACTCCTGTTTCCACATAGGACTATGGAAAAATCAACACAATACTTCAGGCTTACTGCTGTGACTGCTGCTCCAGAGAGCCCATTCCATGCTCTCCATCCTCTGGTGAAGAGCATTTCCCCAACCCCTGTGACCCTCCCTCCCTTGACACAGCTCCATGACGTTCCCTCCAGCCCTGTCACTGTCACAGAGAGCAGAGCTCAGTGCTGCCCCTCTACTCCCTGTCAGGAGCTGTGGCCACCATGAGGCCTCCCCTCAGCCACTTCTGCTGTGGGCTAAGCAAACCCAGGGACCTCAGCTGTTCCTCATACATCTTGCTCTCCTTCACATCTTCATAGTCCTCCTATAGACAATCTTTAATAGCTTTATGTCTTTCTTATATTGTGGTGCACAAGCCTAAACACAGTGCTCAAGGAGAGGTTGCATGTGCGCAGAGCAGAGAGGGACAATACCTTCCCTTGTCTGGGTAGAATACAAACACCTCAAAAGAAGCCACATCAATGAAACCAGAAAGCTGCCTGTGTGACCATGCAGAGGCCCTACATTTAAAAACAAGGCCTGGAGGTTGTGCTGTGAGCTGAAAGCCCCTACTGCTAATGGAGACTTGGCTCCTGCCATTCTCTAGTCTCAGGCATTCATTTGCTCCAGTAATGAACACCTCTGCAAAAATAGCTGTAGATTAGAAAGGGAATTAACCTCCAAGCAAAGGAGAAGCTTAATTAAGCATTGCTCTAACAGAAAACAGAGGGGAAGTACAGGTTAAAGAAAAAAAAAAAAAAGGCAAGAAAAGACAAGAGAAGACAAGACAGCTGCATGGACTTGATTCCAATTTCCCCTCTTGTAGGTCATTTTACCCAATGTAATTTCCTTTCTGTATTTCGGCAAGTTTGTTACCGAGGAAATGCCCATTAACAGAAGGGGTTTTGTTGCTTCCCATTCACTCATACATTTTTTTAATGCTCTGCATTATGAGTCCTCCATCAAAAAAGCAAAACAGATTTAAATTAGACTTTGGGAGTATGCCATTTCATAAACTTCTCCCCAAAGAGCTTCAGCTAATTAAACAAATGATTGCAAAATACTCACAGTGTCAACCCTGTCAGCTTATATGCAAAATATCTACTCCAAGCTGCAGTTTATTTAACCAAACACAATGTGGAGGAGCAGTGTGCTTTAAAGATAAGCACTGGCCATAAGGGGGCACACAGTTTGTAAAACCAGTGGATTATGGGGCCAAGGACTTGGGACATCCCAGTCCATGGACTTGGGAGTCAGCATGCACAGCTGCCTCAGTCTGTATAAAAGGGACAGGAGCAGAATAAACATGGGGTCAGCTTGACAAGAAGACTTGGACAAACTGCAAAACATCAGTGGTCAGTGTCTCTCTCAACATTTGGGCTGAGTTCTGTCTCACTGCCAAGAAAGCAGGTGAGGGGCAATTAAGGATTCTCAAGGAGAATTCTAGACTTTTGCTGTTAAATTGCAGCAACTTGGCGTGAAAGCTGGGAAGAAGAGAATCAGTAGGAATGGCTGCTGAGGGTGGAAAAGCAGGAGGGTAAGTGTTGTGTTATTACCACGTATGTAACTGCCGGAGGTAGTGGTCCATTTACTCCAGCATCTGAAATTCCCAACTGTCCTAAGTTAAAGGATTGAAGGAGGGCTATTTTAAACCTCTATACATGTTATGCATAACGCAACACAGGCATTTAACCCTTCCCTTTCCAGCTCATCTAGCTTTCCACCACTCCCAGCTGCACAGCTTGCTCAACAAGCCCTCTGCACTCACCCTCTCCCAATCCCTGTAACTTGCCATTACCCTCTCACACATCTCCCACTGGCCCCATCCCCAGTCCATGCCCTGGTAAGACATCACCCCAGACAGGCCAGCTCTCCTTACATCTCTTACATGTCTCAGTGTTCCTGCAACTTTTACCACATGCTGCCTTTCCCTGAGAGCTTCTGCAGGGTCTTTTCTCTTATGCAAATCTTTCCTCCTCACCTGCAGTGTTATTCCAGCTTCTGTTTCTCCTCCCAGATCCTCTCTAAATACAAAGTAATACCTTTATCCATTCCATTTCCTTCTTTACAGAACACATTTCCAGCATGAAGTACCCACTGCCTCCCAGTACTGACTTCTACTTGCTTTCTCATCTCTCTATCTCTCTCTATGTATTTACTTTCCAAATGAGTGAAACTTTCCAAGTCAGGCACCTCACTTTCTATGCTCAGGTGTGCACAATGAGGTATAACGTGAATTATGACAGCTTTACTAGCAATATGCAATATTAACTTTACTGAAGCACTGTTACGGGTCATAGAATCCACTGTACAAGATCAGAGCAAAAAGTGCTGTGTCTGTGGTCACCCAACATGCTCCCAAGGATGCTGTATTTGTTGCATCAGCAACATGCAGTGCTCGCCCTGCAGGGTATGTGAACACTCGGACAAGATCCTACCCATTCAGCCCTCTCTGCCTGGCTGTTTCATGCCTTGGCAGCATTATTAATGCGAAAGCAGTTTGGAAAGCAGAAACTTGGTTCAGAACATTGCCTTAGGAAGAATGCCAAGATCCTTCCTTGTTTATTTTACTTGTTTTGTAAACATTTTTATAATGCTCATCAATACAGTCTGTATAGCATATTTTTTAGAATACCCAGCATGGACATTGTTATCTTCCTTGCGACTCTGGCCTTTTCTTTGATACCGCACACTGAAGCGAATGCATTATGTTGCCATTTTACTTTACTTATTGTGCTGTGTACTACTTGATTGTAGGCTCTTAGTGAATCAACCTAACATTAAATGAATCAGAAGGTACCTAAATCACATAATAGACACCAGCACTGGAAATGGTCAGGAAACGGGGATTAAGGATGAATGTTCTGTTTACATGATCAGAACACATTAAGGCATAAAAAAATGCTGAGAAATTCTTCACCGAACATGTCTGGTAAAAGCATTTAGTTTGCTTCTGCCAAGTTTTCTCTTAGCCGGGCTGGTTCCAGATCCCTACCGCTAAGCAAATCAGAAGTTCAGTACATAAATTCTGTCAATTGTTTGATTTTCTCACGTTTTCTCTTGAATTCTCAAATTCAAGCTTAATTTATGTCTTTAAATGTGACCTACAATCTCTGGATCTACAATCTATCTAATCAAAATGGTGCATTAACTTCACTTTTTTTCCTCCTTAACTTCATCGGTGTACAGAACCTAGCTCTCATAGTTATTATCACAAGATATTAACATAATGTACCTTTTCCTTAGCAACAGCTATAGTATCTGGGGAATGCAGCCCATAATAATGCAGCTTGATCCAGAAGCACAATAAAATATAAATAAGCTTGTTACACTTCAGTGGCACACAGGATTCCATTGCAAAGGGCCTTCATGAATTTAGAAATCTCATCTTCTTTCTACTCCCAAACATAGATTTTGTAAAGGAAGACTTATGAACACACATTTCCTTTTATTCCAGAAAATGAAATGTAATTGTTTACTCAGTATTATTTTGCTGCACATCTACTACTAAATTTGTGGGCACAATAGAGGCACATGTATATGCATACATATCTATGCAAAGCAGCACTCTTAATGAAATAAAGATGAAACCAGGATGTAGAGAAAAACAGCAAATCTAAAGCAGAGACTACCAGGACAGCACCCATAATTGCGGTCATTTTTTAATGAAGAAAGCACTATCAATTTTCTCCAGGAAAAATAAAGCTGCAATGAAGCAAGAGATATACTTGCTTCAGATTAGCATACTTAAGCCATCCATTCATAAGACTCCCAGTGTACTGCATCTACATAAGGAAAAAGGTGAGAGCCTGTTTGGCCCTCAGTCCATACCCATATGAGAGGAGGATTTCATGCAAGCTCATTTCCTTACCTGAAGGCTCATATGTTTGGTTGCACTAGGAGTATAGCCTAAACATAAAGCTAACACGTAAAGGTGTCCTCAGCTGGGTACGGGCAAAGTCTTCTCCTTGCCCCATGTCCATTTAGTTCTCCCCATCCCTGGCAGCTCCTTGGCCAACAGCTCCATGGCTGGATTGTGTCCTCCCATCCCTTGGAACTCTATCCCTTCTAACTAATTTTACCAATCCAAATCTCTCTTTCTCAAAGGCAGCTGAGATATTTTAAATACTGCTTCCTGATAGTTTACAGGGAAAATGAACTCCATTAAGCCAATTTGAAGGCAATAACAAACTATTAGGATCTAGAAGATAGCAGTTCTTGTCTTCTGAGCAAATATCATAGTTATCACACCAAATTTACTAGGCTGAAAAGCTTAAATAACAAGACCTCTTAAGAGAGAGCCAAGACACAGTCTTAACAACAAGGCTTCATAATGCTTATCTGTTAATCAGTACTTAGCATGCATTTATTAAGACTGAGATTTCCAAAAGAGCTTTTCAGGAGCTGGGTACCCAATTCATTGGAGTAAATCTCTTTCTGAACAGACTGTAGCAGCTCTCAAGAATTCTCCTGTACATAACAATGCAAAAAGGGCAGAATAAAAATTCAGCAGTTCACCTTTAGGAAATTCAAGGGCTGAACAGGACTCTAAAACTAAACATGTTAGAAGGAACTGGACAACTGACTATGTGCTGTTAGTATCTTTTTTTCCAACAGTTTCTGCTTCAACCTAAAACGATTCAAAGTGCCAAATGCTGTAGAAAACCACTACTGTTAATCAACAGAAAATCCCCCTGCATAGCTGCCTGAACAGCCACCATTTGAACGCAAAAACTCTTTCATCTTTTGACTCAATGCTGTCAACAACGTGTGTAAACCTAAAGTGATTCACTTGTATGGGAAATTGGTTGACTTTTTAGAGATGCCCAGAATGAGTCTGATGAATTTCAGTGAGATTACATCTAAGTTGATAATGACTATTAAGATACTTCTATGTTTTAGTGGAAGGCAGCCAGACTCCACTGGAATAGCCCAAGTCTTTACCAGTTAACTTCCCTAACTTATCTCATACTCAGGTCTAGGTGGCACAGCCACAGGGTTGCTTTGGGTCATTTTTGTCAACTAATTTGCTACCAACGAATGCAGCGGGACATACTTTTTGAAAAGGATTGAGTATGTTTTTTTCCTGACCTTACTCCATACCACAGATTTCACCAAATCTAACTCCAAACTTTCATTTCTTATATTACTTTTGCAAAGGTGAAAAGATCTTCCAAGGGACAGGGTGAGTTTTCTAGAAGCTTTTGTTGGTGACTAAAAGCTCTAATATAACAGCAACATTAAACAAAAAGTAGAAAAAACAAAACAAAACATTTGCCAGTCCAAAATGCTATAGATGTAACACAATATTCCACCACTTCAAATATTTTAGCATATGTACCATTCAGAAATCCAATCTACAAGCCCAGGAAGCATTAATATTTTGTTAGGTAAACATACCATTCATTATCTACTGTAAAAATAATTTTGTTCTGGCAATGGAAAACTCTACCAGACACTCAGAAGTCATCTGCTAGTATAAATAGTGTTAACTGGGTAATTTTTCATCCAGATTTATACTCAGTGAAGAATAAAACAAACACTACCTCTTGTAACTGCAATGGGATAAAATATGTTTTCCTATTCAGCAACTGCTCCAAAGTACTGCCACATTAGAAGCGGCCTCCTATCTGCACTGCTAACAAACTATCTTTCCAGATTCAGAGCATCAGTTTGTTCACCCCTAGAATTCTCTACCACTCAAACAGGGCCGTATATTTTAAAAAAGTCCTATAGATGTATAAAAGACCTTCTGTAATGAGACCCACATCTCTCTGATCCTTGGAATCTTAACTTCTTGTTTATATCCACAGGTCCTGCCCAGAACAATCCCCATCATCCCCCTTTAGTTTTCTTTAGTTTTTCAGGAGATGATAACATACTTCATCATGTATGTCATGGAGCACTTCTACAAGTAGGCATCACATGATGTAAGAAGCAGGACCTGGCAAATGACACAAACACCATGGCAGATATAAGCTTTCCTGGGCTAAACTCTTTAATGGTGGCAGCAAATTCCTTTAGGAAATGTTACCTCAGATTGCACACCTTTTAGCATCTCTGAATGGGCAAAATGAAGACCAGCTATGCCTTTCAATCAAATTGCTACAGACTGACACCATTTCCTTCTAAACAGACACGCAGTTTTGGAAATCGGTGGACCTGAAATTTGATCTCTTGTATGATTTATTTGCTATCTTCTCCCATTACACAAACATAAATATAACAGGGATTTTTTTGTGGTTTTTTTTTTTCCTTTTTTTTTTTTTTTTTTTTTTTTTTTCTGCAGCCCTGAAATGATTCAGAATTAATACCAGATGACAAAATGGACTGTGTACCAGGAGAGGAAAAGTTACAGTAAAAGCTCCTTCCCATTAATGGGGCTATTCATTCATAAGGCCACTATTCCACAGGGAAGCTGGACATAAATTATGGATTTGACATCTAGTTATAGACGATTATATCTGACATAATGAAGTTATAATGGAAGGAGTTTGCACATTGTTTGGTTATTAAGTGCCCATTTCTTGTCCCTGCACCAGGTGCAATGGTGATAGGCCATACAAATCATCCAGAAGAAATGCCAAAATGGGCTCCCTTACTGATAAAGCACCACACATGTTTATTAATTTAACAGCTTGTCTTATGTCTCCCCCATCTGCTCATTTAAAACAGTTATTTGCCCTATAAATATTTCAGAAAAAGAAGTGTAGCCAAAAATTAGTCTGGCAGAAAATGAAAAAAAAGAAAAGAAAAAAAAGAAGTTTGAGAAGAGTCTCATGCTGTATGCAGCATTGTATTCATTTTCCACATCGAATTAGTTCAACAGCTTTTTCTCAAGCTGGTAATAGGACATTCACTTTGGATTAGTGATGCTTGAGGGTGTACTGCCATGGCTGGCTCTGCTTTCCAGCTGTTACCACTGCTGGGCAGGTGAGAATCTCCCCCACTGATGGTGAGTGGCACGACTCAGTACACTGGAAAATGAAACCCACTGTCAAAACAATCTTCTGGGTAGGCATCTCTGTCCACTTTGAGCATATCAGATCATATTGTATCTTAAAAAAAAAAGCCTAAAACTAAGAACAATTCAAGGCATCTTTAAGTCACATTTCATGCTAATTTCCACAGAAAAGCTCCTATGCAAGGAGGCAGCTAGTTGGTAAAAAAAAAGACAAGTTAAAATGCTTTTTTTCTTTTTTTTTTTTCTTTTAAGATTTGTAGGGATAACGTAAAAGGTGTTAAACATCACTCAGACTCCTTCTTCCCTTCAATTCCTTAAATATTTTCAAGTGTAAATACTTTGAACAGTTCCCACCAGCACACGCGATTTAGCACTCCTCCTTGAGAGACTTTGTTAGCTCCGGCTTTCTGCTGGAGAGAACGCTGTTATCTTATAAATAAACAGCAATGCCCCGAGGTCCTCCTCTGCTATGAAAACACACATTCCAAAGAAATAAGAGCAACAGTTCAACACCAGCGTAAAAAGAAATCGGTGAACAGCATGCAATTAACTTTCTCTGACTATGGATTAGCTACAGGACGTAAAGAGGGCCTTGCTGATCGTAACAAGCCAACAGGAGGACTCTTGGCCTGCTGCGAGATTTCCGGGGGCTCTGACCACTCTGGGTATGACACCAGTTATTATCACTCGTGGAACCTAAATGAGGAATTTATAAATACTGAGCACATCCTATGTTCAAAGTAGCTGCCTGCTCCGGGGAAATCAGAATAACCCGAGAAGATGGACATTTCAGAACAAATCTGAATCGTGACAGCAGATTTTTGAAGAGCCGTGGATCACACTGGGAAAAGCATCATATACTTCTATCAGAGCTCACTCTCCATTATTTTCACAACCCTCTGTCACCACACTGAGCTGTTTGAAGACTCATCTCCAGTGCAGAAGCTGAGGCCTTTGAAAGAGCTGCCCATCAGGACAAAAAGTTGAGTTCAAATGAAAAATAATTAATCCAACAAATGATTCTATACAGACGTCTTCAAAGTAAGGCAGCTGAAAATTCACTGCACACGTAATGCTCATAGCCATGGCCAAACGTTTCCAATGACAGCCGCTTTACAGTGAGCTTACTGTGAACAGTTACCTTCAAATAACTAGTGAAACACCAGCTCTCAGATGAGAAAATTCTGCCTATGTTTGTCTTGCTTGTTGCAATCAATGAGTGTTTATTCCCCAGCTCAAGAGGAATTAGATCCTCTGGTGGTGTGCACATAGTGGCTGTAAAGGAAAAGCTCCAAGAGCAGTCACTGTTGGAGAAAAGGCTGAGCAAAAGCAAAGAAAATGACAGGAGAGAGCCAAAAGGAAGAGCAGAACATCATATAGCAACCCAGCACTGGGACAAAGGGAATAAGCTCACAAGGATGGGAGACCCTGACCACCATCCAGTGCATCCAGTCATCTTGGCTCTAAAGTGGTGAAATAGCCTCTCACCTGGACACTTCCTCCTAAAACATGGCAGGAAACTAATTTTGCCTTAAGAATCTGAAAGACATGTTGCTGTAACTAACCCCAAAGGGAAGGAACAAGGTTAAGTACAATTGGGACCTGGAAGAAAAGAAGGGATGCCATAAAGGACTCCCGAGTAAATTAAGGAGACTTGAGCAAAAACTGGAAAACCCTGGAAGGAGTAAGAAGGTATCTGGCCACCATCAGCACTGAGCAGAAATATCCAAACAACACATCTCTTTCGTAGCCTTGAAAATGGGAGTGGAAGGTAGGACAGTGGGTGTTTCAGGGCCTGGTGAGCATGAGACACATGGCTGTGTGCGTCGGCTTGAATTATCACAGGAAGTGCCACGGGGCCTCACTGTGCTTTGTCCCCTTTTCTGGGTCTGGGAAGGAGTGCTGGGCTGTGCAACCAGCCCTGCTGGTAACCGGCTGTCACATCCTCCCACATCATCTGCAAAGCCAGCGACCTTCTCCGAGACCTTTGGGAGGAGGAAAAGAAATGCGCAGAATGCGTGCATCCCAAAACTCAATCTATTTTTGGTAATAAGATTCTGCAGTGCTTCTGATGCTCAGGAGCAGATGACAATTCCTCGGACTTCGCAAATGTAAAGAGGAAGAAAAATGATAAAGTGGGCTCAGCTTTTGAGGGAAGAATGCACAAAGGGGCACACCACCGAGCTGGAGAGGAAAGGGGAAAAACAGCAAAACTTCTCCCAGATACCAAATCCTACAGGATTTCCTACAGGAGGAGATGCTGTCCCTAAGGAGGCTGAACCACATAACTGAGACTTACAGGAAAACAGTCCCGATACTTGAAATGGAACCAGAACAACCTCCTTGCTTGAGAAATATGCATGGAAGGGGGAGAACCTCCCATCTCTCCTTTATTTGCTATACATTCATAGAGCTGGGGAGCAATACATGGTTTTGCTTATAATTTCATGTTTTGGAAACACACTGACTTTAAGTATATCAATCTCCAAGACAACTATTCCCCTTGAGCTTTGACTTTGAAGGACACCTTTGCAAAATGCTAGCTCAATGGGGGAGGAGAGCTTCTTGAACTGCCTAGCTGTAAAAGCCAGGCATATATTTCATGTTTAATATGACTCCACATATACGCTGAAATCTGCTTCAATAAAGCTTTATAAATAGTTTTAGTGTGTGGATTCACTAAGTTTAATTCACTCTATCTACTGTATTTTAGTACCTGGCAGAAACTGAGTCCAAATGCAAAATTTAATTTATTGCTACATATGATAATTCCATCAAATTCCTTTCTAAGGCAGTGTATCAGAATCACCATTATCTGTGAAATTCCTTGCTACTGTCAGTAACCAATGATCCATTTTTAAACACAAGTTTAATTCTTTATACACTAGCCTCAAAATGGGAGGCTCAAGAGGTTGTAGAATAGCCCTGTGGAAAAGGGATCTGGGCATCTTGTTGATGATGAGTTGGATCTGAGAAAGCAGTGTACCCTGTAGCTAAAAGGACTAACCATACCCTGGGTGCTCCAGACCCAGCACTGCCACCGTGCAAGGGGAGGGGTTGTTTCACTCTGCTTTGCACTGTGCAGCCTCACCTCCAGCACTGGGTACAATTTTGGGTACCACAATACAAGAAGGACAAAAAAAAAACCCAAAAAACTATTAGGGATCATCCAAAGGAGGTCTACAAAGATAATTCTATGATTTCAAAATCCAGCCACCAGTCCAAGCTTGCATCATCATCAGGACCATGCATGATGAATATACAACTGCCACTTTGGAAACACCAATTTGTATTCAGTGGTCCAAGGTCTTATCTAAACCTGGAATCATTCTGCATATGGACAGTGTAAACAGGTGTGCAAAAATAATGCATCCGAATCATCAGACTGAGAGGAAGTATAAAAATAATGGTTAACACTGCTTCATATATAGAACTAATTTGAAAATACTCTCAAATTAAAAAGGGTGTGGGTAAAAATCTGCGTCTTGTTTCAAATGCTGATACAGCACCTTATTTCTATTAAGTGATTTACGGTGTCATTACTGCATTACTATACAGAGCAGTGGCTCAGAGTAATTACCCTGTAATGTATGATGACACTAATGTACTAGTAAACTACTGGAGTTTATACTCTATTCAGCATGAGCATCAGGACTCTGAAAGGCAGGTAAAAATGCACTGCATGCATAAACAATGTGGGTAAATGTCACCAGCGATAAAATTTTTAAGAAGGAGAAGGAAGAAGCAGTTACAAATAAATCTGCCAGCTGAGAATTGCAACTGCATAGACTCATAGCAGCACTAAATCTGTATGGTTTTTAATACAGGAAGGAAAGATGTTTTTATATCCCTAACCTGCCTCAATTTCCATTTATTATAATTAAAACTGTAAGGTGGCTATCACCTATGTTCTTCTTGTCACTTTAAGTGCAACACTAACCGGTAACTGGTGTTCAGCTTAGCGCTAGGGAGAGCATGGAAGGGAAATGAAGGGCATCAAAGCAACTAGAGTATTTAGTGGTTCGTGTTCACTGCTGTAACCTGGTACTCTAAATTTAAAGTCCCAGCTATTGAAATTGTGGAGAATCAACAACAGCTTCAGGATAGAGGTTGTTCTGTCCTCTTTTTTTTATAAAAAACACACCTTGTGGCAATGGGATAAAGCTTGAAACATAACCTGAGTGTGTCCCATCATCTCAGAAAATGTAGCCCAAAAAAGCCACCTCATAACTGCTACATACTTTGGAAAAAAAACAACCACCACATAATTTTTAGAACACCCTTATGGATTTTGGGCACTGAGTCTGGAAATGAGGCAGCATATGCAAGGCTAGATGTACATGTCCCAGGGCCAAAGGAAAACCTTGCTCTTCCCCAGGAGACAGTACCAATTACAATATTTTTAACACCCCCCCCAGACACCACCTAATGGATTGGCTGCCTCCCTGGTTTTCTTCCATTAAATTACACAGGGGATTCAAGTCCTTCTACCAGCATGTGGCACCAGTAATATCATTCCTTCCACACTAAGGAGTCCTTTCTTTGAAATGTCTCAGTTGGGGGGTGGATGGCCCAGTGGAAGCAGTTAATGTAGCAGTTTACATTGAACAAACTCCATTTTACCTTCTCTGCAAGTGCTGCAACTGTTCTGAAAGATAGACACTGCCCTGATCCTGTTGGTAGTGACATTCATCTTGCAGAGGTAGCTATGCTCTCCCAAACAGAAGATTACTGCAGGTTTTTATAATCCTTAGCTCTTTTACCTTGGAGAAAGTAAGGCACAGCATCATCTTTGCTGTTGTTTCATTCTCCTTGTTGTTCCATTTCATAAAGGCTGCTTCAGATCCCATGACAAAGTCGTACATTGACCTATTCTAATTAAGTTCTGAATCATTACATTCAACATCAAAGTAAGATTTGGGTGAGAAGGTGCTGAAATTTCTGTTTCTGCTTTACTGGAATGCTTCACTAAAATAAATGCTTCTGGCTGGCAAATTTTATTATAAACCTTGAGGTTTTCAAGTAGCTTTGAATAAGTTGACAACCTCTTATGTGTCAAATCTCATCTTTGGGTGTACCTCACCCAAAAATGAACGGAAACAGTAGACTGCCAGGGGTCTGTACATGATTGATCTGACTCACAACTAGCCTAGCTTCAGAGACAGCACTGTGAATCCGGCATCCTCTGCCATCCAGAACATAGTTCTGCCTCACAGAGATGCAA
The DNA here is from genome assembly GCF_039878825.1 of Excalfactoria chinensis. Lineage (NCBI taxonomy): Eukaryota > Metazoa > Chordata > Aves > Galliformes > Phasianidae > Excalfactoria > Excalfactoria chinensis. The sequence goes on from NC_092828.1 coordinate 41,285,641, forward strand.
GACGAACTACCAATGAATAATTGTGCTGAGGCTGGTTATGTACAGCAAGAGTCAATTCCTTCATTTTCATTACTTCATCAGCTGAGAAAACACACATTCACACTTACAAAGGGAAACAAATGAGTTACAGACCAGGATGCATGGATGGTGATGGAAAAGCTCACTCGAACTTAAGACAGCCTTTCATGCCAAGCGCATTAATGGTATGCTTTCATTTAGTCTACAAAGTCCTTTGGCTATTGGAGGTGTAGGGATATGTTTGCAGTCGCAGCTGCAATTCACTGACACAAAGGTTGTTCTGTCCCTGAGAATATTAGAAATGCATGAAGAAGTGAAATTTAGAGGACAGATTTCTTCATATTATGTAATGACAGTGAGTCTATCCAGATTAATCTTTCATTAATATATTTTTCAACCACATACTCTTAGAGAAGCATATACCCACACAAACATGCTCTCAGCCTTACAGTGCTGGAGCAGAATGGCATAATCTCTGCAAAGGACAAGCCCGTACCCTTCCTGCCACTGCAACACATTTTGAAGGGTGGGAGAAAGGAAAAAAAAACAACAACCAAACAAACAAAAAACCCTAATCTATAGCGTATCTGCCTGCTAGCACATTGGCTGTCATATTTTCCTCCCATTCCTTTCTTACATAACACTCCTTGTGTTTGTTGTTCATACACATTCCTGAAGCTGATCAAGAAATTTCTTCGTATGCTGCTTTGATTTGTAGCAGTATGAATGCACACTCTGGGTCTGAGCCCATTTCCCCAGGCCAGGGGGAAAACAGTGAGGGTTCATCACAATGCAGCTAGGTAAAGATCCCCTAAATCAGGCTGAGAAATCAAAGGCTCATTTTCATATCACCTTATTTTCACAATTCAAAAGAAGCACGTATCTTAGCAGGGCTGCTCTGGGTTCAGTGCACATAAATTAGCTACTGATCAGGTAACCTAAAACTCTCTCATATAACACTTCCAGAGGAAATAATTTGTTCCTGAGCACTTGGACGAAGCACACAAACTTTCCTGCAGCCACTCAATGAACAAATGAATGATAAACACACGTCTTTGGCCCTTTCACAATGCGCATGCATGGAGACTGCACCTCTGACTCACCCTTAGATGGCGGTCGCTCCAGATCCGAATCGAGGTGGATCGGTGGGGCAATATAAGAAACCTGCCCATGGTGAGCCTGCCCTGTGGACAAATAAGTGTTTTAGTTGTAATGTTTTCCACAGAAATCTATTAGGGTATAATTAAACATAGAACATCTTTGTGGCTCAGGACTCAGAACAGGTTTGTGAGTATTTTTTCTAATGCACATTTTTCAATGTTCAAAATGAAGATATACTTCCATTTTGTAAAGGCACCTACTCATAACTTATACCTGTTTTACCACTACCATGTACTTTTGCACGACGTTCTTTTAAGAGGCCACGTGCCGCAGAAGTCAACCAGTTTCACACAAACCCATTTGATCTGTTAATTTCACTCTAAGAGGCAAGCAGGTACTTCTGTGTCACAAAAATTTCTAAAGGAAGTAAGGTATGAAGTACAACTGCATCTGTTTGTCCCATCTGCAGAAGATACACATACTGCTTTGAAAAGCTTAGCATTGCTTTCACCTGAATGGAAGCTTTTCAGTTCTCAACACTGCCATGCAGCTTCCCAGTAGGTAGAGACTCAATTCTTCTCCAGTAATTTGGAAGTAACTATATCAAGAAACTTTTATTTATAATAAAAAACATGTTGTTATAATTCATCTATTTACTGTAACAATTTACAGGGTTGTTAATCTCTTTTTCTAAACACGGAAAGTTAATGACACATAGATTACGATAACAGCTAGAGTAACCTTCCTGTTTCAAGTAATATTCGTGCTGCAATAAAAGCAGTTGATTCCTCTTATGAGGCACATTCCAAATAATTAATATGGCTCCCTGTTGACACTTGCTGTTGTTGCTCCAAGCAATTTCCAAGCTAGCATCACAAGCAGCAGAGCAGTGGTACACTCTTCAGGCTTCTTTGTAATGAAATCCAGGAATACCATGAGCATAGTATGTTGGTGCACATAATATGCTGAGAACGTCTCTTCAGGGGTATAAAATATTAATGGAAAAGGGGGAGAGGGGTGAAAGCATGTTTGAGCGGATGGCATGTATTTACTGCTTTACACTGAGGCTGACTTAGATAATTTGTATTATTAGCCATACAACAACTGGACATTATTCAGGCTTAAAGTCTACTGACACACCATAAATTCTATATTTGCTTTTAAGTGCTTTAACATGGGAAATCTGCTTCAGGCAAACCCATCGCTAATAATGAGTTACCCGCTTTCTCGTTCTTGTTTCCATGTTAAAAATCCATTTAATGTCATTAATGAATACAAGTCATCATCTAATAGCTGATTGGTTCTGCAGTGCAAATAGGCAGCCTGCTCTACTCCATGCTGCTCAAAGTGCAGATCAGTGCCCTTATGACTATGCAACAGGCTCCTTGTTTGCTGCATCCCAGACACTACCAAAATGCAAAATAACCAAGGTTGGAAGAGACATGTGGAAGTTGCTAGTCCAGTCCAAGGACAGCAAAAGTTAATTGCTCAAAACTGCATCCATTTTAGATTTGAAGGTCTCCAAAAAGAGAGACTTCGAAGCCTCTCAGGGCAACCTGTGCCAGTGCTCAGTCAAATGAAACAAGTTGCTGAAGGCTTTCATCTACTTGCTGCTGATATAAAACATGCCTCTCCCAAAAAGAATCAAACTTTACTCCTGTTAGACTGTATGCTTTTCACAATGCTAAATAGTATTAATACTGTATATAAAAGCAATGCATACAACACCTGTGCTTCATTTTCTGGGCATGAATGCCAACTTAGTCTGGAGACTCATCAGTCTTTCCATAGGGGAAACAAAATTTCTCCAGCTCACCACTGCTATCTGTAGCCCTTATTATGCATTCATGATCAAGATCCCTTGCAAACCTTCTTGTTCATCATCAGAATCCCACTTTTCCTTTGATTTTACTATTTCTGGCAATGGTGACATCCTAGGGGGCTGAGGGAAGAGAGCCAAGGGGCAGTGGCTGAAGAAGGCCTCAGCACAAGTACACAGAGGAAACTATTAAGTCAGGGGACAAAACTTGATTATCAAAGTAATGAGTCCTTCTAGATTTAACAGTATTAAATGTTTTACCAATGACTCATAGCATCATAGGACTACAGAATATACCAAGTTGGAAGGGACCCCTAAGGATCACAGAGTCCAACTCTTGGCTCCACACAGGACCACCCAAAATTAAATAACACATTAAATAACACAACTCCATTAAATAACGTAATTTTATCTAGTGAAACTATATAAGATCTTGAAGCTGATGTCACTGGCACAGCTAAAGTCAGTCACAAAGACTGACAGAACAAGTTTCTCCAAATTGCACCAATTCCTGTCCCTTTTATATGAGTTTAGCAGTTTTGGATGCTTACCTCAAGCTTCAGCTCTAAGACTGAGCATCCCCAGTCAATCATCTCCCCTCTCCAGGACCAGCTATCACAAAGAAACACTTGGAAAGGAGAATGTGTAAGTCTTATAAAAAGAGGGTAGAAACCCTCAACCTCTCCCTCTTCAAATCCCGCATTCCTTCAGCTGTTTACAGTACATGCTGGGTCTGTACAGCAGACCTTGTAGCATCACAATGTGGGACATGGGCCTCCTGTGCCCACATGACTGTCTCTCAGTCTATTAAACTTTGATGTACACCTGCGCATCTATTACTACAGAAGCCTATTTGATCTCACTTAAAAGCCTGAAGAGGTGCCCACTCTGAACTGTTGCTCGTGTATCTGTGCCTATGGGTGAGTAAATGGATGGTGTCAGGCCCTCCCCAAATTTCATGGAACACTCCAAAAATAACTGCACCTCTTCAAATTAGTGGCCCACTTCTTAATAGTTAAAAAGAAAAAGAAGAAGAAAAAAACCCAAAACTATTTCTAACAAAATACCAAAGGTCAAGATGCCTCTCTTGCTGATGGAAAGCTGGGCTTGCCTTGTATTACAACAGCTTGCACGGCCCTCTCCAAATCCCACTCTGACTATAACCATCTGGTGTTTCAGCAGCCAGCTCTCAGGTAAAAAAGTAAACAGCAATCAAACGTAATCAAAGTAACACGTGATGAAGTTGCCAATTTTGTATCTAATCACTTCAGTCAGGCTCCATTTCCTTTACTCTTCTCGCCTGTGAGGAGCAGCCACCATCATGGTCTGCTCAGGAGGGTGGACAGAGATGGTTGATGGCATGGTGCCCTGTAAGCAGCAGGAGAGGGGCAGAGAGACTGCTGTGCCATGTGATCGGCTGAAAAAAAGAAGGGTTAATGCTGGAGTGCTGCTGTGGTTCGCTCCCTCTCTGCTGCTTTTTTGCACAGCGTGCTGCAAGGAGTCAGGCATGGCCAACACTGCATAAACATCAAAAATGCTGCTTTTGCCAGTGGCTTTCATGCTCTCACCAACGTGTCCGGTCAGCCAGCACAGCCTGGCTCTGTTCCTTCCCTCTGCAGCACACTCAGGTGAAGCATAGTGAGCACTGTGGGCCCTGCCTTCTGTGTGCGAGGTTTCTCTTTACACTCAGTCACCGCCATTTTGGCAGCGTAGTACAGAGGTGGCCTGGCAAGTCCATTTGGTGACGTGGCCTCCCTCTGGAGGAGGAAACAGAGGAGATGTGAGCAGACTGAAAGAGTGCCTGGTTCACTATTACCATCAGGTCTGACACATGAAAGACGAAGCATCTCAGAAAGCCACTAAGTAACAAGAACAAAGATAGCATTTTGTGAGGAATGCCGGAAATGTAATAGTACGGCCCGAGGGATAACTTTGTTAAGGGATCTGGATGCTTACAGATATAAAATAAAAATTCACACATCTTCAGAAATCTGCCCTTCGGTGATTTTAGTCATCTAAAGATTCCATGATAATGAAACCACGGGAAAAAAAAAAACACATGCAGGCACTAACCAAAAACTAGCAATACAGCACACTTAGCTGTTTACATATTAAAAACACTTCCCCTGTCTCTTTTTGGAAACATACCCACCATTTGTGCACATGACAGTGCAGACCTCCCTCCCGACCCTGTTCCAAGCATCCAGCGCCTGGTTTCCTCCAGAGGTGAAAGTTCCCTTTCTTGACTGTCCCCGTCCATAGGAGATCACTGCAACACATTCTCTTTCTGTCGTGTCAGATTGCATCACTTGCTCTGTTTTCTACCCAGTTTCCAGCCTCCTTCGGTATGTTTTCACCTTCCACTGTCTCCCTTCTATTTTTGAGATCCTTCTAAGGCTGCCTAGCTAGCATTTCACGCAGAATATTTCATTTAATTTTGTGCCTGCAGCTCTCATGACCCGGAGTTCCCTTACACTGCCTCTGTCTCCTACATGCTTTCAGCACCTTCGAATACAGCCACCTCTGTGGACTGAATTCCTCATTCTGTTTATCCGTTCGCTTGGATTACTAATGAGTAAGTTAATAACCGTGAAACCGCACGTTAATTCCCAATCCTAACCCTAACCCTTTGATTTCAGTTCTCCACCTCTTTTTTTTTTTTTTTTAAATTTTAGTTATTTATTTATTTTTTTAATAACAAAGGACTCTGGACACACACCAGTTAATCTGAATATGGGCATTCGAAGAGAAAGTCTCAGAAAACACATTGACAGTTTTTTACCAAAATAATTACATATACAATTTCATTTCTACACTGCAGCTCTCCCCTCCCAGCTGAACAATTCGATTTTTACAAGCAATCTAGTTTGTCTGGTATGAGCTGATCTGTAAAAGACAACATTACTTTTGGACCAAATTTCTGTAATCCTTCATTAACAGAATTTAATAAATAAATAAAATCTAGTTCATTATCTAGCTGAAGACCACATCCAATTTGTTGGATTGCTATTTCCAAGATCATCACTCTTATCCTCTTTAATTTCCAAAATCAGCACATTTTTCTTGCCCTTTTTTTCCTCCACCCATGGGTCTTTTTGAACAACATAACATGTAGGCATATATAAAAACATATGGAAAGAGAAATTAAAAAGCTGCAGGCTTGCTAACAAAGTCTACTGACATGCCATTAAACAAATTTCATTTAGACCTATGACTCTGCATATATTCAAGCTTCTCCCAGCAGCCTTTTTACTGACTTTTACCGATGATTATCTTTGCTAAACATCATTTCCTCACTGTCCACCCTTTTCCATTTTGCATTAAAAGCTTTCTTTTTAAATAAAGCTTTTATAGAGCCATTCCCTACCTCAGACATGTCAGAGTTAGCACTGATTCTGTCCACTGCTTCATTTACTCACAGACTTTATTGGAGTTTCTTTCTTTCATCTGTACATCACTCTTTCGTTTCCCTTTTAACTCCTTAGGGTTACTATAAGTCACCCACTCTCCCTTCCCTCCCCCTCAGGCTTATTTCCTTGTCCTTCCCTGGAAGCCTCATGTACTTTTGAATACAATAAATCCCTCTTTTCCAAATAATGTTCTCTGAGTACATTAGCTCTGCACTTTTGCCATTTTGCCTCTTCCGTTTCATACCTGAAATGATTGTGAGCTTAAAGCAACTGCAAAGAAATAAGTATGGTACCTGTGAGCAAAGTTGCACAATGTCTGTGAGCAGGGCAGGGATGCTAGGAGCAGCTCTAAAACAAGGAGGATGGGGTCTCTGGCACCATGACCATAGGGTGAGCACATGGTGGCTGCATGCAGACAGTTTCCTGATCACAGCTACTTTATGCACTTACAGATTACCAAAACTAGAATCTCTGGACAACCTACAAGCTGTGCCAAAGAGGGTGTACCTGCACAGTTAACACAACAAGCAAATGTTTCTTCTCCCATTCCATGCTTGACTGGAGTGAAGCTATAACACTGCAACTTCATTCTCTGCTTCTGAAGCTGCTTCAAAACGTGCATAATTGCAGCTCTCTGAAATGTATATATTGTGTAGATACATCTTAAGATACATGTGTATAATGTATCTTAAATTCCACATGTAATATAAAGTCTGAGTGTAGGAGATGCAAGACTGCATAGCAAAGCACATCTGATTTTTCCAGTACCTACCAGGGCAACACAGGGCTGTCAAATGCAAACCCCGGAGCCAAGGAAGAAACGTCTCTAAAGGAAGCAGGGAGAGGTGAGTTGGGTGGATGTTTAGCTAAGACCCTGTCACGCATGCACCTCATGATTTAAAGTAAATGCAAATCCACAAACAGAGCCTGGCAGCATATGTGTGAGCAGAAAGCATGATAAAATAGGCTAATCTTTTCTGAGGATGTACTATTCTTGCTTTGAATCTGTCACAACAAACAGCAGCCCTAACCATGAGGGAAAGGAAATCAAAATGGCCTTTTTGGCCATTTGACAGTCATTACTTGGGTGGCTCTACGCTAGCTGAGTTTTTAGGAGCATTTTGCAACTGAGATTGGAATTACATACAAAAATGTTGGCAAGAATAATGCCAGAGGAATGGGTTAAAGACTGATTATTACAGCAGCTGAAGCAATTGGACACTTTTCTCTACTGGCAGCTGTGTACTTTCAAGAGAGCTTTTAGGAGTCAGAAACTCAAGACACAGTGGAAGTCAGGGGCAAGGAAGCTTCTTCAAGCCACAATGAGACTCTTCCCTTTGCTGTGCAAATGTTGTAGTTTGAGTTCTGTGTTTATATGAACCTTACCCCTCTGTTAAAGACTTAAAACATTTGTTTTATGAGGGCTTTAGCTCTGCAGACTCCAGTACGTGTCCCAGAATTTATCCTGACTGGTATACAAGGGGGGAAAGAAGAAGAAAAAGAGTCAGGAAATATTCCACACATGCTGTTATAATTGAATAATGTTAAATACCTCCTATCTTCCCCACAGACAGCAGCAGGTGAGGGAAGGCCCCCTCCAGGTCTAGCTTTCTCCAGAGCCTGAGGCAGGGAGCTGACCTGCATTTTCTAAGATCTGCTCCCCAAAAGCTTGCCAGCAAGCTAAAAGAAAGACAGCACATCATATTACTCTTCTCTTGCCAGATGTGTTCATTGTGTTATGAAATATGATTTACCTATCACCTGCACTGGAAACTGGGGAGGGGAGAGTGATTTTGGTGCAGATGAAACCAAGGGGTTTGGAGCAAATATAATACTCAAAGCCCTGGAGGAGATGACAAATATCCATAAGCAAGAACTGCCCAGAGTGGGTTTAGCAATGGCAAATACAGCTGCACCTCAGGAGATTTTCTTGGCCACCTCTCAAAGATTTAATCCGATACGAGGAGGGCTGTGCCAACTCTTACTGTCCTTACTCTGTTCTATTCCCAAAAGTCAACCAGGAAGTTTTCATCTGCCTTAATGGGTTGTGGATCAAGTCCAGCAAAATCTGCCTCAGACGAGGCTGAAAAGACTTGATACAGAAAAATTTAGAAGAGTTTTTTGGGAGAAACCTAGCCAAAGCCATCCAGTCCATCTCCTGTAGAGGCAAAATAGTTCCTTATGTTGTTTTGAAAGGTATCTCCTTGAGGCTGCCCACTGCTTCCTCCAAGGTACTAATCAACAGATCTCGCTGTCAAGATTTCATCTTTGTTTTTCCTTTCTTGGAGGAGAGATCCTAATGCCTTCCTGCCTCAGATATTTCTGCCATACTTTTTTTCCCTCTTGCTTGTTCTTTTTCAACAGCTTCGCTTTTTAGGGTCCTGTCCTTTATTGCCGTGCTCTCAGTAGCGCTTATATTTACTCTCCCCACCCCTACAATCAGCATTATCAAACAAGGATGCAACTTCACATTATAGCTAACCAATTTAACAGTGGTCTTCACAAGGCCATGGATTTCCACCCCCTTCCTTGCAGCAGATCAGACAATTAATGCAAGTACAGATCAAGCTAGAGCTGATCTGATGGAAAGCGACCCAACAAAAACACTAATTATTAGTTTTCTGCTGGCTCAATGAGCACATCCAACTCATCCTGCCATAGGAGCAGTGCCAGAGCCAATTGTATTGGTTTTTAATATACAGATGGTAACAAATGTACAGAAGGTATAAGTGAATAAGTAAAGGAAAAACTCACCAATGGTGGTGCCTTGGCTGAAGAAGCTGGGGCAGTCCTCACTGGTGAGCAATCTCCAAGAGATACTGCTTCAGTGGGAGTCAGCCCTTAAATGAGGTCTCAGAGGGGATGGAGTCGAGCTCCACCCCTCCCGGGAGCACAGCTACATCACTCTCACCTGTGCTCCCACAGCTGACCCCATACTTGCCTCAGCTGATTAATCAGAGGTTCAGGCTGTGATTACCAATCTCCCATACACCAATACAAAGGGAAGGGTAAGAGTGACAGAGCCAGGGTGGAGGGGGAATGGGGACAGCTATCAGTCTCGTTGAAACATAACCACACCTGTGAACAGTAGGAGCACTGTATCTAGATGCTCCATTCTTGCACAAGAATCCTTGCCCTGGAGACTCCCACCAGTTGCTTCCTTTCTTTGCCACCTTTCAGACAGCTTTTAATCTACCTGCCAGTATATTTTAGAGTGCTATATCTCACAGCTCCAGGTCAAAGGTTTTATTGAAAGCCATACGTGTGACAGCATGTTTACTCTTCACATATAAAGCCTACGACACAGCCCTATCTTTCTGTTAGTTGGGCTGCCATTAACACAGGAAGGGGAGCAGTGGGGAAGAAAAGAAATCAGGCAGTAATTCTTGTTACACTGAGCCTAAAATTCAGTGGCGAGGCATCTGGGGGGGTTGTCAGAGAAATCAGCAGAGGACTATATGGCAGGAGACACGTTTGAAGCAGACAGGTAGATGTGTGACTCACCAGCATAGGGAGGGTAATTGAAGTGTCTTGTAGTTTCAAATATTGTGAGATGTGGTCCAAGAATTTGTCACTTTTGCTTTCTTCCATTTGTGACAGCCTACAGCAGATGTCCACTACAATATGCTTTTACTTTCCAGTCTACATCTTTGCATGCTTAGCGTGGTCTCCATCCCCCATAGCTCCATGGTAATACCTATATCCCCACTGTGATCTTTTCTCCCCCATCGGTTCCCAAGCAGGTAAGATCTCACCTTCACTCACCTTCTGTGTCAGACACATCTTTCCCCAGGAATCCATGATGGCAAGTCTACAAGAAACAGTTTCAGCATACAGGGTTGCTTCTCCAGCTCCCTCACATGCATCCACTCATCTTGGTAAATGACCCTCATCACCACACAATCACAAAACACGCTTTAATTCTGCACTTTCTGTGACTCAAGAGTGACTGCAGCCCAAATGGGACTGCCAGACAATAAAGAGTTACAGGAATCTTCTTCATTACAGGTATTTTTATCCACTGTTGTCATTAAGAAAGTGCAAGAAGATGAGTAATTTGTTTTCCAAGAGGGTCAGCACACCCTAACTTCATTAATCACTTCTTTTGATCTACTACAGAAGCTCTGAGACAAGCAGCACAGCCTGCCTCGCTCTGCTTCTAACTTATTACCAAGTTCGAGCTAAACTAAGGAGCAGAGATGTTGCAAGAGGGGATGTATTTAATCCTACAGCAAGCGATCAAGCAGGAAAAGAGATTAACACTAAAGAAATTAAATGAGAGCAGGTATTTCCTCCATTAACTTAAAAAAACAAACGAACAAAAAATAAAACCCAACAGTAATCTAAGCTCTTTTTCTTTTTTTCTTCTTTATTTTTATCGTTTTTTTTTCTTTTTGAGATAATATAAGTTATGTCTCAGCGTGAAGGACATGGCTGCCTGTAGAGAGATTTTGACAACTCCCCTCTGAGTGCTAAAATGCTGTCAGCTGAAAAACCGAGCTGTTTGGGCAAATTGATCCAGCTCTGACAGACTTCCTCTCTGTTTTAATGTTTTCTGTCTCAATCAAAAACCATCTAAAGAAGTCAGGTTTGCGGATCCATTTGGAGAGGGGGGAGAGGAGGGCAGATCACCTACCTTTGCAGCACAGCATTTTAACCTAGATGTCAGGACAGACCTGCCACAGGGAGGGGAAGGTCTCAAAAATCTCTCATCCTCCCAACTGTGCTGTACACAGAAAGGTGATTTCTCTAGCAACCATATATAGCCTCCCTGACTACCAATGAGGGCCGAATCTATACATACATTTTGCAAGTAGACAGTAACAGTATAGTGAGCAGAGCTTATAGGCCAGGGTTTATCTCCAATGCCACTAACAGGCAAGCAGCTAGAGCAGCTGCCCAAGAAAGCTTGAGATTTCATCAATAATCATTAGGAATCATCTCTCCCTTCCTCAGCCAAAAGAAAATGAAATCTGAGCATTTTTAAGCTTTGTCCCTAGCTGTGAATATATCTGTAACCTTTCTGCATCAGTGACAATTTTGAATACAATTTTTGATGGTCAAATCCTGGGAGTACTCTTACCACTTTATAGCAAAGATTAAGCATGCTGCTGTCACAGTCAGTAAAAGACCATCTTTTCATATTGCCTCAATTGGGCACTCCAGAAATCTCTAGTCCAGTAGGGCGAAGCAGTGCCAAGCAACTTAAAAGTGTCTTACAAAGTCAACTTGGGGCATTGTTTTTGCTTTCTTTTCACCTTTGCAATAACAGCTTTACAACTTGACTGCTGTCCTGCTCACGGGGTGCTTCTCCACAGTTTTTTCTAGTGAAGTCTTACAGCACGGTGATTTTTATTTCTCTTTCTACTTCACCCGCTTGTTGTCAACTGAGCTAGGAGAACCCATGCTCAATGTGGCCACCTTTCAAAGATTACTTTTGAAGATTTGTGCAGTAGAACTGCTAATTTATAAATGATAAGAAATCTAAAGTCAGTACTGTAACAATGACAGTTCCAGTGAAGCTCACTACTGACTTCATAAACATAATTATGTCCCCTTCTATTGCCTCACAAAACCAGAAACAACACGGAATGTTTCACCATCTGTCCCTCTCATTCTGCAACCTTGCATTTGCTTCCTTAAGATGGACAGAGACTGAGAAGTTTGCAGTCGGTCAGAAACTGTACAAGCCCACCAACTCCAATATAACTGCACAGAGTATAGGTCCATATATCAAACATCGTTCTACAGAGCAGATGTCTGTTTCATACAAGACCTTTTATTATTATTATTATTGTCAGTTTTTTTTATATTTGGAATCTAAGCTTCCTCAACCATGTGTCTAGATTATTCTTATCTTAGTTCCCACGATGTAACTGTAAGGCCTTTGGATGACAGTTTTGATTACAAGTCTGCACACTTCCTAGAAAAACACAATCCTGATTGGTACTTGTTGAATAATGCATACTAATTCCAGCCTGAGCCTCCTTCGCATTGAATGAGTCATGGTGGATGTCTATTCTCTGCAGCAGGCAGCAGCAGGCTCTACAACGGCACTGCTCTGTGCTACCAGCACTGCGACAAAGTACTTCAGGTTCCCAGATTTCCTGATACATCAGTCTGTCTGCATACATGCAAGGGGAAGAGCCAAGCTACACTACACAGTTTGTTGCATCTGTCTGGCTCAAAGAAGGATTACAGGAGGCATGCAGCATGACTGGAAATCAAGTAATAGAGTCTGAAATGTACATCAAAAAATGACATTTCAACCCAACCAGAAACTCTTTCAGCTCCTTCTGCCTTACGTTCATCTTTTCAGTGAAAGATGATGTTACAAAATTAATAGAAAACTTCAGTTCTGAATATTTACCTTTGCAACAGATGATAATCAATTTGTACTCAGTCATATATTTCACCACCTCCAAAACAGAATGATTGAACAGCTCAATGCAAGAAAAAAGGATTTTCTTTTTCATTTAGAGGCTCAACTCTTCAGTTGCTTCAATGAATGTACACTTCCATATGCCTACAAGCTAGTCAACCTAGTCCTGACCACTATCTCAAGCTAAGCTCCCTCAAACAGGCTAACCTTTAACCTCACATTTGAGTCTCTGAAATAGTCTCCTGATCAAAGAACTGACAAATGCAAGCTTCAGTTCTCTGGCTGAACTAGCAGCTGTCAGTAATGTGATGCCCTCTCATGATCTGAACAAAGAAGGAACACCAGTATTTCTGAATAGTTGTGCAAATGACGTGGGATTTGAAACTTGCAGTAAGTTGGTTTCACACTGAGCAATGATTATGACTTCCTCATTGCTGAGTATGAATATATGCTTGTCTTCTCTGGATCAGGGGAAGGACAAAGCAACTGCATTTAGTTGTTGTTTTGTATCTCGTAGCATTTGGGGTTATTCCAAAGAACATGTAGATGGTTTGATGCTCAAAGGAAGAAATGATTTCTGGGTTTGCTCCTTGGGACTGAATTCCCACTCTCAGAAATATTGGCTATTACAGCTCTGATTGCCATAATAGTTTCAACTGAAGCAGCAGTGGCTACTTAAGCAACGGCCCCTGCAGGTGGAGGCAAGTGTCACTTAGGAAGGTGGCTTTGCTACTCCCTGTGTCAGTCTATCATTTCAAAGTGAGCTTAAGCTCATTCTCAAAGGTGACCTTATTAGTGTGGGAACTCAATCTTTCACTGTCCTTCCCAGCAGGGACAACTTAATTAGATATAGGGTTTCCTTCTCAAGTTACTGGGTTTGAGGATTCATGCTGTTGTTACTTCCAAGCAATTCAAACAAAGGCAAACACAACAAATGGGGGAGGGGGGGGAATTCTGAAAACAAACAAACAAAAAACACAGATCAAACCTGACACATCTCTGAACAACACAGAACTTGCTTTCACAGTAGGATGGAGACCCTGGCATTCAATCCCATAGCGCTAACACTGAGGGAGCAAGTCCTCTGAAAGTATTTTCCTTTTCAAGAAGCCAGTCAAAAATCTCCAGTTAGTTTCATGTAGACGAGAAGCCAGATTGCAAACTGCCCTATACTTGAGACAAAGGTGGCTTTTTGCAAGGTTTAAACTACTGGGATATTTTATTAAGGGGTGAGACCAGGGGGAAGGGTTCAATTACAGGAAAAAGTGGAATGGAACAAAATATCTCTATTACTGATTGAGGGTAGATTCTGCACTTTTTGCTTATGAGCTGGATGAGCAGGGAAGCAGATTTTCCCCAGGTACCTCAATCACACTGATTGCAAAGGTTACAAATGACCAGAACAAGCTTAGAGAGCTCACAGAACAAACTGGAAAGAAAAAGAAAACAAACAAACACACAACAACCTGTGAAAAAACCTTGCTTTGTAAGGAGCTTGAAATGATACTGCTCCAAAGCTGGTGCTGGAAAGACACTTCACAGACAACCTCAAGGATGTCAAAGTCAGGAGAGACACCCCCAAATTCTGAGATTGCATCCTAGTGCTTTTAATCCAAAAGCAAAGAGAACCCACCAAAATGTTTCGTATTATGGATCTAGACATTCCTTTCTTGTGTCCCAGATCTTCACAAATTATATTTTAAAGCTTTTCTTCCCACTAAGAAGCGCAAGAATACCTTTGTACTTTTAAACAAAACTGAATATGTCATGATCATACAGACAAGCTCAACAATGCTGTCAGTAGAATTGACAGCTCTGAAATTTAACTTCAGAACCAAAATGCAGAGCTCATTCTCACAAAAATACTTGCACTTCTGAGGGGCACTGAGGAGACGAAGGGAGCAGAGTACAAATGCCAGACGCCCAGCCCCTTTGGTGCTCTGATAGCAAAATCAAGCTGCTGAGCTCTGCACAGGAACCTTGTCCTGTCAGATCCAATGAGACAAACCATCACAGGGAGATGATGAGTTGGGAACTGGAATATCTCCAAACAGCCAAAATATCTGGGCAGCTCCAGTCTGCTCAGATCCATGATACCATGAATTAGGGGTTACGTTTTAGCTATTCAGGGCGTATACCAGACACATGCATAGAAACACTGACACAGCTTGAATTGTTAATGGGAGAATGGGAGGTGCTGCAGGACATCCAAAGAAGGGCAACAAGGCTTGTGAAGGGCTTGGAGAATATGCCCTCCAAGGAGACTGAAGGAACTGGGGCTGTTCAGTCTGGGAAAGCAAAGGCTGAGGGGAGACCTTATTGTTGTCTCCAAATACATGAAAGGTGATTGCAGCCATGGTGGGGTTGGTCTCTTCTCACTGGTGACAGGTGACAGGACAAGGGAAAATGGCCTCGAGTTGTGCCAGAGGAGGCTTAGTTCGGATATCAGGAAACACTTCTTTACAGAAAGGGTTGTTAAGCACTGGAATAGGCTCCCCATGGAGATGGTTGGGTTACCATCCCTGAATGTGTTTAAAAACTATTTGGATGTGGTGCTCAGGGACATGATTTAGCAGAAGGTTGTTAGAGTTAGGGCAGTACAGTTAGGTTATGCTTGGACTTGATGATCTTTGAGGTCTTTTCCAACCTGAGCAATTCCATCATTCTGATTCTAAATCATCTTTGAAATAGTAAGTCAGGTAAACTGACAGCTAGACAAGCAAGGAGCTGCATGCCCAGAGGCTGCAGGGATGGTAGGCAACTTTCAAGACAAATGGCCACATCTTCAGGTGGCACAAACAGCTGCACTGCAATAAGCAGGGCTGCATTTTAGAAGCTGAAGATCCAGTCACTCTAGCTGAAGGATCTGTGGACAGTACCAGTGATACAAACAGCAACCAACTGCATTCAGCTGGGAAGAAGCCACTGTTCAGGAAAGCAAAACTGGATAGTTTTACAGTGATCTCTAATACAACGCAGGAGCTTGTGATATAGCCTGGCTGCCAATGAGAGCACTGAGCTCCTCTCTCAGTAGGTTTCTTTACAGGGGGCAGGTGGGAAAAAAAAAAAGAGATGGGCTTTCTGGCCTTATCCTCTGACCATCATCAGAAGCCAGTATGGATCTTCATTCCCATTCATTAATGTGGGCACTATTCAACAAACTGATTCATCTTACATTTTCAGTGGATAGAAGACAAAGGAAAACATCCATTCTATCATAATCACCATAACTTAATGATTATCCACCAAAACTTCACCAGATCTCCTGTTAAGTATAAGGTTTCCCACATGAAGAAACTAGGGCCATCTGAGGTCAGCAGTCCTACCCCTCACATTTAAGCTAGGAAAACTGTAGGCAAATGAAGGCATTGAAAACTTCAGAACCGATCAGTATGAATAACCAGAGGACAGGCTGCTGTCAGGGAGAGATTGTGTAGACACACTTTGATGTCAGCAAACACTTTCTGATCTGGTTCACATCTCCCAATTTCAGATCAAAGGTCCAGAATTCAATTTTAACTACCATCAATACAGCACTAACATGGACAGAAAAGATTACAAGATAAGTGCAGTACGGATGCAATGAAACGAGAAAAAATCATGACCATCTGAGGATGCAAAATATGACTCAACTAGAATTACAATGAACCTTGAAGTATTCAGAAGATGCTGTTGTTGAAGGAGAGCCCCACAACATCAAGAGGAAGACTATGCCTGCACTACTAGGAAAAGACTGTGCACCTTTCATATTAGTGAAACTCTCATTCAGAAACCCTGGAAAGGCACCAAGGCTAATTTTTAACCAAAGTCATCTGTGCTTAGCTCTGCAACAACTGATGGCCTCATAAAAAAGACTGTATTCACAGCTAGCTCTGCTGGCCAATTCTCACTCGCGTCTGCTTCTGGCATTCCACATTTTCAGCCACATTATGCACATTGCAGCTCCCCTTGCTGGTTTGTTGTTAGCACGAGGCACCCAACCATCACAAACTCTGGCACATGCTGCAGACCCTGCTAAATGCCAATCCCTCTATATGAGCCTGAAGCTGAATCTCAGTCTTTGCATCTAGCAATAGACATGCAATATGCAGATTTGTCTTAGTATGTAATTAAACACAGCACAATCCTGGTTAACTTGAAATTCGAAATGCAGGGTGGAACACAAAGGTTTGCTCCCTGCGCAGAGTTAAAGCGCTGGTTTTTAATGTAGACAAATGTCACCACTGGGCATAGTTAGAATATCTTCCTAATACGAGATTTATGAAGATAAAAGATTCCATGCTGGAATTTCAAATAAATAAATCATCCAGTAATTCATTTGGTGTGCTCGCTCCTTTTGCTCCAAAGCAAAATACAGGGTACATGATTGATCTTACCCAGTGATCAACAAAATTCAAGCAAACAAAATTCCCTGGTCAGTCCAGCAAGAACTGTTGGGATTTTCCAACGATTGCCACCAGCACAGGAAAGTTATGAGCTACAGAAGAAGGAAGAGTAAGAAAGAGTCACAAAATAGCCATAGGTTCAGATAGAAAGGTCAGGAAATATTCCTTGGTAGATCCTCTCTAGGCAGCTATAATACGTAGTTTCTCTGCTTGGACTAATAATGAAATGAGTCCAGGCTCAAATCAACTACAAGCACGTTACATCACTCCAGCAGGGCTGAAGGGCCACGAGTCCAAACCTGTATTGGGCAGAAAAACTTGCCCTCTGAGAAAAATTCTGACATGCAACATCCTTATTTTGTCATTATGTTCAATATAAAGCTAACATTTCTGGAGGAATGTGATTTTCACAGAATGCTGACTCAAAGATAACCAAACCTTTTTTTGTTTCCTAGGACTGACTTTTTTTCTCCCTTGGGTAATATTAAAACATTCCATGCTAAACATAACATTAACATTTAAAAGTAACAATATTTTAACATTACTGATGGCAACGGTAGCATCCAAATTACTTGTTTTGATACTTCTCTGCCAAAAAAAGTGCAAGTTCCTGCAAAGTCTTCTGATTTTGTACCAGTGGGACATTTTCCAACATTAAAAAAAAAACATACCATTCTGATGAAAATTCATTAATATGCTGCGGTCTAAATGTACATTTTCCTACATTTAAGGCTCAGGGCAGCAAAAAAAAAACCCTTTAACCTTACTAGAGGAAGAGGCTGCAAGCAGTGGTGTTCCAGCTGTCTCCATTTGCCAACTGCATGACTTGGACTGAGTCTTCACTAACTGTAGGGTGGCTTAGGAAATCTGCCCATCTCTTCCCAACTGCAGTACCAAGCTTTGCTTCACCACTGCGGTTTGATCCAGTCCTTTTCCCAAAGCATTTGATCTTGGTTAACCATCTGATATTATCCAATAGAGGCCACAACTGTTTCTACTTTGCCGCAGGTCTACTTTACACTAGTCTTGCCTAGAGGACTCTACAGGCCAGAACGTAAGTAAAGTGAAAGAAACATATCAATTCTTTACATTGCATTTGGAGTGACGTGGGGAATCAGACCATTTGTTCTGCATAGCATCTTGATGTCTGACTGAAGTCAGGGAATCCTACCAAATGCTTGTATCTAGCAGAGCACATGCATTGCTTATAAAAGATTCCACCAAGGAGAAAAAAAAAAACAAACACATACACAATACAAAAATCTCTTGTCTGTAAAGCAACAAGTATGTCCCTGCCTTCTGTGAAAACAAAAGTATATTTAGTTTAATCACCTTGGCAACTGAGCCAGCTTGCAAACTCTACTTTTTCAAATATATCTAATCAACGTGAAAGTATCTCTCCCTCTATACAGAAACACACGCGCGTATATATTTATATAAAATGTGTACAGCGCACTGTTGATAGTACTTCCTCCAGTATTAGCTGCAGACAAGTCTGTACTCAGTGTCTGATTTCAGCTGCCAAAAGATGAAGTCTGAATACCAAACAGACCTAAATTTAAATCTCAAAGATGTGAGGCTTTCTCCAAGCAAGTCAAAGGGCCCTGCAGATGCCCCTCCAAGAGAAGCACCCTAGAGAAGCAGGATGACATCCTTCTGGAGGAGTGCTGCTTCCATGACACAGCCATGGACTCCAAGGCAGTTTTTTCAGCTGCTATTTAGAAATGAAGATAACTCTGACCTTGAAACACTGTCCATAAAGAAAAAAGCACAATGTATTTCAGTAGATAATGAATCAAGTTATATGGAAAGCTGGAAAGATGATTTTTTTTTTTTCCCTAATGCTTTGAAATTGCCTGAAAAAATTCTTCTCTAATAACTGGATCTATTTTTCAAGCATTCCGTAGAATGATCTTTATGTTGTTAATAAACACGTTAGTCTAATGAATATCTCTTAGCAATCTTGCCTCTAATTCAGGAAACCCAAGTGCAGCTGAGATAAAAATATGCACATACTAAAAGCTCAAATTGAAGAAAAAAATCAATTCAAAGTTAAATTACCCATCTTAAATTTCAGTATAAAGCCTTCTAGAAATACTGAGTTCTTGAACTTCAATTAATCTTTAGCTCTTAAGCCAGAAGGGAAAAGGATTCTTCAGAGTATCAGAAGGGAAGCTGCAAAGAGCTCAGGCCAGCTTGCCAATGGACTTCACTATCGCTTATACTTCCATCCGTGGCTCCGCTGGGCTGCTTAACTCGTGCTCATCTCAGACTCCTTTGGGTTTCTTTTTCCAGGCATTCGTGTGTGACTGCCTGCATGCGTGTGGCATACATTTTCCAGTTCCACTTCTCAGGGATTAATTGGCAGAAGTGCTTGTCATGGTTAAATAATTTTATTTAATTTGCACCGTGTGAAGATATTTGGGCAAAAGGGAAAAATAATTAAAATTTAATTACATTTTTTTCCCCCTTTATAATGAGAAACAGTTGCATCCCTTGGAGACTCAGCTAGGAATAGAACATCATTCATTTTTATTGTTAAGTGTGCAATTCAAGGAAAAAAAACAAACTTAAAATTAAAAAAAAAAAAAATCAAAGATGAATCTCTTGTAGTAGAAGAATGACGTGCAGCCAAGCCTAGAATAGGTAAAAACAGATCTCTAGAATCAATGGCATCTGAAGCTCATTAAGACGCTGAGAGGATAAGACAATGTCAGTGTCCCAAACAGAAACATCCAGGGGACCTTCTCACAGGTTTCTACAAAAATACATGCACGCACACAAGTACATTTTTACTGAAAGGCTCCGAGACATCTCCTTCATGAGCCCTGCCAGCTCTGGGAAGCATCATCCTCAGAGGCTTCACCACACACATTAACGAATTACATAAAACTGAAAAGCTATCATCTCCACTTTTTTTCTCAATTCAGGCCCATCTCAAGCTGAAATATAAGTTTGCTTTCTCTAATTTCCAAGTAGGAAAAAAGACTGCCTAAGCCCTCCTCTCCTCTTTTTGCTCCCTCCTTTTACACATGACATCAGAAAAGGATTTCCCTTCATGTAGAACACCTAGAGAAGGGCAAAGGAGGGAAACAGAGGACAGAGATGTATTATTGTTCCAGACAGTCCCTTGATACACAGAAAGAAACATTTCCCATAACTTCCCCCCAATCTCCCCTAGTCTAGAAGTAACCAGGAGGGCAAATTTATGGACATTCATAAGCCCCTGAGCAAGGTGATGGAGCATATGCTTTCTGCCTTCAATGTACAGATCAGTTTGCACGGAGATCAGCAACACAAAACTCCTACTGGCATCACCTTATACACCAGTTAGCCCACACACCATTTCAGCATCATTTGGACTGCTTCTCATTGGCTATAGTTGATGTACTGTACTGCCAAATACATTGGGGTGATGATGTCCAAATGCACAATGGTCACAAATTTCACTGCCAAAGGAAGACAGGACTTCCCTAGCACTCCTTGATATGTGCCCATTTTGAAGTTTCTTTTTTCCAATACAAAAGTGAGACAGGGTAACACGGCTGTTTTCACAGTGCTTTATGTAACGACATCACAACTGAGATGAAGCCTCTCCTCTCAGCTATCCTGGTTTGTGTTTGTCAGTAACCATACACGCCTGAAGGTGAAACTTATTCAAAATATCACAAAATACAGAATTTGAATAAAACCAACTGAACGACAAAAAGACCAAGTGAAACCAAAGAAATAAAAACATTCTGACACTACATTATAAGAACTGGAGTTAAGACTTCTTTTAGTGCCTCCAATTTATATTTGCGTATTAAGGAAACGGTCACTTCTTTCCACAAGAACACGTGAATAGATTTTGATGCGAAAAACATAGTATGACCATGTCCTTGATACAATTTAATGAATGTTTCCCCAAGTGCTTCTTCTATCCTCTATGGTTCACTTCCTTGCATCACCATTTTTTACTCAGTGTAATACAGACTCCTTTAAAAAACAAAACAAAACAAGGCATGAAAACCAAAAGGCAATAAAATCAAATCAACAATAAGGAAAAAAAAACAAAAACCCATTTGGAAGTAAATCTTCCATTACCTTATGGAAAAACTGCTGGAACAAGCTTTTGCCCTTTCCAATGGACAGATGTTCTCATCAACGAGAAAATTAGAACTCGATGACAAACTCCAAGGTTTAAATGTCATTCCCTACCAACTCTGGTTCAAATGAAAATGGAAGTGGCATAAAGAGAGCAGTATGTGAGCACTGCAGACTGGTAATTTCCTCTAATTAAAAAACAGAGTTTACAGAAGCATTTAGCAATGCTCACCATAAAGTATAAATCTGAAAGTAGGAGGCTCCTTTCTTGTTTTCAGTGCCCAGCAAGCTACTTTTCTGCTGCTAGTGAACTGTTTGTTTCTTCAGCCTGTTCAGGAATTTCTCACTTTACATAACAATTTTCTAACATCCTTAAAAACAAAACTCTCAGGTCTACCAGTAACTCCTGTAGAAAGCACCCTCCTGAGCACCGGGTGAGTGAGGTGCAGAGTATAATTCAAGCAGATGTGTGATTTTTTTTTTTACATATGAGCCACAATTGGAGTTAAAGGCTGGGCAGTACAACCTTGCATTTCCAATGCAAATGCTATTTTACCTCTGTAACACTGGGAGAGAATATCCACACAAGAAATGCATCATGAGAAGTGACACGCTGATTGTCTCCTGGAGCCTGGGTGCCCTTCTGGAAGACACACTTTAGTTAAAGTCAAGTCATTAGGCTCACTACAAGAGGAAGCGGATGAAATCCAATCGAATGCATTACAGAGGTCAGACTAAATGAGCTAATGGTCCCTTCTGGTCTTAAAAAATCTATTAATCTAATTTAATTCTCTGTTCTACTCTTCATACCAGAGTCAATTTAAACTCATTTATATGAAAAGAACACATTACAGCAGCCTTGCACAACACACTACGTTCTGACTATCCAGTTTTAGGCTACACAAAAGCTTCATTTAGGAACTCAGGAGGAGGTTTTTGTTTTTTATCTGCAAAGAGAGTTTGTGTTTACAAGCAAGGCACCAAATAGAGGATCTCTCCCAACTCAATATTGGATGAATCTGCATCTTAAACAGTGTGAATACATCAGAAACTTCCCTGAGTACTTTCCACCTTGGCTTGTATTTCGGTTGCTGGCATTTCTCACTTGCACAGATCCTTGCCATGCTGAGGACAATGGCACTTTTACCAGTTAAGCCTTTCCAGGGGCTCCAAGGATATTCCTTGTGAATAACTAGTAAAATAATACTGCAGTAATAAAATACTTGGCAGTGACTGTCCAAGGAATAAATCAAGTGCTTAGATGGAGAGTCTCAAAAATATTAATTACTGTTAGCAAGGGTCCCTGCAATATGTACATATGCTATGGTTAAGCAAATATATTTTACTACTTAAAAAGAATCCCCTCATTTTCTTGTTCATGTTGCCCTCCCTGCTGAAGCCTCAGCGCTCACACCACCATTACTGGTCCTTTGCTTAATTCAGCAGTACAAGAGCTCCAAACACCACGTGAGTTCAAGCTGATCCATCCTGGCTATCCTCAGCATCCTTCACGCATGCTTGAGGGAGACGAAATAAGTTAATGCAGTCAGGGAGACAAATGAATGTGAGCCCAATACATGGAAGCTCACAAAAGTTCTTCACTCAGAATGTTGAGAAGGCACTACAAACTCACACAGGAGTTCCTCATCTCTGCTGGCACATACATATATATATACTGGTTGCCTTCTTTATATTTTCTCTTTCTCAGCACAACTAAACCCTTCCTTGACCCTTTCCCCATGTCCATCTTAAACACCAACAGTGCAAAGCATTGCAGAGCTGCCTGATGCTTGGTATCTCCAGGGGCTGTGCTAATTTATTCCAGCTATTTGAAGCAAGCATGAATGGCACCCTATTAAGCGTGCTCGGACTGGGGTAAAGGCAGCTGATTTTCTCATCTCCTCCCGTGACCAGGAGTTTTCAGTTCTGATGTTTCTTTTCTTCCTTTTCCCCAACCCTTTCTGAGTCTGAAGCAGCCACTACTGTGTGAGAATACAGAATGTAGCAGGTTTATAACATGAAACACCCAGTTCGCTTATTCATTGCCAGTCCTTTTAGACTGAATCCTATCTTTCAGTGAAATTTGCCTTAAGACCTGTTTCCTCTCAGCGCATTTTAATCAAGCAAAAATCCCGTTACAGTGAAGAAATCCTGTTATGGAGAACAATCGCTATGTTGTTTTAATGGACACGTCTCTTTCAACTAAGCCTTCATCATCTGCTTTGCCACCCAATCATGAGCATACCCTTGAAAAAAACCTTTTCAACATAAAAATGTAGGACAGATACTGTGACTTCAATGAATATGGACAGTCACTGTTTGTTCCAGCTTACAATTTATATTATCCTCTTCTGGTGCTTTCGACACAAATCGGGAGGCTAAAAAGCCTTTCACTGACAAAGTGCAATTCCTTCTTGCGCCGGAAGCTCAAGCCCAGACTCACACCAGCTTCAGAGGATTTGGCTGAATAATGGCACTGCAAGAGCTTAGGGATTTTGTCCCAGAAACTTTTTGGTTTGGGTTGTGGTATTTTTTGTGCATTATCCTTTGCCCATACTCACCTGGCAGACTGCTCACCCAAAACAAATGGACACTGTTTTACTCTTGCTTTCTTCATTACCAAGTCTCTTGATTTAATGTAGTCACTATGCCAAAATGCACTTCAAGGTGTGCTACAGAATGTATGTTATCTCTTTTTTCTAGGCTCTGCCAATCTTCCCATGTCAGGCTGTTGACGGCATCGCTGACTAGCATTTCACAGCCCTTCATGGTTGGTCCCATTTCTCCAAAAATGTGGAGATTTGCAAACTACCTAACAAAACTTTTTCTGCACGTTCAACCTAAATTCACTAATCTTTCCACAGTCAATCCAGCCATCCAACTCTACCATGAGAATTCAGCCAGATTTCTGAGGGTAAGGCTGACCTTTCCACTCCTCACATATACTTTGGGTACTTTTTGTACCTACGACTGTACCTTAAGTGTTTGGAAACTTACTTGCTGTCACATCCAAAGGACGAGGAGTTGCACAGCTTCCTGGAGTCAAGGGACTCTGTAAAGCCTCTTGTAAAAGTTCAGCAATTATGCGGTTTACTCCTCTTTGAGTGTCAAGGCAAGAAGTCTGGAGAGCATCCAGTGCATTCTCTGCCTGCTTTGACTCCCAACAGAAAAGATCAGGGCACCCGTGAATAGTGGGCATAGTGGTGAAGGGCTGATGGCTGGATTAGATGATCTTAGTGGCCTTTTCCAACCTTAATGATTCTATGATCCCTTCCTCACTCTTATTAGTTCAGAAGAGGAAAGAAAGGCATGGCAGCACTGCAGAGCACTGGCAGCATCGAAGAAGTTAATTAGAAATGTTGAACAAGGCTTCAAGAGATGAGTCTTAATAAGTGTCGCTAAAAATATTACAGTATTCATTTTCAGAACAAACACAATCAGTGGCAGACATGCAAGGAGAGCCATGGTGGAGGTATTTTCAATGTGGAGCAGGAAAAAGGCTGATCATGGAAAAAAACCAAAACAGTAGCAAAACCCTAAGCTGCTATATAGAATAATTAAGGTTAGAAAAGACCACTAACATAATCTAATCCAACCATGAAACAAGGAGTCGTGTCCACATGCCCTGAGCCAGGTTAATGGCTCTGCAGCCACACCAGAACAGAGCTGCAGGGAGCACAGAATGTTTGCATGCTATGGTGCAAGTCATGAGGAATTAGGTGCAAAAATATCATGTAGGCTGAGAGGGTATTGCCTTGAGAAGAAACCTGGCAGATTAGAATACTCTTTTAGAGTGAGAGGAAAGGAGATGGCAAATGTGACAGCTCAAGAATGGAATATCCTGGAATTTGAACCCCCCAACCATACACAGACAAACCAGAAAAACCAGCTGGCCAAGGGTTACATCACGTATTTTTTGCTAAAAACCAGATGTAAATCTCTAACGCTCCCAAAGTTTCTCCGGTACATGATGCAGTCCCTTCCACCTGCAAAAGCTGCCTCAGTTGTTTACTCCAAGTCACTTCTGGCACACAGCTTCAACCCACGCTTGCCCCTGACATAACTGGGTTTGGTGAAGAGGATTTTCATCAGAAGGAGAAGCTGTGGTGGATGGCAATGCAATAACCTGGTGGTCTTGAACTTAATGAAAGGACAATTAATTTCAGCTCCAGTCTGAGTCCTGAAGCAGAGCAGCTCACCGCAGAAGAGGAAAGCTGCTATCCTTCATCCACAGTTAATGTCTCTTTCTCTCTGCTATCACCCCACTATCTGCCACAGTACATCCTATGCTTCCTGCCACAACAGCCGCTTCGGCTTCTCAGACATGTTCTTGGCAACATGCTTTCCCCCTCCTGGTGTTTGACAGGATTATGAAGTGCAAAAATCACCAGCCTCCTTTTGTTTTGAAGCTTGAAAGTGAAGTTTCGCTTTATCATTTGTCTCTCGCTGCCCTTCCCCTACATCAAGCCATCAGCCTAGCCACAAAGCCCAGCTTGCATTCCTGTGTTTCCTTGCCTGTGGGGACTAAGAGGTGTGACTTGCCTGCAGATTTCATGAAAAATTCACATTTGGTTTGGAACAGGGACAGCTGACCTCCAAAGAGACACATCAGCAGCCCAGTGTTTTCTCCTTGATGGGTTAAGCCTGCTGTACCACCTTCCCAGGCTGGCTTACATAGGAATACAAGGGCTGTTCTGGATCGCCAGGCTCTCTCCCGTTCCGCACCCACTGAGAGGAGTATGCTTTCATTTAGGAGGAGGGAGCAACCACATATCTGTCCGTACTGGAGAGGCACTGAAGATACTCCCATTGTGTTAAAAAAACAGCATTAATCACTATGAAATTTTTCCAAAAAGAGAGGGTTTTGAAGCTGAGAAATCTTGCCTTTTAGGATGGGGTTTCATATATATATAACACACATATATATATATAAATTTCTTTTTGTGAGAAGGTACAGAACTCGAATTTTCTGGCCACGAGCAAACATCGCTTTTTGAAAAGCATCCAGCAGTGTGATTCTTTGGTATTTTTTAATCAAGTGCTGCTTTATAAAGAGGAATTAAAAATTAAACAGGACAAAAAAGAACAGATAGCTCAGGCCTCAAACTGGTGAATAAATGTGATTCATGCCCTTCTGGATCTCTGTGTACCCTGGTTACGTGAAACACCCTCCTCTCTTTCTAAGTCTAGGGTATTGGCTGGCCAGCTAACATAGGATGAGATGCCAGCTCTGTTAGGAAAGATGCAGTATCCCCGTGCTGCTTTCTTCACCTCCGTACTAAGCCACATCTTTCTATCATGAACAGCAAAAAGGAGACTGAAATATTTATAGAATAAATGGGACAGGCATATATGGGCAAATAGTGGAAGATAAAAGCCAGGACTCCAGTTCACAATGTGAGTTATCAAAGGTTGCTGAAAGCGAGGGCTGATCTCTGCAAACTTCCAGCAACACTGTGCAGCCAGCAGCTGTCACTGTAAGCAACGAAGAGGAACAAGAGCGAGAGAGCTGGGGGATGCTCCTGGATGGGAGGAAAGCAACTGGAAAATAAAAACACAGGAGAAGCTGCAATTAAACACTCAGCAGCTCCCCAAAACCATCCCCTGTCTGCCAGGAGAAGCTGCTCATCAAGAAGGCTCAGCTGGCCTTTTAGAATGCAGCCTGAATCTTCCGAGATGCTAAGCATGTCTTATCGCAATGGGATCATGGAGCAATAGCAATTCATATCCTGTGCACAAGTGGGATTTAAGATTGGGCAGCCCTCACGATGCATTTCCCAGGCAGGGCTGAGCGGCATTAAAGGCAAGCAGCACAGGAAGCCTCTTCCAGCTACCTATTAGCACGTGACAGCTTTGAAACGTTCAAGATCCTCTGCCCACTATCCACATTACTCAGCTGTCAAAGTAAAGGCCTCAGATTTATGATGTGAAAATTACATTTTAACGAGGTGTCATATGTGTTTAAAGTTCTTATTCATCACCATCCCGCCACATCTTTTACCCAAGACACAAATGCACTTAATTAGCATATTATAAGGACAGAGGGTTCACCTTATCTGCATTGTAAAACTGCTTTAGGAGAAGAAACCACCACCCTCACTGAATAAAATGGATGCAGTCACATGTCAAGAGAGCATCCTGAGATATGGAAGGCAAACATGAAGGATGGAAGTTTGATGGGCACCCTCTGAGATTTTTAAAGCATCGCAGATACGGATGGAAGCTTCGTATCACATTTCATCACCAGGCTGGCAGTCCGCAGGGTTAATATGCAGTATAGGAAAGCCACTTAAGCGCAAAGAGGCTGCATTACAAGTCATATATCAAGTCACTATCTTCCTTACAGATAGGGCACACTTATTTATTAACATCATACATCCATTAGCAGCCAATATCGCATTTCCAGGGTCTCCTGAACAGAACTTACATGGAAAAACAGAACACCTCTTCAAAAGCAGGATGTCTGTATTTTCCATCCTGCCACGGGAAACAGCCAGTAGCCCGAGCAGAGCTTTACCAGCAGCAAACAGCCATGGCCTTGCAGCACTCTTCTCTGCAAGGTTCTCCCTCTGCTAGCTGCGTGCCTGCAAAGAGCTCTGTGTCACCACGTGTCGCTGCCAGGACACGCAAGTGGTGTCCTCATGCTGGTGCCAATTTACCAAGAGAGCTTACTGCAGCTGCCCACAGAAAGGAACACATGTGCCCTGCTGAGGGGGCTGAGACCGAAGTCAAGCACAGAAACTCCAGGTTTTGACACTCATTTACAGTGAGATGTAAAAGCCCATTTTTTTTTCCCAAACAATGGCATGGGAAAGCCCTGTGACAGTGAAGATCTCAAGTGTGTACCAAACCTACCTGCACAAATAGGCCTTTAATTAAAATGCACAGAAAATGTTTAATCACTGTGAAGAGTCAGAGGATATGATTCCTGTCTTTCCTATAAGACAAAAGACTCCCGCCTCCTGTTTTCCCTGGATGGTCTGGGAAAAGACTGCAGATGTCTGAGTCAAGTGATCTGGAGCTTCCAGCACCTGTTTTTTATTTCCCATATCCTTGAAATGTACAATGCTAGAGATTTCAAGTATATTTTAAATACGTTAACTGGCTATTTAGGTTGCTAAATATATTACTTTTCTTGTAACAATCCATTTTTGGTTTTAAGAGCTCTGTTTTTAAAACTTCACCCATAATAGCTTTTTAACAACCAATTTGCTTGACCCATCAATTTTACAATCTTTTGTTTTCTAATTAAGCAGATATTGTTTACATATTTTGCTACTCAAGCTGTAAAGCTATAGAAAATATCTGCAAAATGCATGCATTCTCTCTTCGAACGTCACCTTTCTAAAGGAAACTGAGAAATGATGGCAATTTTGAAAGAGAAAGGAAAAACATATCAACAATCTGCTCTTTGTGGAATTATCTTAAAAAGGAATCTAAAAACACAGCCCAGATTTTCACTGCTTTCCCAGTGTTACACAGGCTCCTGTTCTGCCCTTTGTTGGAGGAGTCATGACAGGTTTAATCCAGCCACATACGTGTATGTATATTGCTTATATATAAAGAAATTCATCATGAAATTTCACATTAGCCAAAAAGTGTGTTTATTGGATCCTGAAGGGGAGGTTCAGGTTGGATATTAGGAAAAAATTCTTCTCAGAAAGAGTGTTGATGCATTGACAGGGACTGCCCAGGGAGGTGGTGAAGTCACCAACCCTGGAGGTGTTAAGGGAACGTGGAGATGTGGGCATGATGGGGATGGATTACTGGTTGGACTGAATGACTGAATAAGTTCTTGTCTAACCTTAATGATTGTATGAGAAAGAGTCACACAGATCTTGTCTACCAGCTTCTCTCATCTCAAAAGAATTAGGTGTTGAGCAAGTGTTTGCTCCCCTATCCAACTCAAAACCAGTGCTTTCATTTCACTTTCTGTCAGAGCAGCCTTCTTACCAAAGTCCTGCAAACTCAGGAGTGAGGTAAAGGGACACCAGTGCAGTTCTGCCAAACAATCTCAGCAATTTTCAGAGAAAAGAAATGTATGTAAAATTCAGCTTTGTGTCCATGTTGCAAAGCTATCAAAAGCGTACAAAAAGAACATCAGAGATCGCTTACCAGATTCCCTGACTCAAACATCTTTTTCCAACATCCAAAGCCAAAACCTACTTTAGCTTTCCATTTCAGAGGATGGTGGGTTTTAAATTCCCACCCAAACACTGGTGAAATCAAAGGGACTTCAAATCCCACCCAAACAGCATGACATGGGAATAACTCAAAGTCTTATGCTTAAGACATTCCCAGCCTTCTACAAGATTTTCATCTGCTCTCCTATCTCATTAGCTTAGATTCTGCTATGAAAATGGGATGGGAAGGTATTTCATTTTCTTACAAAAAAAAAAAAAAAGCAAAATTTGAGTTTTTCATTTTAAAATGGCTTTTTTTTTTTTTGGTTAAAGATGCTTTTCCTGAGAACAGTCACTACATGAAGAAGAGGCAGTAGAGAGTCCACTGTAATACCTGTAAATGAATAATTGAAATAGAGAGAAATCCTGTGAAATAGGAGGGATAGAATTGATTTTCACTCCTTGGGGATAACCAATAACTCACAAATTGCTCTGCTTCACTCAACCACTCAGAAAGTACACGCTCATCATTAAGCTGGGAGAATGAAAAGTGTTACTTCATTTCTTGCTCATTTTAGACCTTGCAGAGGTCAACACCACTGAAAGGGTCTCTGCTCTTCCCCTTAACAATCACTCAGGCTCATTCATTTGGTTCTTCAAGAAATCCTTCTTGTCTTCCTTATGTTTTTGTATCAAAATTGAAAATTCATTGCTCAATTACAACCTCTATTCCACCCCTCCCCAGATTTTCATATCCTCAGTTTCTTTCAGCATCTCTTTTTAAAACAGGTTTGACAGGCTGCACATAGGAAAAGAAAAGCTCATCAACAAAAACATCTCTGCTCCTCTTTTGGCGATCTGAATCCACTCTTCTGCTTCTTAGTCTTTCTCATAAAAAAAAGAATATTTGGGAAATAACAGTGTTACTAATCATCTAGTTTACTATCTAAATTACACTACTTCCATCTTTCTCATTCCTTTCTCAGCAAACTCTAACGACATGGTCCCTCACAGGAAATACCTAATAACTCTGACGAAAATAAGTTTAAGTACAGCAGTACCCATTTATAAAAGGTTTAAGCACAGTTTGGAAATTTCTGCACCATCAAACAAGTATGACCATAGTAAGTCTAAGTCATGTCAATAGCCAAGTGGCAACTGTGAATGCAATACTTTCAAAAAGATGAAGATGGTAATCTTGAGTGACTGTAACCCAAATCAGTAATTAACAGTGTAGTTTTGGACACTAAAAAACATAGAAAAGCTGGAAATCCTCTGAGAATGGATTGGATGGATGTTCATCTCTTGGAGAAAGTATTGTACAACGTCGACCTGATATGTTTATATATATATATGCTTTGAAAAAAGAGCAACTTAAAAGAAATGAAAACAACCAACAGTTTGGGAGATTTTGCTATCAGTTCCTCTCCTGATTCTAAACATGCACTTGTGGGTGCTCACATTCACAATAATTGGTGGCTTCTGTAAATGGCCCACACTCCCTCATCTTAATGGAACTAACTGGCTTACAATTTGTCCCATATTATTTGCAGCAAACACATCTTCCATGCTTTGTTTTGCCAAAAATTCCTGCAGAAGGGGTGATGATCTTATGTATGGAGCAAAATTCATTTAAGAAGAAAACAGTGTTGCTATTCCTGTGATGTGAAAAAGAACACGGACATTTGGAGACTGTTTTAGTTTAGTTCTGGGTAGCGTACCTCTTTCTCTATTTCATTTTGGACTAAGATATTAAAAAAATATATTCCACATGTATTAAGGTCTGAACATCCATCATAGGTATTGCGGTAGGGCTTAATTTACAAACACATGCAGATCATTAACACAGGAGCATATTTCAATTTCACACCCAATTTGTGAGAAAAACAGAAATCCCAGTTCAGATTTTGGCTCAGTATTAAAACCCTTACCTGCTCTGCTGTCCAGCGGGCCAAAATCCAAGGAATACTTCACTACGTGATAGTTGTTCCATACGTAAAGAAGGTTGTCCCGGGGATTATAATCCACAGCAGCAATGTACTGATAGGAATTTGGAAAGGGCACATCCACCATGCTATCCTTGCTTTGGTCAGTGTTATATATGTAGTCTATTTTATTCCCCGTGGCTTCATTGTCATCATCTTCATACACAGACTTGACCACATATAAAATCCCACAGATCATAAATGCGTTAGAAGCCGACCTCTTGTCATAGGCAGTATCCCATGTCCCTTCAATCCTTAATGTATAAGGGTTTAACTGGCTAATGACTATTTTGCCATTATTTTGTTCTGTTGCATAGATTACCCACAGCCCATTCTCATCCACAGCCAGGTCTATATCAGACTTGCCTCCCCAGCGGTAGGGAGAGGTGTCATGGTAATTTGCATTAGCGATGATAGCCTCCCCACTTTTTATCCTTGTCCGCAAGTCAAATTTGACTATATTTCGGGTTCGTTCCTTGTTGAAGAACAAAGCCCCATCGTACACCACAAACCCTGTGCCGTCCACTCGGTGCGGGAGTTTGTACGTCGTGGTTGGCCTCCCAGCAATGAAGTCATCCTTGGAGGAGTACTCTGTCAGTGTGTCTGTCCGATAAGGCGTCCAGGGCATGTAGTAGATCTTGTCAGATGCCTGCAGCGGGTCTTTGCACCAGGCACCGGACTGGTGGTCGGATTCAAACAGGTGTTCGCTCTGGTATACTCCTTTTAGCAGTCCAGGGCAAAGGAAAACTGTTGGAGGGGGAAAGAATTTAAAACAAAAACCAAAGTTAATGAGATTCTGGAGGTGGTTGGACCAAACTTCTCAATAGTCTGCAGTTCTGCAGCAGAGGACACTCGAGGTCAGAGCAATGCCCTGTAACTGGAGACCAGCCATCCTGCTGGCCAAGCCTCTAGAACAAGACTTGCTCCACCAAATTGATTGTTTTTCTGCTTTTTCTATCAACTTTGGCTCGTTTTCTTGTTACTTTTCAAATCTATTTTTACAGGTGTACTTACTTGGACCGCTCGCCTTTGTAAACTCTGAAATGAGTATGTGCCCCCAAAGGATTTCTGGGTTTGTA
The DNA here is from genome assembly GCF_039878825.1 of Excalfactoria chinensis. Lineage (NCBI taxonomy): Eukaryota > Metazoa > Chordata > Aves > Galliformes > Phasianidae > Excalfactoria > Excalfactoria chinensis. Next base: position 41,318,029 of record NC_092828.1, read on the forward strand.
TTTCCAGATTACATTCTGCAGTGAATCTCTACCTACTAGGTGAAGGGGTAAACTCCGGGGGAATTGTTCCACATAGTTATTTTGAACAGCCCACTGCAGAGTGGCCTAGAAATGGAAATAAGAGAAAGAAATTCCCATCCTTACGGCCCAAGTGGTATTAAATATTTAAAGGGTAGCAATAGCAAAGGAGAGGCGAATCCCTTAGCAACTCAGAAGAGCATTTAAAGCAAAGGGAGCAGGAGGGAATACCCAGCTACAGACCAATAGTGGAACTAGAGATGAGGCTTCTGAAGCTGCTACAGGACACACGAAACATGCAGTCCACACAATTAAAAATGAATGATGTATGAAGGCTGGAAGGAAAAGGAAGGAAGGAAGGAAGAAAGGAGAGAAGGAAGGAAAAGAACTGGAGAGTTCCACTGAAAAGGAACCCGAGGTCTAGATTTTAATCAGTTAAAAAATGTCCTGTTAAATATAGTAGTAACTCATAACTTAAAAACATATACCTTCTATTGTTACATGAGAGGAGCGGTTTGACTAACTGGGGTGCTTTGCTGCTCAGACTTCTGCAGGGACGAAAGGGGCCAGCTCGTGGCCAGGGCATGCCTAGGGCTTGGGAAGAAGTCACCCCTGCCCAGCTGTTGCTGGCATCCCAGGAATGCCAGCGCTGAGAGTCTGGCCGGCTGCATGGGGGAACAAAAGGGGCATGGAAGGGATGTGCTAAGAGAATCATGCTTGTTGGCCTTCACTGTGCACCTCAGCATCCTCTGACCCGGAGGGCTGCACATGCTTCAGGGGGAGAATATTTGTCAGTTATTTGCAATGCCGATCTTCAGGAACTCAAATAACCACCGGGATGAGAGATGCAGTGGGGAGCTGCAAAGAGGCATCCCACCCAAGTTTCTGGTAGCACAGAGCTGGCAGATGGAATCCCGCATTTGTGCTCCCCGCTTGGAGTGTAACCAATTATTTTCTAAAATTCAGAAATTGGTAATATCCTCTGGAGAGGGAAACAGGAGGAAAATCAGATTTAGCAGCTGGTGTAAAAGCGTATTGCCTTACTGGAGTCTTAGAAACCAGCACAAGTAGCTGACAAAGGGGCGCCATTTCTAAAAGGCTTTTGCGGCATAATTAGATATACTTATGCACATACATACGTACGCGTGCTTTCCAAATTCTTTGGGGCAGGAGAAAAGTGAATTATCTAAACTGTTGAATAGAAATTTAATGAAAGAAAGTGGTACCGGGAAAACTTTTCAGCAAAAATGAGTTATCTCATGAAGTTGAGCAGCAGAGAGACTAAATAAACTTTAACAAAAAAGTAGTGAGAATTAATGACAAAGTATTTCAACTAAAACGTTAAACTGTTAAATAACTTAGCCTACACATAAGTAATATATATATAATTTGAAAGGTATTTAATTACCTTTTTGCTCCACTTCTATTGTAGAGAGAGAAGTAAAGAGAGAAAGGAGAAAAGAGAATAGATTAATGGTACTGTATTGGCCAGGTACTTTTCTTTACCTCTTTCATATGAAGGAAGATTTAATAATTTACTTTAGATACTGCTACAGTATGTGAACATTTTTAATATATAAATATATTTAAAGCCTTCCCTCTGATATACACTGGATAACATGCAGACAAGCTGAAGAAAATACAGACATAATTTCACGTTACAAAAGCCTTTAAAAGGAAGAAAACCAACACTTGAGACATACCGAGCCCCATAAGCGCTCTGAGATACCTCAGTAGCAGCAGCCTTGGACTAAGTTCATGGAACAAAATGAAATACCCGTACTCTGAAATATGACTGATCCAGATTTATGTACAGAACAAACTCTTCCAGGGAGAAATTTTATGAAATATACATCGTCATATATTTTGCCAAAGTCCTGTAAGTTAGAGATGCCTACTTTATTGAGCAGGAGAGCATTTCCTTATGAGACTTATAGAGAGCTTAGGTAGTCAAATGGAACACATTCATAGACATTTGCAGAATCTTGTCTTACATCTCAGAGAAACAAGCTTCAGCACTACTCAGACAAAAAAAACCCAAAACTTTCTAAATATTGTAATACTTACATGACTGTCAATGTGAGTCCAAAAACTTACAATGCTTATGAGTTAACAATATCTAAGCATTTTTCAAAATGTCCAACCCCACAACCTGCAGGATATTTTAATGTGAATTATTAACCACTCATAATAAAGCTCCCAAAGAGGCTGTGTCCCTTTGGAGAAAGTCCCTTGCAGACAGAATAAATAAATACAGTGCAAATATTAATCACTGAATGCTCAGTTACAAGCTTCTATAGCTAACAAGGAAGCTCTGGGGGCCCTCATCCACAGGCCTCCTGTGAATGTGGCACCAATTCCTTTTTTTCACAGCCCACTGCAGCTGTCCTAGAAGAATCGGAGTCTTGTCTGCCTCTGCTCAGTGTTTGGCTGAACCACTCAGGGCAGGATGCTGCTGTAGGGTCAGCAAGGAGCTGGTGCATCAGTTAGATCCCCAAGCACAAGCCTGTCTTGTGATAGCTCATGGGCCATGCTGCCAATATGCTGCCATGCAGCCCTCTTTTCCGAGCACTTGCCTCTCTTTCAAGGGACACACAGAAAACCATGTGCCAACATACTGAAACATCCAGATACAGCTCCAGTGTTTGCTGGTTGTGATGCATTTTGCACAGCAGCACTTAGGGCATCTCTGAAAAGTCAGAATATGGCAACGGGAAAGCAGGCCCCACACACCTCCTGCGCTCCCTACCCTCAGGTTTGCCAGTTGTGTAGGGCCCCTTCCCTGAAGCAATAGGAGAAGACAGGGCCTGTGAAATATCACCAAGGGAGAAGAGAGAACTTGCCAGTAAAACAGTATGGTTTTGACAGCTGAGAGATCTCCGTTCAGAGAAGCGAGACAGGAATGTAAAGGTATGCACACGTGCTTTGTTTTTGCTTGCCCAGAGCTTGCTCCATCCCTTTCCAGACCGAGACACTTGCCAAATGACTGTCCTCCGGTGCTGCAACTGCTAATCCCTTGTGTTCAGAAGTCTCATTCATTTGGATGGGAAACTGCAGTCTAAATGGAAGATCAACAGGCTGAACGATTTCAGGGTGAGACTGCAAATGCATTGGCTAGACATGCGGGTCTGCACTTCTCCATGTGCAGAGATGCATGTCCAGAGCCAGCTATGTAACAGCAGCTCCCAGAACGAACATTTCCAAGCTTAGACAGCCTTTTCACCTGGGCTTTAATTCAGGCTCTTTTCTATCTTACAGCAGGTTGAGGTTAAAGGTAAATGTTTTCACCATGTGGTTGCCAGGACTCTAGCAAGCAGAGACAACGCTTCAGTGCAAGTACCTGACTTTGCAAGGGATAAAGCCAGCAGGACTAAAAGGCACCAGACCAAGCAACTGGAGAAACTCACACAGAAATTGCTCTCCATGTCCCAGGCTGTGGCTATAAGGTATTAATAAAAACATTAAATTTTCCTTGCAAAAGCAAGAAAACTAACATGACAGCCCTTCCAATATATGCCTTCACACAAGAAGGCTGATTTTCCTGGTCTGATGTCTTACTGTACCTCTGGCAGCGCAGAAGGCAGTAATTTAGGTTTCAAGATGAGCAAAAGCTTTTGCAATGCGCTCTAACAGCTATGCAATGTTGTAAAGTAGGAAGAGGGAGGCTTCTGCATGAGATAATGTATTCATGACCAGCTGAGCTGAGTGACCCAAAGCGCTGATTACCCTTATCCTGAATAGCCTACACGTGTTATTAGTGGCCAGTGCCACACCTGGTTCTGTTATAATTCCAGACATTTTGCACGTTCTGGTGAGCTCCTGCATGGTGCTCTTGATGCTTTCCATTGTATGAATTCCAAATACATACTTTCCTCTTTCTGACTGAAGACCTAATGCTTTTGAATTTCACTAATTCCTCTGTTTATACTAGGGACAACACTGTATTATTCAAACAGGTTGCAAGAGAAGCTTTAACTTGTTGAATTATATCAAAAGGAAGGGTCGAAATGGGGTCCAATTATCACATCAGTTATCACATCACTGTAAATCCGTCTTCACTCAGTAGTGAGGGAATTTTGCTAGGTTACAGTTAATTTTACATCTCTACAGTGAGAACACACCTTAAAAGTGCCAGTTTGCAGCACTTACAGCACAGGAGGCCCCTTACCTTCCTAAGGGGATCTAAGATAAAAACATCTACATATGGTTATTTCTTTTACAATGAGATCTTCTGCCCCTACTACTGATATAATATTCCTTTGAACAGAACAAGGATATTTCACCTTGATTTCTTACATCGCTTGCAGGCCAGTGCCATTGGCTTCCAAAGCATGAAAGGCTGGAAGGAAATCAAGAACCCCTCTGTGAGTCTGCAGGAAGTTACAAGACTTTCCATGCACCCCGACTTTCTCCCATTTCTTCTGATAGAAGAAGCCCAGGTCCAACACGTGACTGTTGGCCGCTGGAGCCTGCTGTGCCCAGAGCTGTGCGATCCGACAGGTTCCCTGCCACTCGTTTAGAGAAATCACACAAACAAATTAATTAAATGCTCTCAGCACCACTGGGTAGAGGCTCTGAAAACATACTCCTAATTTCCGGCACAATTAACACTTGAACAACATTAACTGCTCATTTTCTTACCACCACATTGAGTTGCACTCAACTATTTAAAGCACAAGCATGCCATGGCAGTGGCAGAGTCCTGTAGAGAGCCCTCAATCTGGCACCACTTCAAACCCACAATATGAGTAGAAAACTCCTGGATAAAAATGATCTGAGTAGGGGGGAAGTTCAAATACAATTGCAAAAGTAAATAAAAAGTTGTGCCCTGTGTTTTACCAGCTGTTGTTTTTCAGGACAGATGTTTAATAGCAGAGTAAGTGAAATCCAATCCCTGTTGCTGTCCTTTCCTGATCAAGCTTAATGTACAGAGACTCAGCATTAAACTCACAGTTAATGATGAAATTGAAGGACTTTGAAAGCAGGTTTTTGAGGCTGACCTTAGTAGTATAAGATGCAGTGTTTCAGTCATGCTGAAGGTGCCTTGTTCCAGATGTGACTAACTGCTGCATCCTGCCCCCACAATCCATCTTGAACAGGTGCTTGTGGAGGTCAAGTCAAAAAGTGTAGTAGTAGGCAATAAACTGGGGAAAACCATTTCCAGAAGGTACAGTGCTGGCTTGGTGCCTTGTCCCAATATTCTACCCATGGTGCAAGACGGTAACTTTCACGTCATTTGTACCTGAGCCCTGCTGAGTCAGGCTCAAGCAGTGAGCTCATTCTAATGTGAAAAAGCAAAGTCTGGAAGCTCCCTCATGTCAGTGCTCCTCATGACAATAGCTTTGGGTTTCTCTTCCCTGTCTCTAAAATTAATAAGAGTGGTTGAGGGAAAGCAGCAACCAGCAGGCCAGAGCAACACATGAGGGACACGCAGACTGCAACAGGGCCATCAGCTTCTCGCTTGTTTCTCTGGTTCCTCACCTCCACACCCAGCCAGTGAGGCTGAATAGAAATGTTACCAGTAGGTGTTTCTAGGAGGTGTTCCAATGGGAAACGCAGGTGTTACATAGAATCTAATTGGGTATCAATATTACAGGAAAGTTGAACTTTGCAACAGCTGCTCTAAAAGAGATACATCTAAATCCAGAGAATGAAAACAGGTACTTTTATTAATTTGTACTTGAGAACACGCAACTGCCACCTCATTTTGTTTGCCAGAACAGCCAGATAGCTAGCTCAGAATGCACACAAAACAAGCCATTTTGGCAACCCAACGTTCAAAATGCTGCAGAAGGACTAGTTTATGCTTTTTCTTCTCCCAGCACTAAATTAAAAGGGCAAAAGGAACCACACAGCCAAGCTCAGAACTCATTCTGTGCAGTACAGACACACACCAGAGCTGGCAGGACTATTTGTCTCACCCAGTCACTCCTACCAAAGAAAAGCCTGGGGATCCACTGCAGCACAGCTGGGTGGCCCCTGGACCTTGATCTCCCTAATAACAGGCAGAGTTAAAGGAACAAGCTAGAACTATCAGAGGGTTGGATGACATTCTGACTCTCAGCAAAGGGAAAGCAATACAGTGCATGGCAGGTTTGTCTTCGGTCTGTGTCCCTTAAGAGGATCCATTCCAGCTACAGAGGACACAAGCCTTCATTCTCATGTTGCCCTCAATACAGTACTTAGCTTCTGTCCAGTTTACCCCAGTGAAGCACTTATTATATGAGTTTTTAATGTGAAAAGTTTTAACATGCAACAGGAGAAAATCTCATGTGTCTTGGCTCAGGAGCAATCAGAGAGAATGGAAGAAGTAGGTTTTCTATTTTGCAAACACAATTGCTGTTATTACCTTCCAATTTTTGCCACCTTATTCCATTTTAATACTTTTTTTTTTTTTTTTTTTTTTTTTTCTTCCTTTACTTTGCCCTCAACATGACAAATTTACTGGAAATCATTTCCCTTACTTTTCAGAGCAAGAACAATGTCAGCTTCCATTGGCAAGGTACAAAAATTTAATACACAACAGATTGTGCTTTGTGTCCTGCCACTGCATTACCTGGGGGATCTTCCCCTGGGGATCAGGCCTTATTAATGTTACCTGGCTTAGCAGTCCAAGAGCAACTTGACACTTGAATGTTAAGCAAACAGACTTTCATTCTCCAGCCAGAGGAATGAATAGATTATTCTTATCAATTATTGCTTTTAATTAACTTTCTTACAGCTGCCAATTTCTGTTAAGGAAGAACCCCACACAACTTCCAGCCTTTCTACTGTAGTTCTCCTCCAGACCAGAACTGTTCCACAAGCTAAGTTTTAAACTTCGTTTAGGTTTAGATGCTGGTAATGGTTGGTCCCACTTAGCTTACAACATTATCTATTATTTCCAAGAAAATCTAAGGTTTCAGTAAACAGGAAACTTCCCTCTTTTTCAGTGTATGCAGCTGTGCATGTACATTAAACAATCACGGGATTATTTAGGTTGGAAAAGACCTTTATGACCACCAAGCCCAATCATTCACCTAGCCCTACAAAGTTCACCACCAAACTATGTCCCCAAGCACCACATCAACGTAGTTCTTAAATAGCTCCAAGGAATGGTGACTCCACCAGTGCCCTGGACAGTCTGTTCTAATGTCTCGCCAGCTTTCCTATGAAGAAATTCTCCCAGGTATACAATCTGACCTTACCCTGGAACAACCTGAGGCAGTTTCCTTGTGTCCTATCACTTGCCATCTAAGAAAAGAAACTGACACCTACCTCCCTGCAGACTCCTTTCAGGCAGTTATAGTGTGATGAGGTTTTCCTTCGGCCTCTTCTCTACACTACCGCAAGCTCAGTTCCCTCAGTTGCTGTCCATCTCTCTTGTTCTCCTGACCCTTCTCTGGACATGCTCCAGCACCCTGTTGTCTTTCTTGTAGTGAAGGGCCCAAAACCGAACACAAAATTCAAGGAGCAGCCTCTCCAGAGCCAAGAGGGAAAAGCTTTTCTGGAGTCCAGGGGGACAACATCCACAGCATTTCCCTCATCCAATAAATGAGCCCCCTCATCACAGAAAGAGATCAGGTTAGTCAGGTAGGACTTGCCTTTCATAAGCCCATGCTGGCTGGGCCTGATCACCTGGTTGTCATATATATACACGACTTCCAATGAGGCTGTGAAAAAAGTCATTATTTATTGCACACCAGAAATTCATGCAATTTACAGTAAATGGAGTGCTAATCCTTTATTTAATAAAAGGAGGGAATGCTTGCTTCACTTCCAAATTACGTTTTTGATATAATACCCAGGCATCACTAAAGTGCTCTGTGGGTACCTTGTGTTACAAAGGCTTCATGTAACACGTTCCCAAAAATATCACTTCCTAATTATTTTCACTGCAAAGTACAGAGATTGGAAATGTCAATAATCCATAAACGCTTTCAGAAAACACAACCTAAATTAGAACCTTAAATATGGTATCTATAGATTTGCAGAAATCAAAGCTGCCGTTTTTCATAAATGGATATATGTATTTTTTTTCCTGGATTTTCATCTGATAGATTTGTGAAACCTTTCAAACCATTAATTTGGGCTTCCTTAAAATGTCAGTGCTTTCAGTCAGCTTTTTAATACGTAATAACTAAATTTCATGAATTTTCACTGAAATAATACTGAGGATTATTAATGTTAAAACACACGTCAGTGTAACTTACAGTCTTCAGGACCCAGGAAACCACTAATGCACATTAACTCTTGTCCACCAATGGTTTCCATGAGATGAAAGAAATTATGGTTTCCTACAATCATTCTTGCAGTGAAGCTTCTGGATTCTGAGCCTTAGCGTTAAACAGTAAAGCCACTGCAATGCATCCATCTCTGCAAGCACCTACGCTCTTTGGTGGAGAAGAGACCAGTAAGGTTCTCAATGGTTTTGCAACATTCAGATTTCGTGAAGTTCTCTGAGTAATTTCTGCTCTTTCTTTGACTCTCTCCTCTCGTTATTATTCTAGGTGGAAGTCACAGCGACTGGCTCCCTTGAAGAAGCAGGCACTTCATCAGCTTTAGCAGATACTGAATGTGATTGTGCTGCACTTCTAAATGTATTATCCAAGAGGTAAATATTTTTTGCTCAAGGAAAGATAATTCACTTAAGATATAATGAGTCCTGAAATATACTGCACCGAAGGAAAAAAAATGCAGCAAGTATTGCTATATTCATGGTTCATCTTCAGCAGAATATCTGATTTTTTAATGTGTATAAATCACTTCTGTGAATGAGATTTTATGGCTAGAGTGCCATTCTAGAGATAAAGCAATCTCAAAAACCAATTCATCCCAGCTAAGGCATTCAGGAAACAAAAAGGTTGCTTATGTTAGTCAATGTCTTCATCAGAGGTGAATCATCTGTGCTATCTGCAGAGAAGACATAACAGAAACAGGCTGCTCAGGGGAGTGGTGCAGGTACTGTCCCTGGAGGTGTTCAAGAACCATGGAGAAGTGGCATTGAGGGACATGGTTAGTGGGTATGGCAGGGGTGGGCTGATGGATGGACTAGATGATCTTAGTAGTCCTTTCCAACCTTACTGATTCTGTAACCAGGCAAAATGGGTCAGAGCTGCACAAGCACTGGCCACTGCACATCATCAGAGGCAAAAAAGCCAGACTCGTGATGTGACCCTCTGGCTGACTGCACATCCCACCATCGCCGCCAGCTTGTACAATAATAGCTAGTAACCTCTTAATTTACTGCAACTCTCTCAACTTGTTGTACTTTCAAATTCAGTAATTAAAAAGAAACAGCAAGATGAGGTTAGTACAAGAGAAAGAAAAGACTGTACAAATCCTATGTGAAATTCAATTACAGCTACGTGTCTTTCAGCCAAACTTCCATTGGCAGTTGGCCTCTTATTGTTTCCAGCATGACAGCAGATGAGTGAGCAGCCATTAAATTACAGCAGTATCAGCCACCTGGACATCATTCTCCCATAATCATAGAATCATACAATCGTAGAATCATTAAGGTTGGAAAAGACCTCTAGGATCATCTCGCTCAACTGTCCACCTACCACCAATATATACATTAAAACAAAGAAAAGAAAGGGGAAAGGAAAAGTGGTGAAAGCCCAGATCAAGAAAGGGATATAAGTACTGCAGAGCAGACCCTCTGCAGCACTTTGCAGCATCAGGCTACTGCTGTTGGTTGTTGTGCTGATGTTAAGCACCAACCAGCCCCCTGCAACAACAGGAAAAGAAGAGATGGAGATCAGGCCCCTGCAATAGAGGCATGAGCTAAACTACATTCAGGCTGTGAGCTTGTTTGTAAAAGGCATTACTGTGCATTACTTCCAGCTCCACATTAATAAAATAATAATAATAATTAATAATAATAATAATAATAATAATAATAATAAAAATAGCTGACTGTTTTCCAGGAGTGTTTTGCGTTCCTCTAAAAAAAGGTCACAGCACGAAATGAGTACCAAAATGTTGCTCCTTTCCATCAAGAGAGGCTTCTGCACATATAAAGGAGGAGCAAGGGGGTGCTGGTAGCCTGGTTGTATCCTCCAAGGTTGCTGAATGCAACTTTTCAGGACAAGACAGCACACTGCACCTCATTCTTGGTGCTGCCAGCTGAGCCCAGGGGAACTAAGAAATAGGGCATGGAGAGACAGACTGACAAAATGGTTAAAAACACCTCAGCAAAACAGTTTTGTCAAAAATAAATAAATAATCTTGCCTGGTAAAATCTAACCTCTGGGAGCTCTTGTAAGGAATTCAGAGCCCAGGTCTTGATGATCATCCAGTCCACCTGCAGTTGAGTGAGCTGGGTGAACCAGAGCCAGATAATCATCCCATTTCTTCCTCCTCCTGCGATGTCAAAAGCACTGAAACATCACTTGGCAACAGGGCAAACGTAGCTAATTCAGAATAATTATTATTTGCATAGCTATTTATATCTTCTCTTTGCCAGATTAATTGTAAACCCTCCTTGTCTGACTTTAAAAGGAACAAAAGCCTGAAGTTCATTAAAGATTTGTTCTCATCCAGGAACGAGATAAATTTGGGATGTCAAGAGCCTGACAGAACCATCAAGGCAAACATTAGGTATCTTGCCTTAAGCAATGAGCGGGAAGGGAAAATGTCTTAGGTAGGGGAATGCTGAATTAAAGCTCTGTGTCTTTTGGTCAGATTTCTCTCCAAAGAGGAATAAACTGTTTGTCATGCTGCCAGCTCTGAGACTAGCTATAAAATAATGGATTCCACAGGCCCAAATGAGGCTAATCATGATTGCCAAGGCATGTCTGTGCTGTGAGAAGTGAGTGAAATCTGATGCTCTTCAGAGAAAACATTTTTTGAAAAGCTCTTTGCTCTGCAATAAGCCTTGGCAGTTATCTCATGTCTTTGAGTATCTACCATATTTCTTGTTTGATTGTGAAGCATATTGCTGACACTGGCTGCTATGGCTGAGTTTCCCTTAATAATGCTTGGTAGGTAAAACACCACTTCTTTCTAGCTATCGAGAAAAATGTAAAGACGGATTTTGCATCAACTGCCTCTCCCAATACTACTTATTCTTAAGTGTCTACAACTGGATGCTGTAATAAAATGCCCATCAAAATCAGAACAGGATATCCACCAAGTGAAGCAATAAACCAACGCATTTGTTTTCTCCTGTCTGAAGTGGGGAACACCTATGAAGTAGTTGGAGGTGGTATTTTGCCACAGTTGTTTGGAGAGTGAGTGAAGAGCAGAGAAAGGAGACTGCTCTTCCATGGAAATTGGTCCCATAGAGGAACAAATTTGCCCAGCAAATTTTAACAACTTGTACTGTTTAAAGAAAGAAAACCAGCAGAAAAAGAATCAAGGCACTACTTGTAGCCTTTTCAGGTGTAAGTAATCAATCCAAGTTACACACGTGCACACTCCAACTCATATGTGACTTCCAACATTTTAAAATCTAAATACTTAGCCATAGCACGCCACACACACATATACTCACTAAGGTGCTGGCATGGATTATACTTCAAGGCACACTCCCAGAACACTCTGTAGAAACAATCCTGAGAGCTGTAATAATCTGACACCCAGATCCCATGTACAAATCGCTAAGGCAAGTACTGCTGCTTAGGAGTCTTCATTTCATTTTCTTTTTTGCTGCAGCTATTGGTACACGGAGTCAACAAAACCTAACCCAGGATGTAGATTTTTTAGAGATCATGTGCTGGTGAAAGGCCAGGCTCCCATGGCTTTTCCCCAACTCCCACTCCAGATGTGCTGGGGAGATGGGGGATGGTGTTTGCGTGCCGACATATGTGTGAGACAGCCATAACTGTGTTGTCCAGAGATTCTGGCTAGAAGGTAACACTACATGCGTTACTTCAGAGCAACTCTTCCACTGCATCTCAGGGTGTCCTCAAACCCCAGCTGAGCAAAACTCACTCACTCTGCTATGCATAAGCATCTTCCCCTCCTCCGCTTCGCTCATCTCCCTGCCACGCCAAGTACTCATTAATCACTACCTACCAACCCGTGCAGAAAGCCCTCACATACTTGCAGAGATGACGAAGGAGAAGAAACCAAGCCAAAGGCCAGTGGGGTCCCCGTGGTACTCTCGGGAAGGCTGCAGCAGCCAGACCGCCCCTGGTGAGGCTACCACACAAGCAGACCTTTGACAGGCTGGTGTTTCAGTGTGTTGACTTAACGAAGCATGCAGGTAAATGCATTAATGGAGAGGAGTTTGTAACAAACGTGTGTTCTGAGCCCTAGCATGAAGTGAAAGCACTTTATGTGTTTCAGGACTTGGCTCCCTACTCTATGAACCTAGGACTAAGAAGGATGACATTATATTTTATACTTATTTTTTAATGAATAAGTACTGATATAAAGCAGGGACCTAGCTGGAATGAACTGTCACTTTAAAGGAATACATCTGAGACCTTTAACTTGCACTGGTATATTCAGTGAAGTAAAAATATTATTCTGCATGGGAGAACCACAAATTACAGCAATAAAATATATGCAGTGAATACAAAGAAATTTGGTACTATATGCAGTGAACTGAATATTAGGCACCACTAAGACCTATCATTTTCCCCATTAATGAAAAAAAAAAAAAGCCTTTTTTATTTCTAATTTAAAGCACACAAATTTATTAAGGTTCAGAAAAGTCTTTTGTGTGCTTTTGCAACAGCTTAACTTCTAATATATTATATGTTCAGAAATTAGGATCCTTGAGCTCTTGCACAATATTTACTGGTGTATGTTATTAGAGTGGTCAGTGTGTGGTGCCCTCTCTCTATTTCATAGCCAATGCAGTATTTTCACTGTGGCAACAATAGATTAAAAAAATGTCTCGCTAGGTTAAAAAAAAAAATGATGTGACAATGAAACATGCTCATTTTGCTATGAGGTAATTCAATAAATCTGTCCGCTTTGCAAAGGCTTATTTTTATGTAAAACAACACTTACTTATCTTGCTAACTTCAAACTGGAAAAAGAATTAAGGGCGAGGTTCAGTTTTCAGCCCAGCTTTTAGTAATCTGAAAATAGGAAACAGGGCTAAGGGAGACCCTGAGAGGTCAAAGGGATGCTGCCAGACGCCAAGGCTATGGATGTTTTAGGTAAACGCTCTCTCTCTTGAAATCTCTCTTTGGACAATTTAGATGAGGAAAAACCCAAGAATCAAGCGGTCACAGTGCCAGACGTTCCCAAAGGAACATTGATGAGGCCGTGCTGATATGATAGCAATGAGGACATAGCCCTTTCCTCTCTTTGTAATCTGTCTCTTCAGTGTTGGCAGGTGGCCTCATCTAACAGATCTGTTGGGAATGTGTGGTAGCCCAAGCCCATGAACATCATAAACTTGTCTCCTGGGAGAAGCCTTTGAAGATGCAGCTTCCTATCAAAATCCTAATTAACCTTGGAGGTGGGAGGGAAGGGGCCAGGTCTTGGTCCAACTCAAATGGTTCTGACAACCCTGTCCACGGCAGTGATTTGGAACAAGGTGATCTTTAAGGTCTCTTCCAACCTAAGCCATAGTATGATTCCATGAAAAAGGTGACCTACAACTGGTGAGAAGACTCTGTGCCAGGCTACAATTGGAAGTGAAACAATTTAAGATGCGTCACTGCTAAGACTGGTAAGAAACATAACTCAGAGACCATGCAACAACATGAATCTCACTGAGCAGCCATCAGTTTGTTGCTAACCCAGCCTGTTTTTTCCATCCCTCAGAGAGAGACAGTAGTTTCTGACAAACTTATGAAAGCCTAAGGTACTGCGCATCTCCATCACAACCTGAAGGAAAGAGAAATACCTTGAGGTAGGGGTTCTGGGTAGCCTACCCTACTAGTAGAAGAAGCTCACACGGCTTGGTATTTCATAAATACCTACTTTTATAAAAATGTTAAGAACTTTCAGCATGTTACCACATTCTCTTCGAGATTAATGCCCTGGATGGAAGAAACAAAAAACTCAGTGGCCAACAAAGTCCAAGATGTCAGCTTTGGGAAGTCAAAAGGCCAGCACAGAAGTGTTGGCTCGACACTTCTTCAGCGTCTGACCTTGGTGTTTATTACCTTATATGCTGGATGCTCAAAGATTTCTTCAGGTCACCAGACTGTGTGACCTGAAACATAGAGAAACGATGAAGGCATGTGTATAACTTAGAAAGGTTGAGAGACTGTCCTTCTCTAAAACCAAAAGGAGTTAGTGATGGGAAGCAGGAAGGGGGATATTTGCAGCTGGTGCTGCCTGTTCTGGTGTCAAACTCCAAAACAGGGGAAGGAAAACAGGAAGATGAATGCTAGCTGCATTCAGCAAGCAGCTGGGAGACACAGCTGATGCAGGAGGAGGAGAAAGACACAGCAGAGCCATCCTGACCTTTGTCACACAGGTCAGCAATGAAAAGCACTGAGTTTTCAATGACCCTGGGCCAGACTCCCAGCAAAGGAATCCATCATTGGTGCAGTGTTCAGGCCAGCTCATAGTCTAGGATCTTTCTCATGATTTATGAACTTACAGTTTGTTTTCTCATTCTTTCTTTAGGCCTTCTCAGTCCCTTCACACAGCATTTCAGGGTGCATTAGAACAAATAAAAGGCATCCTTACTCCCACGGAAATCCTCAAATCCCTCTTGCAAAAAGGCAGATCCAGAAGAGTCTGAACCAACACAAGTTTCTTGTCCCTTGCTCACGTAACCACACATCCATCCCTTCCAGCCAATGTATCTGCCGTTCTGGCCCCCACAGCTGTGCAGCAAACACAGAGTCTCCCACAACAGCTGCAAGATGTATAGGTAAAGACAGAACTGATCAACTTACAGGAATCCCCGCTGCCAAGCTGAGCTGCTAAGCAGTTCATAACCCCAGCAGATGCCTCTGCTTTTAAGCCCCAGGGAAACTTCTGGGCAAGGCAGTGGTATCTCTCTCATGGCCTACAGGAAAATAAGGTAAACCGGAAACAGCCCATGTCTCTGGGCTGTTCCAGAAGACCTCTTCGGCAGTTTGCAAAATACATACCTTCAAACTGATGGCTTCTGGACTGGACTAGAAAGCCATGTACAATGCAAAGTGTAGATATTTTACAGTTATTCCCTCCAAACTGAACCTGAATAAGTGCTACCCCCGTTTCACAGGTCAGAAAGCAAACATGAATGCCAGCACCCCAAAGTCACTGCAGAGCAAGGATTGGTGACCTGGCACAGCTGGCCATTTGTCAGGTGCCTAATCCACCACTTACAGCAACTTGCTGTTCACAGATACTCTACTGCAGTGTTCAGTACAGCAAAAGAGAAAACAAACAAATGAACCCCCAAAAAACCCCACAAAATTTACAGTTTGCTCCAAATCATGCAAAAAAAATCAGGGGAAAACTGGACCAAGCACTCACGACACAATCTGTAGTGAATTAAGTGAAGTGAGACTGTGTTTGACATATGTGGGGCCGCGCATGAACACAAGGACAGGAGAAGTATGTTCAATGAAAAACTGAGATGACAGGTCTAGTAGATCAGAGCTCTTTAGAGATCGAGATGCTCCACAGAAAACCTTCGTTTGCTAAACACGTATCATCCCTTCTTCAATCTTAAGAGGAGCCAGGAGTAGGCATTCACAGGATAAAGAGCAGGGACATGTTACAATCTCAGCTTATTCTTTCCCTCCTTATGGGGAGTTGGGGGCTGCGGGAGAACTCCATGTAGGTTAAATAATACACACCTAAACAGGTATTTTAAAATTATCTGTAGATTTACTTCCAAAGCCACGTGTCACTTTTTCTGGGGTTGCAATTTAACATCTTCTCAGAAAACTTATTTCACTACTTACAATTCTGGTCGTCTCTGACTGCACCACAACCAAATATAGAGAGAAAGCACCAGCCAAAAAGAACAAGGCTTATTTTCTTAAAGAAAAGGAACGAAACAATAGCTTCATACTTATGTGTACAGGAAAAGAAATACTGGTTGGTTTTAGAACTACATACATATTCTCAGCTTGTCCTGCTGATTCCCTTACACAAAGTCTTTCAGAGATAAAAGGTATTTTGTTTTCACTTGGTAAATTTAGGAAAATAATATGAAAAGAAAAAGTCCCTGAAACATTAGGTTTTGCTGTGAAGAAAGATGGCTATTTCATGGATGTAGCTCGTTTTGTTCCTCTTAATCCTATTTTAAACGCAAGCCTCACAGATGTTGCAAAACTGCTTCTCTGAACATTCCTATTATGTATGCCGGGATTAAAAAATTCAGAACTGTCGATCAACAAGCCAGAGACAGTGGGTGTGACAGCCGCAACTGCAAAGGTAACAGGCAAGGAAATGTACTGTTATTTCTGATAGTACTTATACTATACAAAAACTCCAGGGCCAGAGTAGAAATAAGCAGTGGTCCACTTCTAATGTGAGCAAAGACTGCTCTCCCAACAGCTTGCAAGCTAAACAAAGAAAATAGGCAGGGTTAATTAAAGATTGATTAAGATACCCATCTGGGAACAGCAGCAGGAAAACATTTCCTGCTTTGCCCAAGGAAGCCATGGCAGACCTAGGAAATGGTGCCATATTTGGATTCCAAAGCTTTAATCACAGCCAAAAATAAAAAAAAAAAAGTACTGCAAAGGTAAGGAGTGACCATGGATGCCTTCCTCAAGAGATTACAACTGCAAATGCAAATACTGGCACCCTTCCAGAGTGCTGTACACAAACTGGCCAGGACACCTTGCCAGGGTCCTTTTAAGGATAGTTACGGGATCGTGGTAAGGTAAATTTCTTTTAAGAGATACTAAACACATGTAACAGATAATTCTTTTGTTCCTCTATTCTTGCAGGTTGTGAATTCTCATGGATCACTTTTCCTCAGGAGGAGCATGGACTAGCCAGCTTTGGATGCAGTAATTCAGGCCTCTGATGCCTTTCCCCTGAACTCAGAGCTATATTCTCCCTTGTGACCTGCCTGGATGCCTCCTAGCAGCCTAGGTGAAACAGAATAATGACCATGCATAGGAGAATCTGCTATACAACTCAACCGAAAACATTTGTTACCTTACAGCATTGTTTTCAGGTACTGGCTTGCCAAATGTCCACGCACATATGGTAATAGCCTTGTAGTACATTCAGCTGTGAAGGCTGTATTCTTTGAGCAGCCAGAGGAAGAGCAGCCTGCAGAGAATGTTTCTCTGTCTTCTTCAGCTTGTTCAAAGTCTGTTTCTCTTCATCTGAGAGCTGGGCCTGGGCTCAGTCATTACAAGGTTAAACTCCCAGAACAGGCTGCATTTTGGAAAATCATCAGGAGATTAGAGCTGGTGCTCAACACAGCTGCTCCCCTTTTCCACAAGCCAGATCCCAAGAGGAGGGGCCATGGCCTGTGCTCTGGACAAAGTGCCAATTGCCTTCTGGATACACTTCAAGCCACCACAATGCTTGGCAAGAACATAGAAGCAGCTCCCCCTGGCACCCTGTCGTTGGGGCAGCTGTATGTGCACAAATCTGCTGGCGGTACCATCCCAGCAGCAGGGATGGCCAAGGAGATGACAGCCTTCATCTCCAGCAGGAACAGCATGGTGACTGGTGGTGATGAACAGTGAAGGTGGCCTGAGACAGCTGGGGATGGGAAAGGAGATGTTGCTCAATGGAGTCGGAGCCATGACCCAACTGCAAACTGGTCCAATGATGCCACTGTCCTTCCCATCTCTAATGCAAGGGCATGTGTTTGTACTGGTTTTATGCCAGTACTCCTTTTCCCTCATTCCTGATGTCTACACAGTGATACCCAGTTCATTCTGGGAAAAGATATGCGTTATTTGCCCACTGTTTGACACAAACAGGGATGCACCAGTTTGCAGTGGCTTCAAATAAAGGCCCATTTTCTTTCCTGGTGATGGCGGAGGAAGTGAAGGATCACCAGAAGATGCTAGCTATTAGATTACACCAAAAGTCATTCAGAGCATGCATGCTGTGAGAACAGAGAATAAAGGAAACTCTAACCTCCACACAAAAAAAACAGTATGACATACCAGTCTTCCCATGAAAGGGTTAAGTGGCTCTACAGAGTTCATACCAAAGAAAAATGAAGAACACTTAGTGTCCAGAGGACCTCAACTCTGAGCAGTGAAGTCCTTGGGAAGCAGGGAGGAAGTGAATGGGAGTGGCTCGGCATGCTTTTTGTTATTTCTTTGTTAATACATCTAAAGGGGACTTTGGGCTTGGCACGTAACATGGACTTTATTTATAGAGCAGATCAGGGAAGGCTCCAGCTCACCAAGTTGACAGAGGAAAATGGCACTGCTGTACACAATATCGTCACACCAGGGACCGGAGAGTGCAGAATGCTGAGCTTGTAATCAGAATTTCTGCTTTGTCTCTCAACCTTTAGCCTTATAATGACTACGTTTCACAAGTGGAAAACTGGAATGGAAAAATAGTAACCAACAGGTTAGGGCATAACTGGGTTTCCTTCTGGACCATCAGGATTCATCCAAGTCACATTCAGTCAACAGAGTGTTTACAATCATGACCTTCTCTGGCAATTACAGCTTCACTTTCCTTTCACATTTTTTTTATCCAGCAACAATTCTGCAGCTCCACGAAGCATTCCTGATTAGATTTTCAACACTGTTACACATGAGGTCTCTTGTACAGAACAGTTTTCACACAGAGAACGTAAGAATCATCGCTCAGCAGTTTTCAGTGCATGTTTGGAAGGAAAATATAAAGAAAAAAATCATATTTTTATGTGTGTTTTTTATAAAGTAATTCTAAAATGTTTGAAAACCCTTTAAAAGCAACACTTCTTTTTTTTTCCCCACAGGTGCCTATAGACAAGCAGCTATAAGTAAATGAAGATGTATTCAGAGCAAAAATTTAACAACTCATAGGATCACACACATTCAGGAACTGCAAACCAAAATTAAAACCATCAATAGCATCATCATAGGCTATTGCACTGCAGTTAAAGGGCAAATAAAGGAGGAAGAGAGAGTTTCCAGCTATACCAAGATTAATTCTATGTACGGTGAATTGGGAATGTGGGATATCCAAGTCTGTAAGAAACCTTCAGTTCATATCACACAAAGTACACAGTGGATATTTTAAAGCAAAAGAGAAAAAGAGGAAGGAGATTTAATTATGACCAGAATAGTTTGCAGTTAAATAGGAACAACAGCAAGTACGTTACTAGTGTTTGCTTTTTTGATTAAAAGTAATATTCATCAGAAGGGAGGATGGAGTGGGAGACCTTGCACCTATTAGAAATGAAGCCAGTAGCACCAACAAAATCCTCTTTCTTGTCTGGCAATTTAAGTCTTACACAAGAGAATCAGGGCATTAGCAAGAGCAGAACAGGAATGACAAAAATCAAGAATTCCCTGCATGCCTTATCTTCCTTCTATCTTACAGCGCAACACTTCTGACCAAAGTATAAAACATGTAAATGCAATTAGTCCAAAGGATCTCCATCACCACAGACAGCCTTCCTTTCCCCAGGATGCTATGTGGCAAGCCAGAGCATCCCTTGAAGCACACACTTCAAACAGCTTTCATTTTGCAGCCTCATTCTGCCACTAGAAGCCAGGAGAACAGAATGAACAAGCTGTAATTTTGGCTCTGCAGGGACATTCATGTGTTAGAGTAACAGTTTCACTTCAGGAGAATAGGTATCAGCGAGAGATGGAGGAACCGGTGTTTTGTTCACATCAATACTGGCAACTTCAATGTTTTGCAAAGAGCCCAAAAGGAAGCGCAAGAAATGATGGGATGCAGACAAACAGCAATCAGATAACATTAGCTTACTCTATTTCTATGTCTCTCAGCTAGTACAATTCCAGCTCCCTATGCTTATGTCAAGGATGCACAGATCTCGGGGATAGACTTTGTAAACTTTATTTAGTCAGTCTGCTTAAGCAACAAGGAAATCTTCGCATCAATACATCTGGTAAGGTTTTACGCAAAGTAACTAAACAGGAGCTGTACAAGCCATTGCAACAGTAGTGCAAGAGTCAAGAATTTGTTCCTCCTGACAACAAGAGAAAGTGTCCCAAAATTCTAAATAATGATGACTTCACACTAAATGGAAGATTATTTTTTCTATTATTTCACTTGAAATGTTCACCTGCCAAACTTGCTAGTTTTCTCACTCATCTTTTTAAAATTACTCACTCACTTGAGCAGCCAGGAATAGCTCAAGCGGTATGGAATGTCCACTGCAAAGCACCTTTAGCAGGATAACCATCAAACAAGGCTGCATTCACCACCTCCTGCAAACTAAATTTTCCAGAGACATGATCAGTTTCTAAAAACACTTTTATTTTTTCCTGTTTGCCTATTACAAAATATTCAGAGCTCTTAGTTAAAATGCATGTTGTAGATACACTTATCAGAGTATTTACATTTTGGAAAGCCTTTTTCACTCAATACTTGATCAGTAAGGAAGCTTTGCCCTGGTACAAGCATGACCAATCAGGCATCTCCCTGGGAAATGAGACCAACTTGTGTTTCGATTTAGGTTAAGAAGATGGCTTGAAGGCTTATGCAGCAAAGCCAAAATTCTCTTCCCTGTTTAAACCCACCTCAAGTTAGGCTAAAGCCTGCCCAAAAGGCCCAGTTCCCTCCAACAACCTTTGCAGCTGGATAAGCAACTTTGTAGTTGATAAGCAAAGCTAGAGTTTTCCTTGCTTGCTACCCAGAGCATCACCTGCTTTGCCATGTGTATTTACAGAGCTGCCATGTACCATCACAGAAATGTCTCTGCCACAGGACTGAGTGAAAAGAGACACTGGGATGCTGCTAAGTTTTAATTAACATGTGAAAGGAATTCTGGCTTTTCAAATAAAATGTGTTTTAGAGCAAGAGATACTTGCACATTTATTTTTTTTAATGGAACTAACAAGGCACATAATAAAGCCTAAAATCAAAGGGAAGGAAAAAAAAAACAAAACAAAACACTATAACATTAATTTTCTCTTAGGTTTTTCCAATTCACTACTTTCTGTAGCACACTGTTCTTTGGAGCTTTAATGTCTGTGCTTTTATAGACCTAAAGCAATTCCTACTATTTTCTTAAAAACAAAAACACCCGCAGGCTGTGAAAAGGAGGCTCTAATTGACTTGTTTCATGAACAACCGTTGCCCAAATTCTTTACACAGTAACTTAAGTTTTCAAACCGATGTTTATCATATGTACAATTGTTTCCAGAAATGAATTTGTAACAGCGAGACCGGACAGGCCGCTGGGGTAAAGAGCCTGCCTGATGTTTCTGAAACTAATGGTCGCATTAAAAACACCGGTCTGAAGGGGAAGTAACAATTTTGGCATCTACTTCTAATTTTGTAGGTTTTGAAATTGCATTAGGACGTTCATTTATTGCCATTGTTTATCAGGAGACACGTAGCTGAAGGTCAGCACAGTTGCATGCACCTAGAAGCAAGTCCACCATTTTGGCCTACCATTTTTCTTTGTAGGTTAGGAATAGTTTTACGATGAGTATATTCCGCTAGTCTCCAACAAAGCATATTCCTCCTTATTTTTAGATCTGCTACACATGCATGGTTCATTCTGGGAACTTCTGAAATTCAGAACGACGGGCTGTATTTAGAACAGAAGTTGTTCTCAGTTTGAGGGTTTGTGTTGTTTTTTTTTTCTGATCATTAACTACCATGCAGCTTGGCAATGAAATCAACCTCACAATTGTCTTCTGAATGCGATAAACACGTAACTGGGTCATATTATTGCCATGAATCATCTGTAGCCACTTCAACATTGTGTAATTTAATATCCATTTGCAGAAGAGCTGACACTATCACTCTATTCTTGCTCAATATTGGAAAATTTAATTGGCTACCTATTTGACTTCAAGCAAACAGTGATATAAACCAGACAAACTCTCACCTCTTGCCTCTATTGATTGACCAAAGTAAAACACACTACTGACACCACAAAACCCTGTGAGCATGAAGTTAGGCTAATTCTGCATTCCTGGGACTGAATTGACTTCTAGGACTCTGCTGACACAACAAGTTATTAAACAAAGTTTGAGTTGAGCGATTAGTAGTAAATCCAATGTTTTACAGGCTGACATCCCCCTGTAGTCCAGTCTTCCAGAAGACCCTCTGCTCCTGAAAGGCAAGGTCAACTGAGAGGAACACTGGATTTAAAAGGCTGAACCCTGTAAATCCGTGGTCACAGCCATGCTGGTATATTTATGATAGAGTAAGAATCTGAGAAACAAATTGGAAAGTGCACAGAAGGGGGAGAGGAAGGGTGAATTTTCAATAAAACCTCCCTGAATTCAGGCAGAGAGAAAGAAAAGCGATAAATAATCTCTCTACAGATAGCTTGCATCTCCACACTGTTTAATGGTATTCATACACTCAATTTCCATGGACTCTGATATCGTAAGAAAAACAGCAAATCTTGGCTACCTGGGGCTCCTTCTGACACATCCTGCCTTGCGATGAGCCTGGCAGCCTGCTCAGATTTACTGTGCCTGCAGTCTGCACAGCACAGCTAACTGGCTTCAGATTAAACAGAGCAACTCAGCATTGGAATGAAAGCATTACAGGGAGGACGATCACGAGAGAGGGAAGAAAAAGGAAGCGTGCACGTCTTATGCAGTTTCAAGGAGCCGTGTTCGGCTGGTGGCAGGAGATGCAGGCTGATGTACTCTGACTGAGATAGGAACCTACATCAAAGTCTGCCCCTTCTCACTCTCAAGACCAGGGAACACAAACCGTTTGGGCCTCACACAGTTCCCACCACACTCCTGCAGAAGATGAGGAAGACTTATAGAGCATCAAATCCCACCACAAAAAGACTAAATAGGCTTTTTCACTGGGAAGACTCTATATCCGGATCTGACAGACAGCATGATGCAAGGAGTTTTTGTCCCACGGTTAGCAAAGAGCACTGCAGAATTCCTCCAATTTTGTCTGATAGAAGTGAAATAAAATGGATTTTTTTTCCAATTAAAATAAATACCAGATACGGTACTTAAGAAACTTCTTGGTTAACTTCCGAGCTTTATTTTTATTTATTTTCTTTGCCTGAAGAGAGAGCTGCATAAATGCTGCACTGTTTAGGGAAAGAAGTTCGAACTTTATGTAAGGGCTTTTTGCCCAGTGTCTCTTGGCATGCTTCCTTGGGTTTTAGATTGCTTTGTATGGTGAAGCATTACAGAATAAGATAACACTGTGTTATCTAGGCACTAAGGAAGGGCTTTGCGCTAAAGAAATTGAGCCAGAATTTCTTTTCAAGGAGAGCAGAGAGTGCATTTGAATAAGCACTAAATTCAGCAGGGGAATAACTAATATGATTGGTTTTAAAGATGCAGAAATGAATATTTTGCTGTATTATGAATGTTGTGTGAATTTTAAAAAGCCAGGGTTAGAACGTACACGCTTTCTACTCCCATTTTCAGTCAACACGCTGTAGCAATTCTATAAATCAGAAAGTAAGCAAATGCTTGTGATTTTATTTTTGAAAGGCTGCTATCACAAAATACCTTTGGCTCATTTGTTCTGGCAATATGTGCCTTAATGATCTATTTCGTATCATAGACAGCAAAGGTTTTTGCTGCGTATTTTGCAGAAGTGATGAAGATTTTTAACAGCCTGTTCTCCACCAAATTAAGCACTGATCCTGTAAATGCTTACACAGTTTATTTCAGTTACACAGTTTCCAGATAAGGCATGTGCACATATATTTGTGTCAGTAGTAAAAATAGGCACATACTTAGAGAATGTAGTCTCCAAGATGTTAGTCCAGCTTCTGAGGACTGCTGAGCTGCAATCATCTGAATGCAAATGAGTTACAGCGCTGCTATCAGCTAGATTGCTTTTTGAGAGCCACGCTTTTATCTTGTAACAATTTTTCACTTGCTGTATTTAGAGAAACCATTTTATTTTTAAAACAAAGCTGTGCAACAGACATAGAATGAAAGTGAAATTGGCTCAATAAGGGAAAATGAAGAATTTTCTGCAAAACCACACACCTGACAAAGCACTCATCAATGTCATGCATCAGTCTTTGATCACCAGCTGGCCCCCTGCTGTGGCACTGCACCAACTTCTTGAAAGTTCAGGTAAGAAGTTATGCAGGACAATCATTAACCAAGGCCCCCTGGGAAAGGCTGAACCATACTTGTGCTGCAAACACAGATTTCACCCTTCCCCAGACAGGTGCAGCTCCCAGCAAACTGAGAAAGAGCAGGATCCTCTTACACCGGAATTGATGTTTGCTTACAGTGTTTTCATCATGCAGTATTTCATGGTCTCCATTTTCGGGTTATTAAAATAGGATATTATCCAACAAGTGGAGGCGAAGAAGGGGTCAGGGAGTCGGTTCCTGTCTCAGGAGTGGCAGCTAAAGCTGCTGAGCAACATGTGTTTCTCATTTGAAATGTATCACTCATTCTTAATAACAATAATATGTGCCATCTGTTGCAGCCATTCATAATTGATAAGATTTGGGCTGACTTTGACTGTGAAAACCCATTTTAACATGAGTATCAACATGCATATGAAGAAGCGTTGCAAAGCAATTTGTTGTTCCTTTCCATACATTATAGGCAACGACGACCAACTGTCCCTGGGCACACACACACGCTCATCTGAAAGCCCCGGTTATCGAGATATTGCGGGGAATCAGCATCTGCCCCCAGGAAGAACAGGCTAATAATTTGGCACCTTTGCTTCCAACAGCTAATAAACAAATTGCTAAACGTTTGTATGACTGGATAGAGGGGTAGACTCTGCATCAACAGAGCTATTAAAATGCAGGGATACACAAAGGAAACAGTTATCTTTCTCAGATAAAGTGAAAAACTGAATGGTTACCTTGTACACTCTAGGCCTGGTTTGAGACTTTGATAGTCATTTAATTTTGTCCCTACAAGGAGAAGGGAGGACTGAGTAGTCCCTTTTGAGAAAGAAAAATCTTTTCTTTGCACTGGAAATGTCTCTCCCTGTTAACATCACTGCAACTCAAATTTTTCAGCTCACAAATCTGAAGCCCCAGACTCATCCAGTTTATTAACCAAGGCTACATGGATCCTAATACTGCCCAATTTCACTCCATATATCCAAATTACTTCCAAGTCAACAAGAAAACTCCCAGGTGTTTCTTTGGGCTCTCATCAAAAGCACGTGCTCAAGGACAACTACAACTTAATATATCAAGTCTGTTTGATTATTTTTAAACTTCAGAAATTAATTTAACTTAAGCATAACAATTGAACCGGGATGTATTTTTAATAGGTTGAGTTTGAAACACTGCCTTTTTGTTTTCAAAGCACCACAATGCAGATTTGTCACTTTATGACAATCTCTGTGTCCCCCCACAACACAATCATCTGGAACATATTTAATTATTGACTTCACTGAAAATGTACACAACATGTGCTCACTCTTCTGAGCAAGTCTTTAAATGGACAAAGGCCGATTTGTTCCTTCTTCAAAAACCCAGCCTTAGCATGTAAAGTTACCCCTAGATTATGTTCCTGTTATTTGTATATAGCATACATAAAATGTAAACACGCAGGCTGACACTGGTCAAGCATTTAAGCTTGGTCTCCAAAGGAAAAGCCCTACTGAAACTAGGGCTACCACTATGGCTAACATACACATTTGCCTGGCAAACTGTCTCCTGCATTTCCACTTGTGCCTCTGCATCCCACCTCCTAGCCCATATCCATGCTGGCCCAGGTGTGCCCATACAGCCTGCAGACTTTCCCTACATAACACATCCCATGCAGCATAGACACACCATGCAAAACCTGCTGGCAGTGCTCAGATACTACAGCATTTTCACTGCTTCATTTCAGTATGGGGTGCATCCATATTAGCTCCATACTGAGTATCAACTAATAGTCTTTCCTTTTCCAAGTGCTGCCAACTGAAGTACAATACCTGGGGCAGCAACAGGATACAAATGCAATTATACTTGAAGCAGGGCTAATTTCAGTGTATGATAAGAGAAAGACCACCAGTAGTGATATAGTGTAATTTTACACCAGTGAGAGCCACAAGCTGCTCTTTTCTGCTCCCCTAAGTGAGGCTAGAGTATCAGCCATTTATATCACAATTTCAGTGCTTTCTGCCAAATCTTACCAATAATGAAAAAAAAAAAAAAGTCTCTACCATCACTTACGTATCATTTCCTGAATTTTCATCTCCTTAGGGTCAAATTTTCAAGTCTGAGTCTGCATTTACACACACATACAGCCCCTTTTTCGTTCTGCTGAAGAAACACGGGACTGTCTGCTAAGGCTGCACGTGGAACGGCACTTAACGGCGCCTTTTGTTGCTTCAAACAGTAACAAGGGTGGAGTAACTCTGAGTGTTTTATACACAGATATTAAAGGCAGATTTCAAAGGAAACTCAGCTTTCATTAAGGGCACCAAAATGCAATGGTCCCATTTTCAAAATCCCACAGAGTGCAATATCTGCCGTCCTGTACAGCAGAACCATTATTTTGCAGATCTGAACATCCGAAGCTTCTGAAGTTTTCAGGTGTGTGCGTGCCTGTGTGGTCCCACAAGCCTTAGCAAGAGCTTAAATTGAAGAATGTGCAATTATTAAATTTTAAAGTAAAAGGACAAAGGCCTGACACTGCTTGTGCTGTGATAAAAGAGAAGAGATGGGTGGATTACACAGGCACATGCGAGCTCCAGCCTCTGCAGAACTAGCCTGTGCTCTAAGGGAAGGAAAAGACAATGGTTTCACTATGACAGACCATTCACCGTGTGAGAGAGAAAAAGCAGAGAGTTAATGAGGCACTGCTGAATAATACCATCAGAGAAGCAGAGAGAGAAACCAGGTAGATGTCATCTGCTGCAAGGTAAATTAAAATTATACATCTCTGAGGATTATCAGTGAAATTTGAGGTCTGGAAGGGAATTTGCTTTTGATATTGGAAGGGATAAATACTCCATGTAAATCCTTTTATGTGGGCCTGTAGAGCGGAACAGAGAAATTAAAGATAAATGAGATTAAGGCGTTTTTTAAAACTACATTAGACATATTTAAGTTACCCATGGAGGGAAAAAGACTTTGGAGGAGGAGATTAGTTTAGACCCTCAGCAGTACATTCATCTGGGAAATTAATTGGAACAAATCTCTTCTAATCTCAATTGCTTACTCCCCCCCCCCCCCCCCCCCCCCAAAACCAAAAGCCAAACACACATCAAAAAAACCCTTCATGAGCAACCTGTAACAACCTTTCTAAAGCTAGGTAGTATCTGGCTCTAGAGCTGAGGTCTTCATCCTGCTCCTGAGAGCTGGCCAGGCAGCTGGCATGAGCCCATCTGTAAGTCAACATTCCTGTACTGCCAAGCCATTAGCTTATGACTGTGCCACACCATGTGGTTTGAGTGGCTTTTATTTATTTATTTATTTATTGTGTGACTTTTGGAAAAGAAAACTCATACAGATAAGCTGCTTTGTTTCTTATTCTTTTTTTTTTGCAAAAGGATGCCCTGAACAGAGCTCTTTTGCCTTAGACTCCCACGGATCCTAACATTTAATTCCTCTTGGAAACAGAGAGAGAAGCTAACCAAAATCGAATGCTGTGCAGTCCGTGTTTCTGTCTCCTTTGCCAGATTTTGAGGTATATGCGAGCACTATGGTTTTATGCAGACCTATATTGTTATTAAAAGTTGACTGGAAATGTTGTTAGCAAGGAAAGCAGAGGAAATGAGTAAAAAAGTAATACATTCAGCTCCATTTGGCTCTCTTCCTGGGAGCCCTTTTAATATAAAGAAACTCAACAAAGTTGTATTTTTAGATCTGGAAAGATGCGTTTTGGTATTTCACGCACTAAAGGGATTTACCTTAATACACTCAACATTCTCCCCCTCTCCTCCCTCATGTGCTAGAAGAAATGAACTTCAATCCTAAACCTAACCACTGGATACAGATATTCTGCTCTCCCTATTGGCCAGAATAAAAACCAATAAATGTATTTCATTTCTTTTGTGGATTTATAATAGCACCTGGCAAGGATGGTCTTAATCTCCTTACACTACTTGCATCAATGAAAGAAGCCTTTGCAGTATTTATTGAGAGGGAGATGAAAGGATAATAGGAATAAAATCTGGAAATATAACCATTATCTCCATGAAGATCTGTTATAAAATGTATGAAATCTATATCTGCGTCTCTGGAGGGTGCTTGGCATAATAGCGCAATTTAGACAATAGGTTATTAAAGATGGAAAGAAAAATATTTCTCTTAAGGACAACAGAATTCTTCAGAGACAACTGGGAGGTACTGGGTTGTGTTTAGACAGCAAATTGGTGGCAAATAGCTAGTGGTATACGTCAGTAATAGAAGAGAAGCACTGGGTGGTACAAATAACCTAAAGCCAGTGGTTTCTTCCACAGATAAGCCTGATTGCACGGGTCAAACTGCTATGTTTTCTCACCATCTTTGTTAAACAAATGTAAATATATTTCAAAAATTAGAAAGACGTTCCACTATTTGGATATGAAATTGTATGTCACTTAGGTGGGGGAAGAGAATGGATTATTAATATATTGAGGAATTCACCAGAATTTCATTCTTCTTTCTGTTCAGCATGGTTACGATTCCCATTATTAGCTGAGATAGTATCAGGTATTCACTATGCTGGAAATGGGTGCGACAAAGATGAATTTCATGAAAAAAAATAATGACTTCAGAAAGCCTCAGGTTACTAGAAACCTGACCCAAAGATTGCTGATGTTGAAAGAAAGTTTCCCAGTGATTTAATGACCTTTGATTCAGGCCCAAAGGCAAAAGGCATTCAGACAATAGATTTAAAGATGTATGGGAGATTGGTAATCACAGCCTGAACCTCTGATTAATCAGCTGAGGCAAGTATGGGGTCAGCTGTGGGAGCACAGGTGAGAGTGATGTAACTGTGCTCCCGGAAGGGGTGGAGCTTGACTCCATCCCCTCTGAGACCTCATTTAAGGGCTGACTCCCACTGGAGCAGTATCTCTTGGAGATCGCTCACCAGGGAGGACTGCCTCAGCTGCTTCAGTCAAGGCACCACCGTTGGTGAGTTTTCCCTTTACTCATTCACTTATATACCTTCTGTACATTTTGTTTCCATCTGTACATTTAAAACCAATACAAAAGATTTAAAGCAAATTTTAGTATAAATGGCTAAACCCAGAGCAACAGTATACACTTTCTCACTAAAAATTCATCTGCTATGGGACAAGATTGGAAGAAATAAATAGTGCACTGAAGTCACATTAGGAATTAAGTTACTCCCTTAGATTCATAATCTTCATAAAATTAGATAAATCGCACTATTCATCAGAGTCTTCCATCTCCATAATGGAAACCGATCACAAAGGCCTAGGGGAGAAATGACAGCATTCTGCATCAAGAAAAACACTCAACATGAGAAACATATGACATATCCACGGTAAGGTCTTCCAATTGTTTCAAGTCTTGGCCTCTGTAATGCAAACTCTGTGAGCATCAGATGATGGTGGGGATATGGACATGAATGCACTCTCTCTTCCTCTACCAAAGAAACCTTCTCAGAATCTCCAAAGACGGAAAGAAACCTTCTCCCAGGTGCATTTGCCAAAAACTGTAATCAATATTAAACTCATGTCATGCTTTCCATGCTCCCCCATATCATCCTTGCAATATGTTTGTGAATTTCTTGCAAATTTGTCACTGGTATCCATTTCACTTTACACCTACTTAAGTATTAATTGGAAAGGAAAAACCTAATTTCTTCTTAATTAAATCTGTCACTAGGATACTCAAACTTTCACAGCACAAGAAAGAAAAGATTCTCTGTATTTTCTAAACAAATGGAAAAAGCAGCTCTGAATTTTCCTCAAAAAATAACTAAGCAGAAAGCCGCTTTTCCTGCTTGAAGTCTGCTTTCACACTGTTGGCGTGGATTGTGTATGGCACATAGCCCCACACGTCGCAGAGCCTGCTGTAGGCTGCTCCTCTCATAGCTCATCATGGAACAGGCTAGTTCAGCCTTGAGTCAGAAAAGCCATTTCATAATGCTGCAAACAAATATTTTTTCTTTGAGTTGAAAAACAAAAAGCCTGGAAGTAACGAAATTCTTATAACCGACAAAGGGTATATACAGAGGTCTATAGCATCTTTCTATTTACTCGTGGTTCAATTAAACTCTTCCCTCCCACATTCTCTAATATTTTGGGTCTTTGATGGGATTGAGTGTGAGACCATCAACAGCTGCACAGCTTGTAGGTGCTCAGCTCAAATATCAGACCTCATTTTAAGGCTTACCTCATTTGCATGATTAATTAGGAGCGCAATTTCAAAATAGTATGGCCAGAGAAGTGAGTCTCAAATACCCATGTGACTGAACGTGCACTTACTCACTGCAGTGACTCTTCCCTAACAATCTGTTCATCTGGTAAGCTCCAGAGCTATTTTTCTAAGCAGTACTAATACATGTCCATCAAATGATGGCCCTACCGACTTTCACAGCAAATGTGCAATACAACACCCGCAATCAGCTGACAAACTCATGGGTGTCCAAGCTACAACAGCCTCCAATGTTTTTCCCCTGCAGCTATTTAGATCTAATCCAGTTAAGAGTGGCAGAAGCACCACGGTGACTTTTCAAATAAATAAGCATGAACGACTCAAAGATACATGGGAATACACACTGTTGGGCATTTGGAAATACAAAATCAACACGTGCTGTGAAGACAAAACATGTCAGGGAATGCAGGCACTTTGAATACTCTTAGCCTAGCGGGTGAGAGAAAGATGACTTCACAAAAGTACACACTTTCTGGCACAAGTGGGGGACATGAAGAAGCATCCCTCAACCCAGAGAAAAGGATGGAGATGACAGGAGCCAGCAGGAGGTAGCCTTTCAAAGGAACATGGGGAACCGTAAGAAATAAGGGGCCAGACTCTGAGGCTCTGTTGTGACAGGAAAAGGTGAAACATTGAAGAGAGATATAGACTGGATACAAGGGAAAAAAATATATATATGACTAAGGTGGTGAGGCATGGAAAACTTTGCATTCACCTACGCAGATAGCTCAGCATCCATGCTAGCAGACTCCAGGTTCCCAAAGCCCCATAATATCAGGTTATTTTAATTAAGGGTGCTTTCCAAGCAGCCATTGTATGTGTGCAGTCTCCCCATAAGCAAGCAATGAAAGGAGGCTGATAGGGGAAGCAGCAGGTCCTTTGTTTCTGCTTCCTCTGACAAAGAAGAGACAAGCAGAGCTGAGAATTTCAGCAAATACAAAAAAGGGGTTTTGGCTGCAATGTCTGAAGAATTGTATACCTTGGAAGAAAGGCAATTTGTCAGCAGGATACAAAGTAAAGATTCTTTGCCCTGAAATATTCATAATGGGTGCTTAGTTATTTTTTTTATTATCGTTCCTGTTACTAGCCCACACATGCAAATCAATTATTTAACTCACAAAAACAAAGGACTTCTGACTTCAGAGGGGGGAATTCACTCCTTACTGACCAAAGTGCCAATGGCTGTTCTTAACCTCCCGGCATTTTCTCCTGCAGGCTCTAGAAGTTCTTTTGGGAAAAGCCAAAAACAAAAATATGGCAAATATTGTTTTTGTTTAACAAAACAAGGCAATGTAGGCAAACACTGCATCTCAACAAGAAAAGAGTCAATAAAATGCAAAAGGGAAAGCCTAGAGGCTGCCTAAGGGTCTTACAGCACCCCAGAAATAATTAAGAATAACGTTCTTTGAAAAGAGTGGTCTCATTACATTGATTTCAGACTGTAATTTTCTCCCCCCCTTTCCCTTTCCACCAGCAATCTTGTAGCAATGAAAATATCAGTTTGCTTTCTACTGTTTGTATTCCCTTAAAAATGTCATTATTCAATTATCTGTCTATTCACCGGCCCTAAGGTCCAGCACAGCAGATATTGTGAGCCTTCATTTAGGGTTTTTAAATGCACTTCGGTCCACTTGTGATACAATAAAACCTTATTGAATTCTGTTCCCACATCACACAATCCCTCACTTTTATTGATATGTGAGTCCATCTACTCTTCCGTCAGCAATAAAAGGAATATTTCTAGCAAAAAATGACCTTTCCTTCCTTCTATCAATACACCAATTGGGAAATGCGATTTCAGCTTCCACATTTAAAAAAAAAAAAAAAAAAAAGCCTTAAGAAAAGAAGAGGTGAACAACACTCCAGAGTTGTGTTCCTTCTTGTTAGTACCAAGAAACTAGGAAACTGTCTGTAAGCCCCAAAGAAACTCCATCCCTCCCTAACGTTTATTAACCTGTTTACCCAGGGGAATGGAATGGAAGGACAATTTATCCTTTCTCAGACACCACAAACATTTTTCCCTTGCAGGAAAGAATCCTTGGAATAGATCTCTCCAATATTAAAACCCGGCGGTAGACTTGTTGCCTGGAAGAGAGGTAAGTTATCAGCATGATATGATAGGTGAGCCTCTGCCATGCCCAGGGCACCACTCATGCTCCCTCCTTTCCATCACTGCAGCAAACAGGCTCATCCCTGTGGAGCTCCCACCTTTTTTCCACTTTGTCCTGTTCTGTGCATCAAAATCTCCAGTCTCCTGCATGCTTTCCTACTCTTTATTAAAACAGCTCAGTTTTAAAGGACAGTAGTGCACAAGTTTCTCTGTATAACTCCAGAACCTACAACCTACAAAACTTAGGAGCACAGGAAAGACTGAGGTTTCACCTAGCAAGCAAAATTTCCTTTTCTGCACTGGGAGCCTGTATGGTTGTCTGTAGGCAAGAATGGACAGATAAAATGGCATGACACTTCCAACTAGCACCTTATTCCTAGCTGAAATAGAATCTGAATGCTGACGATACCCAGTTTCAGTCAGAGCCAGTGGGAAACAACCATCCTCAAATCAGAAAATCTCCCTGTCTGATTTTAGGCATGACTAACCCAGCACAGCACTTGGGCCATGGGTCAGGCTCTAACTTTTAAATAATGTCACCACAGTAAGTAGCATGGGTGCTCCAGAGAGCAAGGGAAAGAGCTCAGCCAGCTTGAGGTGCGCTTCTTCCATCTCAGACACAAACAGAACTACTGAAATACAGATGGCTTGAGCTGTCAAGTACACAATACAAAGGCTATATTTGCATAGGCAAAGCCAGCACACTGGTTTGGATTTATCAGATTATAAATCGAGAATCTGGCTACTTGCAATGACATCAGACTCAGCAGCTCTCCTGTCAGCATTGATTGTGCAAGACTGGAGTCTCTTGCTTGTTACCAGTCCCACGTATAGCAGTGAATAAACAGCTCATCTGTTTCCTGCACTGGCTCATGAGTAAAATGGGATGTCCCTTAGAATATTATAAAGATGAAATAAGTAAAATTATACTCCTAGATGTACTGTAATGATGAGAACAGGTCCATAAAAGCACCAGAAGAAGATACACACAAAGTATTCCTAGTGAGAGGAAGACCAAGCTTCACAAAGACAACTCCATCATCATCATCCATCTCATCAGCTTGCCTTATCTCCACAACTTGGCAATGTTGCCTACAATAGCACATATTTAATGGAAGACTACAGAAAAGCTCCTCTGGTCAGTAACCATTACAATAAAATTCAATCAGAAGAAAACCAGATTAAGGATTTTGGTATTTCAGAAGAAAAGGAGTGGTACTTAAAAAATATATTGGTTACTGTTTCTGATATCAGAAAAAATATGGTAACTCATGCCATTCAAGTCTATCAACATACAACCAACTGGAGGTTCTTGCTGTGAAGGCAGCATCTGTCATCACATAAACTTACTGCAGGACAAGGAAAATGAGGAGAGGATGGAACTGCTTCTGTAGTCATCTCTATCTTCCCCATGTGCTAAGAGCAACTGCAGCCTCACAAAACTTCCCTTGTCAGGGGCATCTGTAGTTAGCACACACGGATGTCACAGGGAGGGTAAAAAGGGCATTTTAAAATAGCTACTGAAGGTAAGAAATATCTTTCCCTCCTGAGAGGAAAAGGGATATTTGATTCTCAGAAATGATCCATGTTAGTGGAAGAATTAAGAAATAAATTAAAAATAAATAGGTAAAACCACAAGAGAAGTGAGTGACCCAATCCAGAGTTTAAAGTTCTACCACTTTCTCCAAGGCAGTGCCATACACTACTTCATTGAGTTAAGTGTCTATGGTCAGTGCTAACATCTGCTAAAGATGACTTAAACGCTGCTCTGTTGAGAAGCATGCAAGCTCCCCTCTGCTACTGAGCCAGCACTTGGCTAAACTGCATCTCACCATCTACTAAAGCCTTAAGGAGTAAAGCATTCAACCTGACGGAGCAAGCTGAAATTGCACACAAATTTAAGTGCCTGCTGAAATATTAATTCGTTTGTTATGCAGCTGCTGTGTTTCTTTAGAAGATGGCCATATGGTTGGTGCTGCTGCTCACCAAGGGCTTGGTGCATAGAGCTGCAGAGCCAACGCCAGTGGCTGAGGAAGGGAGACCACAGAGTCTGCTCCATCCCCACAACCATGCACACAAAGTGTGGCTAGGTGCAGGTAGCAGTGCTGAGGAAACTGGACCTGCAAGGACTTGGGTTGCAACCAAAATTTGGCTACAGGAGGCTGAAGCACTTGAGCTCAGTGATAAGAACCCAATAGGTTTCTAGCGCCCAGCTGAACCATGGCAAATGGGAGAGGCCTCACCAAGGGGGAAAAAGATTTCATTAACCAGGAACAGCTTTGGTGCAGATACAGCTTTGCTGACCCCCTGCACCAGGCCTCATCCTTCCCCATCCACCTGGGTGCTTTTTGCTCCTGGCCCTTGGCATGGGACACAAGGAAGGATTGTCTGCAAAATCAAGTTGGCAGCCATCAAGGATGAGAAGTGGAAGGCAGTAATAAAGTCAGAAAAAGTCTGGGCTATGAGATTTCACATTTCCCACTGCATTGCTGCAGGTGAAAATGCACAGCTTACATGAATGCAGGCCTACCAGCCAACTTCCATGGTGCTACACCAAGTAACAGTTCATTAAGACTTGACTCAAAGTTTCCTAGGCAATGAAGGGTACAGAACAACAAACTCAGGAGATGAGATCCCTATTTACAGCAAGCTTGCCCCTTCTTTTCCACCATAATTCTACTCACATAAGGCAGTACCTTGGACTCATAAGCAAATCAAGTGGATATCAAAGCCACTAACTTAATTGTAGAGGTAGTACAGCTTGTTGGTGTTGTTTTCCTCATTTCATCCAGATCATTAAAACACATTCAGTCCCTGCTGTACATTTTGTACTGAGCAACCTCTCAGAAGAGTTATTTCACATCTTGTACACAAGGCCGATTAACACCTCAGGGCACAATATCCACATATTACCTTTCTCACAAGGCACCACTATTCCTCTTTGTTTATATGCAACAAAGGCTACAGAGGGGTACTACGCAATGGCTATTGCTTTACCAGCCCAGTCTCAGGAGGGAACAGCACACCTCACGCAAATCACAAATCATAAGGAAATACAACCTGCTACGATAAGCAGAAACCTATCCCCCTCCCCATACATAGCACTGTTTGTACAATGAAAGGCCTCATTTAGAGCGGAATACCTCCAAATGGTCTGCCTGAGCTAGCTCACTTAGTATGAGCTTGCTGAGGCAGACCTTAAGCCCCTGATGTCACACTTTCCATGGGTTTAATAGCTCACCCTGTAAAAAAAAAAATCCCTGGCCACATTTAGAAGCTTCACATTTTTTGTGTAGAAAAACACAATACAGACAGGTTGTGCTGCCCATCCCTCAAAGGATGCTACCCCTCTGCTAGGATATGAGGGTTCACCCCTCTAGGACCATAGCTGGATCTAAGGGATTTGATTCCCCAACTCTGACATTTCCCATTCAGCACATATTGCTGTAATCCTACATATCTGTCTTTCCGCTCTCCAAGATTCAAGCTAAATGGCAAGTATGCAATTTGCCTTCCTATCTTCGGAAGCTTATAAATTAGTTGTTTCTACCATCAAACACCAAATTTCCCAAAACATTATCTTTCTGTCTCCTTAGTGATACAATACTATATTTAAAGCACTTACCAAATGTCATCAGTTAAAAAGACATAAGTCAGTCCAAAGTGCATTGCCATTCAAGTACAAGTATAAAAGTCTGGAAAGCAAAGTTATAAGCTAGCAATAATGCTTCATTCTTACAGTACGCTTTCACTAATAGGGCTTTTCCAAAAGGTGACTTGTAACTCTTAACACTGCACAACTAGGCAAACTTGGGGTATTATTAGGATGTTTTTTAACGTAAGCGCAAACCTTGCACAGAAGACAATTTTTCATATTTTATCAGCTCTGTCTCATATGATACACATAGTTTGTCGTCAAGTGTTCACTTGCCCTCAGGCAACAAGAGACAAGCTCAAGGCTGGATCATTCTCAACATTAATTCCATTCTCTGTTAAAGAAACAAATGCAAATATATCAAGATACATACTGTAAGGGACACATTCATACTGAACCTCCAGGTATTTGTACGTCCCAGGGCAAGGGTCTGGAAACACATCAGGACCGGCCACAACAGCACACTGGGTTCGATTACTGCATCTGAAAAGAAAAAAGAGAAAAAAAAAGAGTCAGAAAACAGGAAAACAGTCTGGCACAACTTCTGGCACAGCATCAGAAGGAGAGAAGATGCAGGAACTGAGTCTCCAGCATCAGCTCGGGAAGCTTCCCATGGGAGCGCACACAGGCTGATGGCGAACACTGACGCTCACATCAGCTTACTGCCACTTCTCTTCAGGCTGCCATTTTCTTGCATGCTAACTACATTTCAGCTAATCCATACCCCTAGGATAACTCTTTGCCTGTGCACAAAACGTGCTCTGATTTTGAAAGTGACAATAAAGAGGCAGTTTTTCCAAAAGGGAAGAGAGATGGTGGCACAACCCCTTCCCCTTCAAGCAGTTCTTACAGCACCAGGAGGCATCTCTGTGAAAGCAAACCAAGGAAGATCTACAAACAAAATTAAGTATGAGTGTGTGATCCTTTACTTGTTGAAGAACCGATCACAGTGACCCCAGCTAGCCTCAAATATCAGCATCTTAATCAAATGAAATGCAAAAACTAAAGCAGCAACATTTGTGGCAAAAGTAATCATTATATATTTTATGGCAGACATAAATAGCTTTTGCAAAATATTTATAAATGCTCCCACGAAAACAGTCATCTTGAATAATGCTGTTTAGTGCTAAGCAAAGGCTGGAAACAGTAACACTGAGAGGAGAAGGAACAGTTCACCAAATATGCTGTCTAGAAAACAAAATAGTAGTTTTTCATACATAGCCAACATGCTTACATTAGTTATAAATGATTCAACGGAGAAAAAATTCCTTCACTTTCTTCCTTTTATTTTTTATTTTTTAACAATCAAGGGAGAGAAAGAAATATAATTAGTCTTTGATATTTATCCTTCCTCAAGCAGGTCTCCTGGGGGCTGGACCACTGCATTTACTTTCTCCAAGCTGCTGCCTCCTATGACAAGACAAGGGACCTCTGACCCCGCTGCTCTGCTGGCAGAAGCCACAACATCCAGCGCAGAGCTCATTTAGTTCTGCAGTGAAAATGCTTCGTGTTTACCTGAGGCTATAGTTTGTCAGGCTTAATGAGGATTTTATTTGAGCCCATAAATTAAAATTGATTCATTAGTCACTGCCTTAAGCTCCATAATTTCTTTAATTTTACAGAAAGATTAATAAGAGCTGATACGTTTGCTCATCAGACTCGTTTGCTGGATAACAGATAATCCAGAGGGCTGGGACATTTTCATGTTTTCTTGTTGAAAGAAGACAGTTATCACAGCAAGCAACTAGTTTTATCAGATACACAGAAAAATAATTTTATGAACAGAAAGGCTGGCTTTGTTGTCCTCAGCCTCACTGCTGGCAGGCAGGTGGCTTGGCGAGGACATCACAGGTAGCTGGGGCTGTGCGAGTGGGCAGCCTTCCAGGAGAGGCACTGAACAGCATCCAGCACCTTGCTTTCAACAAAAAGCCTTTACTGGGCTCAATGTGCCTTTCAACAAACAGTCACACTGGCCTAATCAACAGTTTCTCTGGGTTTGGGGACAATCCTGGCCATGCTACACAGAGTAATAGCAACTGAACAAAGAGGCATTTCAAAATCATGAGTCAAGATCCAAAATGATTAGGATGTTTAAAACCAGTGTTTGAAAATTTGGGTTAGAAGCCCAACTGCTTGAGGCTGCTAACAACAGCTTCAGTTTAGCATGCTGTATTCTGGGTCATCATCAAAGATACAAGAATCATGAGTTAACAGGTGAGCAGGGAATGCAGCAGAAAA
This sequence comes from Excalfactoria chinensis, assembly GCF_039878825.1. Lineage (NCBI taxonomy): Eukaryota > Metazoa > Chordata > Aves > Galliformes > Phasianidae > Excalfactoria > Excalfactoria chinensis. The sequence goes on from NC_092828.1 coordinate 41,356,324, forward strand.
CATACACTAGCACCCTAACTCCGGCAAGTGCCATAGCCTTCTTAAACACTTGCAATGCCCTGGATAAGGGATGGCAGAACACATGACTACCCAGCACAGCAACTTCAAAAGAAGGTGAGAACAAATTGACAGTGCCACCCGGGGAAAGGCAACAGAAAACAAAATGAGAAACTCTACCCAAAAATCTGAAATACAAAGTGGTGGTAGAACCCCATGTAATTTGCCAAGGAAAAAAAAGAAAAAAAAAAAAAAGGGCTCAAAAAAAAAACAACAACAAAAAAAACCCTTTCCCATATATATCTCAGCATATTTCATAGTGACAGCAAAACCATACCCTGTACTTGGCATTTTGAGTTTCTTTTTAAGGCCTCGAGATGAAATATGCCGGTTCTCATTCCAGTACACTTTAAAGGAAGAAGGCAATTTGGACTAAAAAGGTTAGAAACACTAACACCCATTCAACCATCTATTACTGTCAGACATCAGCCTACAAAAATTTTCAGGGGAGGAAAGGGTAAGAAACACTCATCAATACAACCCTGATTGACACGGTTTTGTTCATAGTTTTTTCCACTTTCATAATGGCTTCTCAGACTCTTTGGCTTTATCGTATTTCATTCCAGAAAGATTAAAGGCCCAGTTGATACTAAGCGACACACAAGAAGTGACACAGAAGAGGAGATTCATAAAAGAAGATGTATCCTAAGCCTTGGAAAGGGAGGGAAAAACATGTAATCATGCCTTACTCCCTTCCCAGCAAACCAGCCCATGAGCTGCATTGCTCTTCATTTCAAATCAAGGGATTTTACACTGAATCTTGTGATTTCTTGGCACGAATGGCAAAGTGGGCTCTTTTAATATATCGAGACAAATTAGGGCAACCGCAGGCCAGGAAGAGATAACTGAGGGATATGGCAATTTTCACCTCTACCTCCAAATCCTGCCCTAGGCTCTAATTCCATAAAGTCATTACCGCAGGAAGAGTGCTTGGCATTCTATGCCTGCCATGTGCCTGATGAGCTGGGCTCCATCCAGTTCCTAGCAGGCATATGCCTATAACTCTTCTCATTTGCAAAACTACTTCTTCGCTGAGGCACAGAAGGTCACCAAGAGACCAAGAAAATGAAGCATAATCGGAGATCTCCGTTTTTGTTCTAACTGAGAGACAGAAGACTGTATGCTCAAGGAAGGAGAACACACGAAATCCTCTCAAAAATCAGTCGGAGGTACTCAGCAGCCTTTAAACATCCAGCATCCAAGAAACAGATAGTTCACATACATGCTTTAGAGAAAAAATCTATCTTGTAGAAAGCATGTAAAGTGTCCCACTCACTAGAAAAAATAAATAAATAGGTGATTATGTTGTCTTTCTAACTCCAATTAATCCCACTTAGCAACGCGCCTGTTTTATCTTTCAAACATGGAAAAATGTTTACTTTAGAAGAAAGGTGTCAATTCAGTGTAACACACAGACTGTAATAAAAAATGAGGATTATTTTTGCAGAATTTCTCCCTGCTCCAGTGGAAAATGAATTTCAAGAGTTTAATGTGAGACAATAATAAGTCAGCAGTATTTGTTTTCCATTTGCAGCAGTGGCACTGAAGGAAACATTTGAGTTCAGTACCAGCTGCAGGGCTCAACTCTGTTTGCAACTCTAAACTCAGATTTAAAATAACAACAGCAGAAAAACAAAAAAGCAAAAAACAAACTTCATTTCCCTTCAGTGCTCTTCCATTCCTTCTCCCCAGCAACGTTTTTATGATTTTTAAGTGACAAGGTCATCTTATGATAGCAAGGGAGAAGCACTTTCAGACATAAACAGCTGCTTATTCTTCCTCTGACATCTTTGATTTTTTCCAAAGCTGACATTGTTGATATATTTACCCAAAAGAGAAAGAAAGGAAGAAATAATAGTTTGGCAGGTGATGTTTATTTTAGGCCTTTCCAGAAACTTTAATAGCATAGACACGTCAGCAGCATCAGACTAGACATGTCTGGGGTGTTATGTTTGCCAGAACAAAAACGCCAAGGCAGCACAAAATGAAAGATCAATCCCAAGCTAAAGCCCTTCAGCCTGAATCATTGCAGGCACAAGCCCAGGTCCCCCCACCCAGGTGGAGACCATCTGCCCCAGACAAGCAGAAAGGGTGCCAAAAAACACGGGGACAGCACTGATCGTGCTGGGGAGACCAACCAGAAAACCTTGAGCAGGGCTGTAGAAAGCCTAGAGATCCAAATATCCACCTAACATCCCTCCCTACTGCAACTGAGCCCTGCCCATAGCTTGTGCTAACCCACACAAGGGGGTTCTTCATGCCCACCAGATAAAAGAGATGTTCAACTGAGACATCTGTTTTACATGGACTGTATTATTTTTGCAAAGGCAAGGCAGTCATCACATGAATGGACACGCTAATATAGCCAAGACATCAATATCCAAGACTGTTTCTCAAGGTCTATTATACTTTTCTCATGGTTTTAAAGTAAGAGACAGACTTAATTCATTATCCTTCATGGCAACGCTGCAAGACATTCTTTTACTTTTCTGAAACACAGAAATCTCCTCCCTGGATGATTGCTTTAAGAAAAAGCTTGTCGTGGTGAATAAGTCAGCCAGAAGTGTCTTCTTTCCTGTCAATATGTGGTATTTCCAAGTCAACTCTTTAGGAAGGGCCAAGAGGAAAAAGTAATAATAATACCCTGGAGAAAACAGACAGGAAGTAAAGTGAAATTTTACTTTCAAGAGGAGTCTTATGATGGATTACAAATAAGGAGAAACAGTAATAGAGAAAAAAAGGGGAAAGGGGGAAAAGGGGAAAAAGGAAAGGGAAGCAGAAGAGGGTGGAGGGAGAGAACAGAACCACAAGCTCCAGGTAAAGTCTCTGGTTTACCACATTTGCTTTTAATAACACGCTGCACAAAAGCAAAGCTAAATCCTCAGCTCGCTTGCCATTCAAAACCAAAGAATTCCTCAACAGAATCTTTCTTCTGCCTTAGCAAAACGTTAAAAGTGAAGGATCTAATGACAAGGAGATGAAAATCCAGTTCCTGGACTATTTTCTTCATTACGAATTGGTCTGTTTTATTGATCTTTCAGAGCAGGGAGAAGCTGCCTTTCCAACCTCTGCTGCGATGTAATTATCTGCGGTGTTTAATGCTATTGCAGGCGAGTCCCTCTGCACGCTGCATTTTGTTGTTTTATTGACGGGTTTTAATTATCTATCCAGGTGCCAGAGCTGTCAGTGCGGCTGCTTCTTCCCTGATCAAACTAATAGAGAGAGAGGCACAGAGCACTCTAATTGTAGTCTCACCAAGCAGTTTGGTGGCAATATGCCAACGAGATGCATTTAAACCGCTACGGCTATTGTAAAAGCTTATGATGTTTTATTTGAAAAAGATTCCTCTTTCCATCGCTTCAAGCCGTTTCATTCCTCTGATTATTATTTTTATATTAAGCGAGGCACGATTGAAGAAAAGCAAACCACCAAAAGCCACACCAAAACACGGACCAGCCAAAAAGCAGAAAAGTCTGAAAAGTCTGAACGAGCCCAATTGAAGCTGCAAAGGTCACTGAGGGGACTGCCTGCATGTGTCACGGAGAGCCTGTGAGAGGATGGAAAACAGGTCCTGGAAAGCATTTAAATACCAGTTTTACATAGGGAAAAAGTTTAAGAAGGGAATTAAGCTCTTGCAACTCATTGATAAGGCCCTTAAACTTTAACAAGAAGCATTTAACAGCAAATTGGCAAAATGTAATGGATTTAAGGGCAATTCGGGGCACCCTTCTGCACCGTGTCAGGGGGCCCCCAGCTCAGGGGGCTGAGCACTGGGCAGCACCAGCAGTGAGACCCTGGTTCTCTCACCCTCCGAGGGCAGACAGAGGACGAGCTGCCCAAGCCACCAGCTGTGTTTAGGCAAAAGGTTCAGGCTGCTCCAGCTTCAAGGAGCTTAGGGCGTGCACAAGGACATATTTGCAGTGCGAGCCCTCACCTCCTCTTGGATAACAATATGTATGGCTGAAAACAAAACCAGGCAAGCCTTCAGGCTGTAAAAGCTCATCTTTTAAAGGACCGCATCTCCCCTTTTACAGGTACTTTACTTCTTCCAACTCCATAAACTTCTGTAGCACCCTAATAAAAATCCACTTTACAAAACACTGGCAGGATATCTGGAGAGGAGAGTAAACACCTAAAGCAAACGAAGCAATAAAAGGCTTGGTGGTTTAGCCAGAGTTAACACTAGTTAAAATAACTGTGAACAGAAAACAGTCTGGCTTTTAATTTGGGTTAGGAGGTCAAATTAAAGGCTCGAGGAGGTCTGGGCTGAATTTCAGCTGGCATTCCACCTTACTTGGTTTTCCTTGCTCTTTCAGCACAAATCAGTGCAAGCTGAAGCCCATTCTTTCTGCTTCTTCAGTGCTGCCACTGGGAGCTGGGGTAGGCAGAGGAAGCAGCTATCTCTTTCTGATGGCTTGAGGTATGTTAAGAGGGCTGGAGTGTTGCCACAGCAAAACCCACATCACACATTTCAGGGTGGATAAAAGTGGCAGCTCACATGAGGTGGGGGCTTCTTTTTCCCAGACACCTATGGAGAGACCTCATCTTACTCTCCTGTCATACTCAAAAGCTGCTCCTACATTCCATCTTCTCTCCTCAGAGTCAGTTATCCTTAAAGCAAACCTGAATGCAAACATTCAGACATCTGCTAAATATAATATTAATAAAAGTAAATACAAAAGATATTCTGTCCTGCTGTTAAAAGAGATTCCTGTATCGCTTTCACTGCATCCCCACTCAATAATTGTCATGTTTCCTTGGAGTAAAAGGAATTACACAGTTCATAACAACAGCAGTGCTGCTGCTTACTGTCTCTCCCAGACAGAAATAGGTTCCTGCGAAAGGAAAAAGTGAGATTAGAGAATGCTGTCTCTAAATGAGCTCAAATAATCTGTATTCATGGGCTGGTGGGTTTAATGTAGTAGCCTTTCACCTCTGCCAATAGGGTTAAAGAAAGGTTTGGGGCCCAAATCATTCGTACTGCCCTTCATCTCAAATTTGACATAATAATTGAATGTCTGAATGAAACAAAAATGAACATGCCCAAACAGCACGAGAGGTCAGCGCATGGCACTTCCCCAGTGAACTCAGAAGTGAACTGAAGCCATTGAGGCAGTGCTGCTTCCAAAGCCCAGAGCAGCCCTCTCCTCACTGGTCCTGCCTATGGCCCAATGCTGAAGGGAATCTTTAAGTGAAGGTCCATAATGTTCAGTTATGGAAGTAATGTCCCTCAGCCTTAGGCCAGCCAAATAAGCTATAGGATCAACACGTGGAAGGTTATGCCTTTAGCATCATGGCTAAATATGTTCAGACAAAAAATAATCATAGTATTAATGAATGAAACAAATGGCCTGCCAGGGGCATGTGTCGTTAACACAGCATTGTTAACTGAGCCTGAGTTTGCGCAGCACCTTGAGCAAAGGAGCCTTGGCCTGTCTGTGGCTCCGGAGGTAAAAATAATAATGAGAAACAAACCAAAATTTCTCACAAGAGTCCTGAAATGAACCAAATATGTTTTTGATATTCAAAAGGGATTATTCTTTTTATTCCAATGTAGCCAACTCTGTCTCTTTGATCTTCAGCCCAAAGCTTGAAGAAAGGCAGCCTGCACTTTGATTCTAAGCTCAAGAGAAAGCACAGCATCACAAAACCTTCACACGCTTTCCAGCCCAGCGCTGCCTTGCCAAAGTATATACGAAAGGAAATGTTTAAAGAAAAAAAAAAATAGCCTAATCTTAGACATGTTACTCAAGACCGCCACTGTCAAGTTCCTCACACTGTCAAAAGATAGCACCAAGCCTTCTGAAGGTGCATGCAGCCATGTGGCATGGATGGAGGGATGATGTTCTAAGCACATCTGTCTACAAGATCCACTGAGGCATTCTCACACTGTGCTCAACAGAAAGCCATGACAAGTCGAGGATCACACACCCCTACCCTTACCAAGCTGTCCCATCACTCCCTCCCACTTGTCTTCCATTCTTCGTCAGGAAGTTTTCAGCACACCAGCTCCTCACCCTGCCCCACTCTCACTGGTCATCCTCTCCGACTCACACATTACACTACTTGTCCTTTATTATGTGGTCAAAATGCATATAGATTTAGCTATACTACTAGGAATAGGATAATAGGGCATCTGTAAAACCTCCAGTCTTTGTACAGATGAGGAAAATGCTGCATTAGTGGGGTATTGCCTATTTCATTGTACAGAGACTGTAAGACTACGTTCATTAAATTAACCTTGACATATGTAAGAAATCTTCTTTGGAGGAAGCTAAACTCTAGGGCCAAGACTTCCATAAAAGCTCTGCCTCGCACCACCACCGAATTTTTCCGAAGAGCTTCATTCTTGGAGCAGCTACAAAAAGGTCCAGCTGTTTGAAAACAGCCCGAGACTCCTCGGTTCTCATGGAGAACACAAAGCTGCTGGCTATTACGCTCTATTCAGACAGTGGGTATGTCATGGAGCGCATAACCACTGGGTAATCCAACCCAGATAGCTCTGCGGAAACAAAACCAACAAAAAAGCCCTGCCTGGGATTGCAGGGCAGCATTAGGTGGGGCAGAAACTGGGAAAACCACATTCCAGAGTACAGACCATGTCTCCTGCAAGTCAACATTAGAAAAATGTGACTGATGCAGCTCAGACATACTAGCTGAAGTTCAGGGAGACAGATGAAAGGGTAAAGATGCGGGATAAATTCATCAGATGTCTCCATAAATCATTCTTATAGTTCACATTTGTTCTCTGCCTGTCATTACTTACATTTCTAAAGCCACTGGGTGCCTTGGTACACTGGATCTAATAAAAAGGAAGATAAATTTTAACATCCCTTTTTGAAACATCTTAAAATGATCTAGCTTTCTTCTGAATGTTAATGGCAAGCATTACGAGAAAGGCGCTGTCTCAAACCGATTCACCAGAGCTAAACGGAGCCCTGCAGGAACCCAGAGTCCTGGTTCATCCTCCTGACACTTCCTTCAACTGGTATAAAAGATTTTATTCCTGGCCCTTATGTTCTGGCAGCCCTAACTTTGTCATCGAATCCCACCCATCATTGTCATCTTCTCCCAGACCCTCTGACTCAGGGGCGAAATTCCATACTTGAGAGAAGGAGGAAATAGTTTGGCCATTGGTAGTTTGGAAAAGAATCTGAGCTGCCTGACAGCTGCTCTGAGACATGAGATGCCAGAGGGGTCCCGACGGAGCGTGCACTACTACACAAGCGCACACAAAATCATTAAAGTTTCTCTCTCTAAAGTTTCACATTCAATAAAATAGAGCAAGCAGGATATGGGAGAATTCTTGGGTTGTATCAGCAGCTAACGACTTTCACTCTGCCCTGAGAACCCAGCAGCAACAGGGAACCACACACACAGGGACAGCCGTCCCTCCCCTTCTGCAGCGGGTGGGGAGCTTGCTGTTGCATCGCTGGAGCTGCTCCATCACAGAAGCAAAGGCCTCTGTAAGAGAGCTTAATCCGTCGCAGGTTATACAAAACAAATGACTGCACAAGTGAGCAATTAAGAGAGCATTCCACAGCCGGCCCTCGGACAGCCCGGCCTTGCCTTGATTAATTAGGTTCAAAGGGGCAAGGCTAACCTCCCAGTCCCCTGAGAAGGAGACCACTTAGCCCCTTTAAAAAATAAATAAATAAAAACCCAGCGTTCTAATTTAACACTTGAGCATCAGTTAAACAGCTGCTAAAACACTGGAACAATTACTCGAGACTGACCTACATTCAATTGTATCACTTTATTACATTCAGAAAAAAAAAAAAAAAAAAAAAAAAGCCAAAAAACTTAATTAAGCTTCTGTTACTTAATAAAAGCAAATAAAATCCTCCATTTTATGACAAGGAACTGAACTGTTGCAGCCACATGAAGCTTTGGATCTTGCAGTGGGGTTTCCCAAGAGAATGCAACTACCTCCATCGCACCCCTCCCCGCTGCACTCGAGGGTTAAGAAGATAGGGGACATTTTGATGCATTTTCCCTTCTTGCCTGATCCACGTCCCAGTGGGTGAACACCATTTACAAGTCCTATGGAGCATCAGCAGGGTACGAGCTGAGGAGCAACTAAGCATATGTCTCTACTAAAAAGTGCGTGCAAGAAGAGTTTCACCAGTCCCCAAACCGCCCACCTGAGACCTCCCTTGAATTGAAGCATTTTTACCTCTTGAGAATAAAAGGACCAGCCCGTGCACGTGAGCCATGGGGTTATGGATCTTGGAGCTTCTCTCCCCTCCACAAGCTGATCAGGAACACCTGGCTGCCAGCACACCCATTTACCTGGCATTGTTCTCCTTAGCTAACATGATTCATCTCAACAGCTCACCCAAATTAACCATGCTGCAACACCTTGCAGGCTTACAAATCACAGAAAGCTCGGAAGCCCCATCAGGACCATAAAGCTGAGCGTACTGCTCTGACCTTACTTTGTCCCTCACACCTACTTTGTTCCTACTCTTTAGCAGTTTCACAGATGCATATTTCATTGAGGATCAGAAAGTTGGATTTAATTTCATAGATGGCCATCAGCCCTTTGCTTACATCTTCAGGAGAACACCATTATGGGGCAGAGTCCAATTTCTTCCCTTTGCAACAGGTTCCACTTGTTCTTGGTAATGGAGGAAGCATGTTGACAGTGGATGAAAATGGTACCCTATCTTCCTAGTGAATGCTAGACTGCTAGAGTTAAGCACCAGGCAGACTCTGTTGTTATCTGGCTTGGAGATTTGACCCTAGTTATGTATAGATGAGAGCAGCAGTGGAAAAAAATGAGACATTCAGTTCCATGTAATGCCATTAAAATTGTGATGACTTCAAATCCTGAAGCACTTCAGTAGTCCATTTTGCAGCCTGGCTCTTTGAACTATTTTTGCCAGTAAAATAGAAGAACGGTGGTGAATGGTATCTCAGGTGCTGCAGTGAGCAGTCAAGGTGAGGATGTCTCAGCTTCAGGGTTATACTCACTACTGCTAACCTCAACAAACTACATATAATAGGTGACAGTCAACATTCTATTTTCTTCAACTGACCAATTTAGAAATCTCCTTTGTCCCAACCAAGCCTCCTATCTGTCAGTTCTTGGAAGCACACAGCCCAGGAAAGAGATGCTTCAGCTCTGCAGCTAACAACTACCGCCCCTGCAAGTGCCAGGGGCTTGGGCATCGACACTGCGGACTCTGCCTTTACGAATACTCTGAAACCTCACTCAAAAATCCAGGTTCATTTCACTTATTGCAATGTGATCGAGTAAATAAATAATGCTATGAATGCACTGCACACAATTTGTCAAACCATTTGTCATTTCCGATCTTTCACTGCTCATGCAGTAAAACTATGCGGGATTTTATTCCAACCTCCCCTGCAGGTGTGATGAATGCTTTATTTATACAGCAACATTTCATCATGCAGAACTGTTACCATGCAAATACAGGCCTTTAGGTCCCTGCGTGGTGTAAGCAGAAGTTGTAAAGAGAGGTGAAAACTAGAGGCAGTGCCATAATTAAAGTCAACGGGGGAATACAGCTCAGCTAAAACTGGGAAAAGTATGCCAGAGAAAACATACTTCTCTGGAAAATGGGTCCACTCCCCCATCATAATGCAAGCTGGAAATCATGGACCTGTTCTCAAACACCATTTCAAAGGTCAGCATGACTCTGTCAGGCCATGCTTATCTTATCAATGCTCTCATCACATCAGTACTCAATGTTTCTAGTAAGCGCATTATTTCCAGGCAAATCATCTCCTATTGACTCTCCCAGTCAACATTTTGGCTCAGGAATGAAAAACCTGGAAACAGATGCTGCTTGAAATCACCACATCTGAGTGAGGGACATACAAATTCCCTTAGGCAGCCTCTTCTAGTGGCTAGAAGACCTGGCAGGGAGCAGCAATGGGGCTCTCCTATGAGTTCTGCTATAAGGCAGTGAGCATCACTCTTCTTTCTCCATCTGGAAAACGGGAAACATTATGCTGACATCCCCACAAAACCTTCTGAGATCCTTAAGATGAAAAAACACCATTACTACCGTCACTTACTGAAGTAAATCTCCTGCCTAATGCTGCTGAGAGACCTGCAAGGACTCCTCTGGAAGCAAAGCACTACTGAGATTAAGGACATCAGAATATGCCCTCAGTTTCTACTTTGCATCACAATCACTGCATCAAGGCTTGGAATGCACAGAATGCATGGAGTACACCAAATGCATCCCCTGTATTACAGGAGCCTCACATTTGTTTGAAGCAAGCCAGTATGCAGTAAAGGCATGAAGGATCAGCCCTGCACTAACTGCCCTGAGAAGGAGCATCTAAAGAGCACCACGGCAAAATCTCACTGATGTGATTTTCCTGGCAACTCCTGCTTGCCTTACATGACTTGCAGCAAAGGCTCCCACCAGGTTTTGTATCTTTGAGATAGCGGGAGGAAAAGAAGAAAAAAAGGTGAGTGAAACAGCCATGGGTTGATTTTGGATACTTCCATATCAAGTCTCTGCTTCCATCACTTCTTTTAATTTCAAGGGGGGGTGGGGGGGTGTTCAGAAAGAACTGTGAAAGACATCAGAATCATGTTTATTGCCTAAGCAATAAAAGATTAGAATTGACAAATGGAGAGGTTTTTGGAGACACAGATGCTACAATCATTTTAATATAATTTAGATTTCCAAATCAGTAATTACTCTATCACATATTTATAATTTTGTAGATGCTACTAGAAATGCTGATGTCTTTTTCTATGCATAGTAATGAGCAACAACAAGGGCTGTTAATATAAAGCCTGTGATGTTTGTATTCATATGTAAATAGGTTATGTAAACGTTTTAGACATTTCTCACTAAAACGCTGAGTTCTACTCAAAGTGGCTCTATTCCTAAGCTAGAAAATCACACTCTGCATAGAAATTGTTTGCCGGTCTGTCAGCAGAACTGCCAAAGCAGCACGCTAAATTTGTAGGAGGATTTACACCTCTCCACTAGTGGGCAAGTGGCAACCTATCAATGCCCAAACAGGTATGAGACAGGCTGATACATAGAAATTTGCTCACGTGTTGTTGCACACACATTCAGCATGCACACATCTGAGTACATACACACAAGCACGGGCACCTATTCTGGAAGACTACTTGAAGAATGCAGTAGTTTTGACTTATTTAATTTAGCCAATACAAACCCCTGGTTAAGAGTAAAGTGATGTTTCGTTTCTACCTGTTCCTAACTGACTTATGATGGAACTGAATAAAGCACATTGGAACAGCAATATTTTTCTTAGGAAGACTAAACTGCAGGAACTCAAAACCAGAACTTTGTGCAAATCCAAACAATGCTTTAAATAGAAGGAAAAAATAAATAAATAAATAAATAAATAAAAATAGTGGGGTAAAATGCCCTACAACACCCTCTTACCCTGGGATCTCTCAACTTTTAATATCATATAAGTAACTCCCATAAACTTTGGTGAGATTGGTTCTTACCTATGCGACTCAGAGAACCGTATCAGTGGACATTTCTTTGGTCTAAGAAATCACATCCAGCTTCATCCCTTTCTCTTCACCTTGAAGGTATTAGCAAAGACTTTGGAAAAAAACCTTGGAGAGCTTTTGGCTCTGCTGCAGCACACAAGTAACTCCCATTTGTACAAAAGACAATAGATGGCTTCTCTTCATCAGCAAAATCAAACTGGAAATGACAACAAGGAAGCAAATACCCTACAGTTGCTCCAGCAACTTTCAAAATCTTCAACCATCTAGGAATACCTAAAGAGTACTTTCAGGATCTATTCAGTCCTTCACTTTTGATGAGGCTGCCAAAATCTGCAGGAGTAGCTTCTGGCATTTTGACCTTGCTCTCCCTGTTCCTCCTTCCTCCCCAGTTTCTCCCTGTTCCAACTTGGAGGATCTCCTGCTCAGCACCTTGAACTGCATTAACACATGAAGATGCACCTCATGCAAGTGCAGCACTGCTCATTCTGCCCTCCTACCTGCTGCCTTGCACAACACAGCAGCATAGTACCATAACAGAACAGGTAGATCACTTACTGCCATTTCACTGGTGGGATGCACTGATGCAGTATGACCTATGACATATACAAGGCAGTTACCACTGGGAACAGCGGAAGGAAACGAGAGAAAGAAGAAACAAAACAACACAAGCAAACTAGGAAGATAGCCTTACAGGAAGAGCAGAATAAATTTCACCATTTAAGAGTGTGGACTCTACTATGTCACTGCCAAGAACTCATGTGAGTAAAATTAAGAGGACTACTGACTAGGTGAGTAAATCTATGTCTGCTGTTTTTCTGGAAGGAAAGAAGCTCACCCTGGCAAGACTCTAGTTGTACTCTGGTGTAGCAGCAGAGATTTCAGCAGAGTTATTGCAGGCCCTCAGCACAGAAGCTCTGCAGTGGATCAAACTCACGGTGTTTTGGAGCACCGTGATGCCAAATGCTAGATTTTGTCCCTTTTGAAGGGACACTCCTGGATGTGATAAATGACCAGCACTTTCTCATGATGATATAGGTGTTATAACTTGGTTGCATTTAGGAAACAACAACAACAACAGAGACACAGAAGTCATTTTCCCTGTTCACCTGGAACTCGTTACATCAAATGAAATAGTGGACAAGCGTTCAAAGCAAAAGGAAAGCTTTTTGCTCCAGTGAGCTTTCACCCATAAATTTTAAGAGGAAAAAGTAAATATGGGACATATGGCACATCTGTGCACCAGCTCTGGTGATCTGACATCACTACGCTACTTCATTATACACTTACCAAATCTGATCAGATTTATCATTGCTTGTTTCCAACATGAACAATTATTTTTACTGTAACAGTCTGATGAGAGATTCCCATTAGGGAACCAAAGAACCATCTGATTTTGTAACCTGATGAGCTCGTACCATAGCCTGCAGGCACAACCATATTAAAACTAAACCAACTCAACACCATCATGCATAAATGAGAATGATAAAAGAGGGCTTTTGCTGGTGGAACTTTCCTCATCCTCTCTGTAACATTGCCTATCCTGGCAGAATAAATTATTTGCTAATAGAGCTGTCCTCAATCTATGAGCCCTAGAGGTGCAGCACAACTTCCCTCTGTGCTAAAGACCAGCATAACTGCAATGGCAGAACTGCCTGATGCAGGCCAGACCAAAGATAGATGTCTTGTGATTGCTAAATGCTTCCCCATATGTCAGGAAAATCCCACTCAGCTTGTGGCTCCTCTGGTGACAATGTACAGTTAAACATCTGCTCTTAAGACTATCCCTCCGCATTACTTTGGAACGTAATTACAAGGGTGGAAAGCTGGAATCACCCTCCTTACTCACACCAAATCCTCTCCTGCACTGCCTGCCCTTCCCGTGTTGCCCTCCATTTCAGGCAGATGCAAACCTATTCCTATCTCACCAATAAAAAAAAATTACAATAGTCTGTAGAAAAACTAAGAAATTACTTTCTCCCTTTCAGTTATAGCTGCAATGTTTTCTTGCTAAAGAGATAACATAAGAAAAGATATTTAGGTCCCAATTGATTCATCCTAAATCCACTTGGCTGTAGGTGACATAGATAGCAGCAAGGAAAGCTAAAGCAGGAGAAAGCTCATCATTTTGTACCATGCTTCAGAGGGCTGCAAGGAACATCCATCTCGTCAATTCTTCTGTTTAATCAAAGAAGTTTAATCAAAGTGTGGTTCTAGAAACCAAAGGCTAACGTGGACAAATGATAATAATAATTAAACCGCTCAAATAATCTGCACCTTGTCTGTCATCTGCTGCTAAGTATGCTGGGGGTTTGAGATATTTTACCCATTTTTTTTCTTGCATATTTAGCCAGCTGGATCCTCAGAGATCCTGTGCAGCTGCCACTGATTCCCAGTGAGTGCAGAGCTGTTACCCACCACTGCACTGCTCCAGCCTCCATGCCCCTTTGAGTACTCATATGCATCCACACCAACTGATGGCTGTGCTGTTCCTTATCAACACAGGTGAATCCAAATTGCTGACACAGTCTGGTATTTTTTATAGACTATTTTCCCATGGAAAATGATGAACTACTGAACCAAAGCGGCACATGGGAACCTAACAGTTGCCTACTGTCATTTATGAGAACACTTTTCAGTTTAAAATGTATCTTATGCGGTGTTATTAAAATTAGCAATGTAGCTTTGAAAAGCAAAACATTCTGATTCAACAGACATATTTCTTTCATTGGGAAACTAGTTTTATGGAAAATATATAAATGTTTGATCTTGCGCCAATTCAGATTTGCCGGACACTGACATGCAATGGCAGAAATTCCTGCAGCACACGACACTCAGTCTCCAGGCAACTCCAAGGATTCGCTTTGCTTTCTTCACGTCTTTTAGCTCAATATACTGTTGCTTTCCAGCAGCTGAGTGTGTTTGCAGCAAATGTCAAGTAATGCAGCCCTCTTTCATAGCACACAGATACCTCAAGCTGACCTGAGACTACCACAGGCTCTCAAAACATATAAATATATATACAGTAGATTTTTTTGAGAGTTACAGTGGAGTCACTCATCCTTAGTACTTTGCTGACCAGAGTTCCTTGGTTCCCAATGTCTTTTTTTAATCATATTTCAAATGCTTGGCTGCATAGGTTTGCAGGCATTAAAATGCAGAGGGAAGCACAGTTGTGACCACGGAGAAACGAGGCACAGTGACAGTGTGAGTCTTCTGCAGGAAGCAGGCTCAGAAAGGGGAAAATAAATCTGGGTTGGTCCAACTGCATCACAGCCCCTTTTAACATGTATACCTCAGAGCATTCAGCTTTCATAACAGCACCCTCATTTCAAAACAAGGAGTTGTATGGCGCTAAGTTGTACCAGGGAAGGTTCAATTTTGATACATGAAAAAATTACTTAATGGGAAGAGCGGTGTTGCAGTGGCACAGGCTGCCCAGGGAGGTGGTGCAGTCAGTGTCCCTGGAGGTGTTCAGGAACCACAGAGATGTGGCACTGAGAGACATGGGTCAGTGGGCACGGTGGGGATGGGCTGGGGGTTGGACTGGATCGCTGTGGTCTTTTTCAACCTTAATGATTTTATGATACTGTAAATTCTCCTCCTCCCTAAGCTCTGCACTCCTAGGCTGCAGAAATACAAGGGCACACTACCACCACAAAACTGGTGATGCTGTTACAATTACCACCTCTGAGGATGACCTTGCTCCTGCCACTGCCTCTGAATGTGGCTGATATTTGCTGGGCTTGTTTTGGAGAGAGGCCTCATCAACAGGACATATCTCTGGAGCTCTGTGGGGCTAAGGGGAGCTGAGCACGTGTCAGAGAGCAGAGCAGAAAACAAGGCAGAGAAGAGATTCCTTTTGTGCCTCCAAATACCAACACTGATAATCAGATGGGAGACCAAAGCACAGACATAGGCCAGCCATTACCTTTTTAAGAGCATGTTCACACTACTCTGATGAAACCTGATTTGTTCACGTTTTCTTCCAGATCTTTTTTCGTCTTTTATTTTAAATACTACAATGTTGGTCACACCGGTAGACATTTTTGTATATATACATATTTTTTTTTGTCTTCTGTTTATCCTTCAGTCATCCTTGTGAATTGGAAATGTGCTGGCAAGAGCATATAATCTAGCATGTTGCAGTGACAACTGCTAGTTATTATGAGATGCTACAGCACCACTTACTCAAACACCCAAGAACAATGTCACTTTTCACCTTACATTGCTTCTCAGGGTACACGCTGATATCAATGCTATGCAATATCCAGTTAAAATCGCACGTTAGAAATATAAGCTTTTACCTGCTTGACCCCTGATTTTATCACTGATGAGCAGATAAATCAAAGCAATGATTTTTTTTTTTTTTTTTTTTTTTTTTTTACTATCTGCTTCTAAACACAGAATGTTGTTTTCACTTGGGTCAGGAGATGGCTCAAAAATACATTAGACATTTGCTTTTGCAGACTTGGAAAGGGATTTAATCAGTACATGAATGAGGCTTAAAGAAACAGAAAGCTTCCTAATGCAAATGCAGCTGTGACTGATAAGAAGGACAATGGACAGAAATCCTTGACTTGATTAACTTATTGACCTAGAAAGAGGGATGTGTCTCATTCCAGCAGCGCAGAACAGAGAAACACTCATTAACTGTTCCATTCAGCTGAAAGGAGCCCCACGCTCACTTCCGCACCCAAAGGAGCCATTCACCAGAAACTTGGACACACTAGGGAAGCCTTTCTTTCAGTTTCTGGCTGTACAATATCAAACAGAGGGACAGGCCTCACATAAATAAGTGTCTTTCTCTCCCTCCCATCCCTGCTTTGGCTTTTCATAGGATTCAGCTGGTCCTAAACCACATACAGTAAGAAAGATTATTTCAAAAGGGCTTAATTCACTTTGATGTGCTGTTTTGTTTTAATGGGATGTCTTTTCTGAAGGCTCATGAGGCCTATTAACTATTTCCAATCTGCACACATGCTGCGTATGTATGTACTGTCATTATCGTACAAGAAAGAGAAGAATTCAGCAAGGCTAATCTTAGCAGTGCCTTTAAAAATATTTCATACATACCTTGCACCTTCAAAGCCGTGTGGACAGCAGCTAATTAAGTCTCTCAACTCTGTTCTGGTACAGGTAGGTTAAGTGCGGTTATCTCCATTTTGCAGGTGGAAGGCAAGAAACAACACAGTATGTACCAGAATTTGTAGAAGCTGCAGGCAGTTTGATTCACTGGCTCCTAGCTCAGAGCACCCACCCCAATACCATGCAAAGCTGTGTGGGCAGAGGGGTCACAGCCTGTAACAGGGGGTCAAGCACTGGGAGCAAACAATCCAGAGCCAGAATGCTGACCACGAGGAGACCCCCACAGAGCAATGCTGTATTACTGCATGTTTTTTTGCAGAAAGAAAAGCATGGAGGTTCATCAATTAGATATTACAAGAGAATGCAAAATAAAGGGGGGAGAAGGAGACAGGCTATCGCATGGAGAGCCCTAATGTGGGATTATTTTCTCCAGAGTACCCAAAGGCTGGCTCACATCCCTGCCCTAGCTATTGTGGAGCTGATCAGCATGCAGGAGGGTGGGAAGCCAGAAGTGTAACAGATCTGGAAAAGAAGCCTGATCTTCCTTATCTCGTCACTGTAATCCCATTCCTCCAAATAACAGGGGTTTTGAAAATTAATTAACATTCTGAAAGGAGAACCTGACCATAAGAGCAGGTTTCTAATTAGCTACAGCTCGCACTGGCAGCCTGCTTAAGAGTCAAGGCTGATCCTGCTGACCAAACAGGGTGCGGGCCCTGGCCAACCCTAAGGCAAACAAACCTGAGACTGCTTGCTTGTGATTCCTGGATAGGAGGACAAAAAGAGCACACTAACATTGTCTGCTTCAGCTGCAGTACATCTCCAAGGATACTAGCAGTGTTTCTTACAAATTAAGACATGAACTCTTCTGAATACCTATATGAGCTTAACTCTTTTTTCTTTGTCTCATAACAGAAGTGTACAAAAATAGCATAAACAGTCACAAGGCTTTACCTGAGCTTCAGTTCTCTTTGAAGAACATCACTAAGCACAACTCATGCTGTGCTAAGGATACAGGAGGGATGGCAATATGTGGCAATAATGTGAAGGCAGTGGCAATGCCAGGACTCTTCGATGGATGGAGCTCTTCTGCAACCCTAGGTTGGTACAGTAGGAGTTCAGTATCTTTGATGGTCAAAGGAGTAACAGAGATCTTCAGGGGCTTGCACAGTGGTGACAACCTCTTTTGGAGGGGTCCAAATGCAGCCTTACCTGAGTCAGAATTACCTTCAGGAAAAGTTGGAGCACAGGAGAGAGCTTATAGAGAACTAGAGCTGGTACTAGGAGCTGGCAATACGAAGGGAAAGGCACTGAGAAACAGGCAAGACGAAGAGCACCTAAGTGCAGCTCAAAAATGCATGACTGGCTGCAGAGCAGGACAAGACAATGAAGGCAGAATGAGGTGCATGGGGAGAAGGCCAGCTTGAGAGCAAGTTGCACCCAAAGGGCAGCAGCCAAGCTTCTGGCATGAGGAAAGCAGCAGTCACACAATGGGACCCTTTGCTGGAAAGAGCAGTGTGTGCTGGCTGCCTCTGCCAGTCGCCCAGCTCAGCACGAGGGGTTGGGATGGGTGGGAACATGTGAGGTGCAGAGACAAAAGGAACTATGGCTTGAGCTAGGTGGCAAGGTGCTGGACAAAGAGACAAGGCACTTCCTTTGCAAAAAGACTGTGGAAATGGAGATGGCAAGGAGAAACACACAGTGTGGCTAAAATAAAGCCAAAAACCTCAAAAAAAAAAAAAAAAAAAAGTGTAAGAAGAAAGGAGGTAATGAAGGCAGCTTGACCTAGAAAGGGACTGGAGGACCAGACAAGAATCTAAGAGGATGAGCTAGTTGGGGACAAAGCAAAGGGGAAGGAGATATTTATAAGTTTGGAACAAATAACTTAATTACAGATGAAAGAAATACAGCTTTCAGCTAAACCCTACTTCTTACCACAGCTTGCAGATAGTTTGTTGTGATAATGAGTCCGTGGGGCTCACCCAGCGAATGTGACTGCAGCCAGCAAACCCAAACCACAGACTGTTATCAGCCAGGAGAGGCAGTTTGGAACCCCAGGAGCAGCAGGGCTCAATGAAACTGTCACCATATGGGTACCTGGAGGCAAACACCCACACAAGCTGGCCCTAAATGAGGGGCACAGGTACAGTGAGAAAGAGTCTGTAACTACAGTCTAAAAAGAAGGAGGAAAAAAAAATATCACCATCCCTCCCTAAAGAAAGCTCAAATGTTGTTTAATTCAAAGCAAAATGATTGAAAAATTGCAGGAACCTCTCTAATCCCATCACTGACACCTTATTTTCCAGCCACCTTATCTAATCTTTTTTCAGCAGGGAGAGAAAAAAAGGTTTTATTAATTGAATTAATAAAATCCCTTGTTGATTCCAGTCCATCCTTGGTGATAATAAATCCTTTCCAGATGGATTATAATTTCCATTTAATCTTTTACTCTTCTGCCTATCAGCAACCCACTCGGCATGAGAACTACTTTCTGGCTATCACTGGCGTGGCGTTAGATGCTCTTCAAAGAGCCCAAGAACCCTTAAGGGGGCACTTGGGGAAGATAACGCTAATTTAATAAAGGTGGGAATTTAAAGGTGATGAGTTAAAACTGCATTAAGACAACAAACGGATTCTCCCAGTCAGAATTAAAGAGGTCTTAATTGAGTTTAGAACATTTTGGAAAGGAAGTGCTTGACATAAATTCTCCACTTTACTGAAAAAATGAAACGAGTCACAAAGAATCAGAGGCGTTTCTCCATACTGATGGAGGCAGCCATAACAGCCCTTTAAGTTACTTTAATTAATCCGTTTAAGAACACATTCAAATCGGTTGCATTTAGCATCCTCACACAGATTATGCAGTGAAGTGGACCCCACCCTTCAGCAGCATCTGAAAGCCTCTCCTAAAATTTATCCAAAGATAGCACAGTCTGCTAACATAAGCTTGATCCAAAGACTGGGGGCTTAGATTTCAGAACATGCTCTGTGCTCACATTCAATCTCCAGCTCCTTACTATTACAAATCATGCTTATTGGGGTTGTTCAGTATTGTCACAAGCATGTGTCTGCGTTGCTAAATTACTTACTTAGACTTCTTTTGCACATTCTTCTGAAAGCTGTATTAATAGCATGATCAAAGTTTGCAGGAAGCAAGTGAGAAATGCCATTCTTATAATTAAAAAAAAAAAGAGAGGGAGACTGTGAACAATCAAGAGCAGAAAATCCCATTTCAGAGCTGCAGATCATTAATGAAGCCCATGTATGTCACAAGGCTCAGTCCTCCAGTTGTGCTAGTAGCTGAGTTCCACCAAGGACAGGATGCCAGCAACTCCCTGCCCTCCTCCCCCTACCTCACAGAGCAGCCCCAAGAAGACTCATGCACGCACGGAAGCAGTGAAAATACTATTATTTTTTATCATTTTGTCATCACTGGCACTTCCCCGTGCCAGCTCAAAAGAACAGCCTCCTTCCCTGTTCAAGGATAGTTAAGGGATTAACAAAAGGATTACCTCGCTGTGACCGCACTGCACAATACCAACTCCTGAACCCCAAGCACACACAAAGAAAACATTTCTTTAAAAAACAAAGGAGGGACAGAGAGGGGGAGATGCCAAAAATCCCTGAATAAAAAAAAAAAAAAAAAATGTAAATAATAATAATCTCAAAGCCACTTGCTTGATGGGAAAAACGTAAATAAATGCCATAACTTCTCATTTGCAGGAGGGAACACACTGTTAAATTCTGACTCTCGTTATCCCTAGACTTAGATGGGCTAGTTTAGAAAAACAGCAGCAACGGGGTCTTTAGGGCAGATGCAAGCTGGCCACGTAGTTGCATGCTTTTCCAACAAGGTCTCTATGGCAGAGGGGGCTGCAAAATGCAAGGGAACAGCTGGAACCAGGGGGAACCAGCAGTAAGCTGGGCTTGGTTAGACCTAAGGTTTAGATTTCCATTCAGAAGAGAACAAACACTGTTCATGAAATTCAGGATAGAAACCATTGCTTTTTCTTCTTGGCTTAACAGTTTCAAAGCAACTTCAGTTCCATTAATCTACCTATGTTTAAGTGTCAGAGTCACATAAAAGCAAGTAAAAGCAGAACTGAAAGCCATAATGAACTAGCATGCTAAATGAGTTCTGACTCCTCTCTTTAGCGGTCACTTAACTCTGCACTGAGCCAATGAAAATAATGTTTATTTAAAAGACTAATAAGGAACAGCCTTAATAAAATAAATCATGTTTATTTTGCCTAATTATTTTTCCCGTTTCCGTGAATGATTTGCCTATGCTTATTGAAATGCCATTACCGAGTACCTGGAGTTAGACAGCTAATGATTTTAATAGGGACAGTGTTTTAAGCATTATGTTCAGATGTTAATCACATCTGTACAAAATCACATTCCTAATAATAGAATTTAATTCTGTACATATTCGCATAGAGCAGCTACATACAGGGCAATGCTAATATCGGCTACCTAGTTTGAAACCCAACTTCATTTATCCTGTAGGCATATGCATACAAACACACACGCTTCTGTTTCTTTGTAATACAAAGGTATGACATTTGCAAGAAGATGCCATTCAACAAACTAAAGGAGAGAAGAGTCAGAGTATGTCCAGCTATTTGTAAGGCTGCTGCCTGTACAGATTTCCTAGAAATTCTGTCTGGATGATTCTGAGGGTTGTGTGTGTATCCACAGTCTGAATGTGGGGATGTCTGGGCAGCTGGCGGCCCAGCTGGAGCTACTGCGTGTCCAGCTATCTCAGCTGTGCACACTGTGCAGGCACCAACGAAGCTGCACAGGAAGTGCACAACAAGTCTGCTCATTTAGAGAAATAGTGGGCTTAAGGCAAATGCATGAGGAAACTCGCATACATCCAAATGCACACTTACAGGTAGCATTCAGTTACTTTCTCAGGAGAGATCAAGTAGAAAGCCATGGACACAAAGCTGAGAGCTTCCTGTACTGCATCACTGTATCACAACTTCACAGACACCTGGGACAGAGTTAAAGTACCTCTAGGCATTGGGGCAAGGAAATCTTCAGTACTACAGACACTAACATTTTTCTTCACTTTCATTCAATTAAGAAAGTACTTATCTGGTTAAATGCAAACCCCCAATTCTAACACACAGTTCCCATTTAAAAAAATAAGAGATAAAACCCAATGATTTATTAAGCTAAACTAGAATCAAACATGGTACATTAGGATACTTCTGAGTTAAAGCATCTGAGGGGACAGTATGATGACAAAGATCTATCACACATTCCTTAAGTGCAGAAAAAGTCAGCTGAGAAAATCTGACACACTTGCCATATTGGGAATTCTGAGCAAAATAGTTCTTATTTCCCTCTCTTCCTCTGGCTGTCAGAATGAAAAACTGGGAAGCATTTACCCAAAGACTGGCAGAGTCTGTCAAAGATTTAGCAGTATAATTGATGGGAAATCTAGTGTGTTTAGACAGCACTGCCTGAAATTAGCCTCTACACCACAGCATGCCAAAATTCTTATGCCATTACAAAACATGTCCAAGGAAAGTGGTCCAAGTTCTGGCAGCTTGCAATGGCAGCTTGTTTGGATATGACCAAAGCAGCTTCATCCAAATATGGAACACAGATTCACTCCGCAAATGATTAAAACTGGGTGTGTGGCCAGTGACATGCAAATGATTTGCCATTAAACAAGAGGCATAAGGCAGGTGATAACATTCAATAATAAATTTGTGTGTATTACGATGCTATTCACGTAAAAGAAAACCAACAAGGACATTGAATTAGCAACAACATAACTACCTAAGAAGCTTTCCAACTACTTTGGATATTAGACGATTAATATTCTTGTCTTTGTATTTGATGGCAGGGAGAAGTCTGGAAGCTGAGTGCAGTGCCATGAGCAGCAGAAGGGGATCAGCCTCAAGCTGCAAGGTAAGCTTAAGTGTCACTTTACCCTAGCAAGTTTGGCCAAGTAATACCAAATGCATCTGAAATATTTAGCAAATAGCTTGTAACTCCCCACAAAACCACCTGCATGCTGCTCTCCTGCACCTTATTAATAACCTGAGCTACCCAAAATGTTGTTACTTACTCCATCAACAAGTCCATGCAAGATGTTGCTCAATCCTCAGCAGATCTAGCAAAACACAGCAGTGTCATAACAAGCATGGATTATCACTACCACCACCAAGTACGAAGGTTTCACAATAAAGACACTATTCATTAAGACTCGAGGTTCCTGGCATGGAAGATCTCCATACATCAAATGTGCTGTCAACAAATGCTTGTGATTTAACTGTCTGAAAATTTTTACATTACATTTCCTGCAAGGCACATTTTGTGCGATACATGCAGGTTTATTTAACATGACTGTTCAACTTCTGTATACTAAACTATATTAAATCTTTGTGGGGTGTTTTTTGCTTTATTTCCTTTGAAGATGACTGTAGGCAGACAGAAGATACACAACCCTTAGAATACCTATTGGGAGAAAAGCTTTCAAAGATCAAAGAATTGTCTTTGCCTGCAAAACAGAAATGATCACGGTCACTTGAATGGTATCTTTTTATTGGCATCCTTAAAAAATGCAATTGCAACCAAATTCCTGTCTGTCTGTCAGCCTGCCACCCAGAACCAAAGTTGTGTCATGCCAATGCAAGCTTCTTGTGCAACGATACCCTAAGATGTAATGGATTATGGATAGAAAGCAAGGCAAGGTCTCTTATTACATATCCTGAGCTATATTAGGCTAGCTTCTCAAACACATTTATATATCTACATGTATATATATAAAAGTATATATAAAAAGAGAGGATGTGTGCTTAAAAGTTAAGAGAGTCTAAAAAGTACAAAAGGAAACCCCAAAGGTATGTGAAATACTGGTCTCAAAGTACACACTTACTAAAATTAGTACTGCTATGTGATAAACAACCTCAGATTAATATGTGAGAAAATCTTTTTTTTCCAGCATCTCCCATGCCTTAAATGAGGCTCTGATAAGAAAACAAACTCTGCATTAACATCCAAGCTTTATAGTATTTGTAGTTCAGAAGCATTTCCTGCTATTCAATTTTGCATTATTTTCACGGTAGCAAAGTGTACAAACCAACCAAAAACAAGGTAGCAACATTTTCTTTATATACAATTTTTGCTGGGCTATTTATTCACTGTAATAATAATTGTTTCTTCATTCCGCAACACAGCAAAGAAACACGGGGGAAGGGAGGAAGTATTTTGGATGAAGAGTACAGGCAGTGGCTCTCTATTTCAGTACTCTGACAGAAACTCTTTTTATGAAATGGCTGGAATGGAAACAAGATTCACCTGAATCATGTTTTCCTTTGGAAGAACCTGTGCCAATTGCTAACTGAGCAGTACTGCCAAGGCGCAAGTGCTCAAACATCATGAGTTAATCCCCTTAAAATTACAAAATTGATTTACGAAACAAACTATGAAAAAGCAGACATTTGCCTTATATCTTGGTGCACAAACCCTTCTCTCAAAGAATGTATTTCTGAATAGCTGAAGTGTAAAAATATTGTTTTAAAAATCAAAATGCTCAACACTATACGCCTTCATCAGACTGAGGAGAAAAAAAACATTCTGTTTGCCAAAGGTGAGGACAAAATCCCTACCACTGATATTTCAGAAGACTGTTCCTTGGTTTCTTTGCTCGTCACAAAACTATGATATTACTAAAGTTGGGAAGGGCCAGTTTCTCTTACAGAAACAACAAAAGTCCTGATCCTGCAAAGAGATTGCAAATGTTTCCAGGACCAGAGAGGATGAACTAAAATCAATGCCTTTTTACAGCTTGCAAGAGCAGGATCATCTGTATTCTGCACAGAAGAAAACCCATTGCAGGCGGACGAGCAAATTAGATATTCTTGGGGTTTGCAAGCTGAGCCTGTTATTTATCATTAACAACTGCAGTAATTATGCTGCAAATAGCCACCTGTTTAAATTACTCAGGTATCTGTACTGCAGTCAGACTGCTAGCAAATCTGGGCACTTGAGGTTTCAAGTAAGGAAGTCCATAGCTCAGTAATTGAGACAAATCTTACTGAAAACAGAGGGATCCTCAGAGAAACCATTAACACGTGGAGACTGGGGAGTGACTGTGCACACACACTGCTACCACACACAGCTTTGCAGAGCACAGCCGCACCCTACCTCCTTGATTAAATGACTTCATTCCTGATTTCCCTTCTACCTTGAGTTCCCAAGCCCAGTGCAACTGCCTTAATTCAGAGCTGCTCCTTGATGCGCTCTGGCTTCCCGGCCTAAACTTAAACATTTCCATTTTGCTCCACGTTTCCTTGTCGCAGCGCATTTGGTGTTTTCCCATCCCAACCACTGCTCCTGACAAGACACTGTCAGATTTTGTGCAGAAGAAATCTACACAAAAGTTATTTAGACCACACGTCATTTCTGCCCAGAGAGCAGGGCTCTGAAAGGGGGTTGCATGGTCCTTGCAGAAGGCTGATAGAAAGCTCAAAAGGTTTAAATGCACTCTTTTAAAATGGCTATTTCATAAACTTCAGCTTTCTTTGGGTGAATGTGACTTGTTGCTTATACTTTGTGTATTGTGATCAAAATACTGCAATGATTTCAAAGCCTTCATGTGCATGTGACAGTGTCAATAATTGACAGGAGTTTGGTCGTTAAATGAACTACATTACATTTGCTATGCAACTCAGAGAAGGGAACTAGGAAGCCAAAATGACTCGCAAAAAATGAGGCAAGGATAGTTGTTGGCACCAAATGCATCCTGATAGACTACTAATAGGAAATGCCTTAAACAAATATTTACGGGTTCCAAATAAGATGTGAAGAGCTTCTTGGCATCATATTAACAACTTCCATTTTCTTAAGATAACACCATGGTATACCCAAACAAGTTCTTGGATACAGAACAGAAATGTTAAGCCTTAGTTCCAGCTACCACTAGCCAGTTTTCCAAGACAAAAGCTTTAAGTCTCCTTCCCACTGCTGGAAAATACCCGTATTTTACTCAAAGGGTTAGCGATTTTATGGCATGTATTTGTTGCCAACTCGCCGTCAAATTATTTTCCAACTAATTTAACACATCTTGACTCCAAAGTGTTTTTTATTTTCTCCCCTGCTGATATCACAATGTCAGAGATCAAAGGCTGCTTCCCATCTTCCAGCTCGTGCTACACTGAAGCAAATTACCAGATATGTTACAGAAAATTTGCAGCACTCACGCAAACATGGTCACGAACAACCCAGCAAAGCTTTGAACAACATTGCAGAGGCAGGGACACTGACAGGCTGGAGCTGGCAAAGCAGGCCAATGAACTATGAAAATGTGTCTCCTGTATCAAAACAGGGCTGGAAAGAAAAACTTAAAATCCTACTGGGGAAAAAATAAAAGAAGGGAAAAAGATACAGCAGGTTTCTTTTAGCTTGTTTTAATGTAGCTAGTAAAGAGATTTGTAAAGCTTTGGTAGGTCTACACATGTTGCTTTGTGTATTTCTTTTTTTTAACCTGTTCTTGCCCACATGTGTAAAGACAGCCTTGCAGAACGCTCAAAGAAAATAATGAGTAAACGTCTATTAAAGACCAGTCCAAGCGTTTCTAGCTCACCTCTCTCCCCCTTTCAGCACGAGCTAATCCTCCTTTGGCACTGAAATAAAGAAATACAAACAGAAATCCCTTCTGCGTTGGCTGCCTGCCTGAACTATAGTGTCTGTAAACTTTCATTGAAAGCCATGTTGGAGTGAAAATGAATTCAATGAAGACAATTCATCGCTACAATAAGTGGCCCTTTCATAACAAAACATACCTGACAGTTTGGTTTTATGACCTACATCGGAGGAAAAGACATATGTATACACAACACGTGGCAAGCAGGCCCAGAAAATCATGAATAGATGGGTTCTGGCTAAGTTTGGAAGAACACTTCAAAGTAAAAGACCTCCCTCTCTGATAGCAGCGATATTGCACATGGAGAAGGAAAGTGGGGAGAAACTTTCTCACTTCTATTTTAAGTACTCTTCTGCTCACAGCAAACACTCCCACCCTGCAAGAGAAGTAATTATCTCTGATACTCCCAAAACAGTAACTAAAAGATAAATTAGGTGAGCAAAGGGATTAAATCAAACCAACACCACTGGCTGCATCAGAGTCTTGATCCCAGCTTCTCCTACAGAGAAGCAACTGAACCAGCACTTTGCAAGATGTATCTAAACAACCCTACCACCACCAACAAAGAAAACACCTTAGCAAAAAAAAATATATGCTACCAGCTACAAGTGTCAGAAAACAGAATGAACCCACTGACTGAAAAAGCTTCAACATCAGTTTAATTTAAATCAGTACAGAAATGGAAGTGTTCCTAGTTTGAGATTTCTGCCATATTAAGTGCATATGGAAAGCCTTTCAGGACCTTTCATGACTTTTTTTTCCCATTAGTGCCTCAAAGCAATTTCAGTAACACTTTTGCATAAGCTCAAACTGGCTAATAAACGAGAATGAAAGAAGCTTTCCAAAATTACCTGTGCAAACCTAAGTGGATTACACACACAGAAAAATCCCAGCTGGCATGCCTTTAATGACCTTTTTGACCATGCCCCAGTGGTTTTCATGCCACAGACCTTCAAGCTATTCAGCTACATTACAGATCAGGTGGAATGCCTGGGATGGATGAGGGATGATTAGAGTCAGAAATTCCTGGTTAGGTGCTGAAACTCCCAGAGCAAGACAGAGAAAAAAGAAGCAGGACTGAAATAGCATGAATAATAAAGGGTGATTGATAATTCATTATAAAAGCACTTCTGCTTTGTTGGGATGGTGGCAGTTACAAGAGCCAACAACAAGCAAAATAAGACAATCTCTACAGGTACTGGGGCTACAAAGGCAACAGTTTCCACAGGGATAAAAGCTGGCAGGTACAGTGGCCAAGCATGGAAGAAGTGAAAATATTAAAAATTAGATAGTTATGCAGTTATTTTTTTTCCCTTCTCTCCCAACCAACCAACCTTCCAGAGCTGTAATCTTCTCCCTACTTGTCCCCAGAGAAAAACTTGAACTTGACTGACACTTCCCAAGCAACTGTGAGATATGCAGTTTTAACACCCAGTTACTTCCCTGATACAGCAGATATCAAAACCACAAACCCTCAAGCTCACAGCTCCCTGTGTGTTGACACAGCACTGACAGCGTACCTCAAATGAACTCTACCCAAACCGTTCTTGAGTGTGTTGTCTGCAGCAAGCTCTCAAAAAACGACTGTCAGGACAATATTGAGGACCTTTGGACTTTCCACTGAACAATTTACATTATATGACATCCAATGCAAGGTTCAATGTTGTTCCAGTTTTAAATGAAAGGCGCAGTGCCAAAGAATTCTGATTCACACATATCAGTGAAGTGGCATCCATCAGGCCTAGCCAATGAACATGGAACAGCTTTCAAAACACTTATTTTTCCACTTTTACTAGCATAGTTCTTCTAACGTCACTAATCATCCAACCCTCCAGTTACCATGCAGCAGGCAGACCTACCAGCTACACGGAAATAAAAATGGTGACCAGAGGACATACATTTCCAACTATGTTTACATGATTTTTTTCAGTCCTCTTTTCCAGTAAATGATAATTGCATGCATCTTGCCCTGTAAACGTGAAATATCCAGCACTAGGTTATATAAATGACCACCACATTTACTCAACCAGATTCTCCGAAACACTTAGTTCCTGTTTAGGTTTTCAAATGAACCAGCCCATCTTTAAAGAGCTTGGCAGTCAGCACAATAATCAGTCTCACTGCTATTCCCCAACAAAACTACTTCACAAAATGACAAGCCTTACCCCATTTAGCTGTCAAAACAGAGCATACAGCCATATCACCATGCTTTGTCTGGAGCAGAGATTGTACAGACAGTAAAAGCCAAATCCCTCCAAACACAGGATCCTCACACACATCCTTACTAGAAGCACATAGCTCATAAGGTTGTTTTCAGTTGGATTATTCATATACTCTGTGTCAATTAAAAAACAAACAAGCCTGTCTTCCAGCCGCGTTATTGAGCAAGCATTTAATTTTAAGTGTGGATCCATCCTACAGCTAAATGCATCTCTAATTGCTTCTGGATTTTCTGAAGTTAGGTCATTGTGACACCGGGTCTACACAAGCAGGGAATTAGCACTACTTGTGTTAAAAGAAGAATGAGAATTAACCTCAGCAGCGTGAAGGAAATACAAACACAGTTCTTAATGGTGAGGGGAGATTGGTCACCACAGCATGCTAACTCAGGCTACAAACCCGCCCGCAATTCTGCCCTCTGTGAAGCAGGAGGAACTCAGGTTGATGCTGCCTGTCCAGTTGTAATCACCCTTTTTCTTTCATCTATTTACTCCCTTGATATTCCTTATTCTTTTAAATCCACACACAGTCCTTCTACAGCTTCTAACTCAGACACTTCAAAGCCTCCTCCCCAAGCAGTTTGCCGCATGCCCTGGCTGGCTCCATGTATTTCAGCACGGAACGCTGATGCGATGCGAAAGGTTGTTTTACCCACAGCTCCATGAGCACGCGAGGGAGCATTCCTGCACTGTGAACACTCTGTTGTCACCTCGGCTGTAATCCTCCATTAGGGACACTTGGAGATGGTGCCAGGCCACAGCCCCTGCACTGCAACCCCTTTTCTCCAGAGAATCGGGAGCTCGCCGTCTTGATAAAATGACACAGAATATCTTCCTCAAGAATGAAAGTGATTTTCTAGCCTTTGATTGCTGAAAGCACACTTGATAAATTGAATGAGAAGGCATAAAAAAAAAAAAAGAGAGAGAAAAAAACAAAATAAAAAAAAAAGGGGGTGACTGAGAATAAGAGATGATAACAATGAAGCTCTTATGTGAGGAGGATTCAGGTCATCAATTTTCCTTCAGTATGAATCAAATGCTGTTAGCAACATGGAAGCGGCTCCACGATAAGACACACAGACACGCTCGAGAAATTTAATGCTTTGCCCCTCACCACAGAATTTACAGCATTTAATCGACCAAATGGAAAGGCAGAGGCTCTTATCAACTGGAAAGTGGAAGGTATGACAAGAGAGAGGGCTGGGATAACGAATGCTCAGTGAAGTCATAGGACTGCTTGTAAAGCCACTCGGTGTCTTAGCCACGCTGAGGTTCTCACAGATAATTAAATTACATCTCCCCCATGGGCACAATCTAATTTGGGATGTGATGGAAGTAAGGGATGGCCTCCATTTTCTTCCATGCCCCAGAGGACACAGAGGATTGCTGAGTTAGATGCCTGATGATCCACATCAGGGTTTGCATCCCCATCAACTAGCTTTTCTGCCTTTACTCGTGAGATTTCCCTCTTGTTCCCCTCAGCTCCTCTCTCCAGGTTCATTTCCAGAACACATCCCTTGAAAACTCTTTCAACCGTTATGCAGACTTCCACCCCTGCCATCACCCCACTTAAATTTAGTAGTGACCACATTTGTCTGCCCCTGAGTTGTGCCCACTGCACACCTTGCTCTCTTGCCATTCTCTAGATTCAGCTCAGTAGTACGCAGCACATCACACAAAACAGCAGCAAAAAAAAACACCTCCACAACAACAAAGCCCAAACCATCCAGCACTGTACAAGATCATGCAGTCCTTCATCAGACCTTCATGCACATCTCTTTTCCCCCAGAGGTGTTTACAGTAGCTTGGAGGTTTGTTTCGACCTAATATCCTCTAAGAGGCAGAAGCACCTGTCAAGTGAAAGAACTGCTTGATACGGATGCAAATCTTCGTGTGCAGAGCAATCTTTATTAAACAATGTAAAGGACGCGACATTCCATTAGAATTAACAATCTGCTACTAGAGACATTGCCATCCTTCCCTTACCTGTAAATGGTAACTGGAAGAATACCATGTGAGCTTTACAGATCATCCAATATATTTTTGGCATCTGTTGATGTAACCTGTATTATAATATGAAAGAATGTCACAGACACCAAGTGTTCTAGCATTTCTTGGAAAAATAATTTCATTTACTGTTTACGAGTTACCTGTCCCATATAAATTAATGTTAAAATTAATACATGACACCCATTTCTACATCAAACAACCCAAAGGCAGAAAATGGAATAGAAACGAAAGGCTATTGGCAGCAATAGTTGCAAATGGCTATCCAGGAGAGTTCTCTTTGCTCACAACACTCATCTAATCATTGATCCAGCACACAAAAGGCATCTTTAGCAATTTGAATGGGATCTGCTAGTGCATTTATTTTTTTTATGTTAGTTGAATGAAACGGTCTTTTGGCTTCTGAAAAGCCAGGAGACAAATATATTCCTCCAATAACAAGGGCATTGGTCTCCCCAGCACATTCTTCCCAGAATTTCTGTGTTGACAAGTGTTTTCTTCTTTCTATTGATTCAAAGCATGCTTTAAAATTGCTTGCAAAGGGGAAATTGCTCTTTTCTTACTTTGTTCAATAGTTGTCATTCCACAGTGTCCAAAACCTAGTGCCATTAAATTAAAGAGAGTATACAAGTTTCCACTCCATGTAAGCTGCAACAGATCCCTGCAATAACCAGCTTTCCCACACAGTCTGGTCTCAGTAACCCTTTCGTTCCATGAAGATATCAAACCTCCCATACTGCCTTGATGCAGCCACAGGGACCTGCCATATGTCTGGGAGAGGCTCCACATGAGTTTTGCCATTTGTGGCAGTCTCAACACTGCTGGTGTGCCTCTCCTTATAAACACCCAGAGTCAAGCCATCATCTCTGCATGGGAAGGATCCACGCTTCTCCTAGATGCACAAATTCACTTACAGACAAGGACACCAGTGACAAAATCTCAGCAAGCGCCCTCTAACCTTCATAGGTGTCACATCAGTCATGGCAAAAGAAATACACCTCTCTCATGGGAAGTGCCCACAGGGCTGCAAACTCAACACGGCCTTTGTCTCTTGGTAAACAACACGGAGGAAGAAAGAGTATTTTCCATCTAACAGCATCACTAAAGCAAAGCATGATTATTAAAGAATTCCCACGCTGCATTCTGATTTCAATCAGTTCTCTATATCTAAGCATAGATGTGGACACACAAACAATCATTTCAGCACAGGAAAGTCTACCTGAATAGGATTGGTGCTTGTTTCAGAAAATGGAATCTACTGCAAACCACAACTAAGGAGAAGTCTGTTTTCTTCAAGTTGTTTCCAAGAAAGTACAGAAGAGAGAAATTATATGAACCTCTAGAAATGTCAGAAGCTTTGACCATGCAACTCAGCACCCACTGCCCTGCTGAAATTCTCACTCATCTGTCACTAACACAGGCAACACAGGTACACACAGCAATGAAATGCTGCTATTGCACCTCAGTTTTTGATGTGAGCAGGTATATGACTTCCTTTTTAGAACAAAAGGGAATGGCCTGTATTGCAGTGATCCATGTACTGCAAGTTTTTTGAGTGGAATCAGAATGAAAGTTTGGGAATGAGCCCTTTTTCCTCTGTGCTGAACGCGCTAGTGGTGTGTCTGCACTGAAAAAGTGACCAGTTTCTCACCTTGGCACTGTTTTGGATTGCATGTCTAGCAAACTGCACACATGCTCCAGTTTACTGTGCAAGATCAATTTAGGAAAGCAGAAAAAGAGGAAAAGAGAAAATGAAGAAGCTCAGTTTTGAACTCTCTGCAAGTGTGACACAACATATCTGCAAGCGAACCATATGTTTTATTATTTTCATGACTGAAGTGACAAATTTCTGACCGTATTATTGCGGGTGTCACAGAGACAATTAAGTGATCACCCAGAGATGCAGACTATCACACAGTCTCGCTGTCAACGGCAATCAGAGTCATCAAGCACATCTGCAACAAAATGGATTGGCAGAAGCAGAAGGATCAGCA
Source organism: Excalfactoria chinensis (assembly GCF_039878825.1). Classification (NCBI taxonomy): domain Eukaryota; kingdom Metazoa; phylum Chordata; class Aves; order Galliformes; family Phasianidae; genus Excalfactoria; species Excalfactoria chinensis. The sequence continues at coordinate 41,388,838 of NC_092828.1, forward strand.
GCATAAATTCATTCTGAGTAAATTACAGAAAAGTAAATGCCACAGATGTGCAGAAAAGCAGAGATCTCTACATTATACCAGTGTATAAGCATTAAAAGACCTAGAAGGTGTTTGCACCAAGCTCAACAAAAGCACTCTGCAAGACAACAGAAGCCTCTGCTACTTGCCCCAAAGGGTACTCAAAGCTGTAACACAAGAAAAAAGAGAACAGAGAATAACATGACATGTAATATTATATCTGGTGAAACCCACTAACTCAGTGAGAGCAGGGATCAGAGACAAGAGGAGGAAAGAATTTGCCCCAAAGGCAAATTACACCACAACTGCTTGCTTTAGGACTATTCTTGTCCTAAGCACTGCTCTAGTTAACTCTCCATGAAATCAGCAGAGGATACTGAATATTCTGGGTTTCCAAAATCACGATAAGGATTAAAATTTATAGTGATCACATGTATTTGCATACACTGTAAGTGGAAAAGTCATTAGCAAATAGTGCATGAGTTCTGATAAAGACAGAAAAAAACATTCCTCCATTCATTGCAAAAATACTTGGTCCACAGCATGCTAGACGCTGCCAAAGCACTAACTATATGGTTTTAACCAGAGGATCTGTCATACCCCAGCCAACTTGAGGACCCTCTCTGGAAATGGCCCTCTTCCCCCACTTATTCCCCCACCACTATAAGTTAATACTTCTTTGTAGAGATTTTCACTTCATAGCAATGTTACTGTGGCTTTAAGTAGAAAGCTTTGCCATGCCTACAAGCTTCAGCTGCCTCAAAGGTCTGAGTAATGAAAGATAGTCTGAGATACAGCCATTCTGGGTAAATTCATCATTTCAGCAGAACCAAGCTAGAGAAGCCAGGAGTGTTTGTTTCCTTATATTATTAACTCAATTAAGCACGCAATAAACATTGCTGAGTAAAACACAGCGTGTCTGTGTGCATGTAGAATGCAGACTCAAGAGTCTTAACATGCCCTTATAAATACAGCAAAAAATAGACCAATAAAATATTTTGTAATGACTATTTATGTGTATACAACAACTCATTATTTCAATTCTCCGCATCAGGGATTTCTTGTTTCTTTCCTCTATCCCTTAAATAAATCTAAATAAATTATACATTTAAAAACAGTCTATGCATCTGTAACAACAGAAACAAATTTCATTTAACATCCAGCTGTCAAAGCCAACCCTTCTGTCACTCTTCATTCAAGTCTGCTTTACATAATTCATGTTGTCTTAATTATTTCCTTCTCTTTCTGGTTAGGATGGCACTTAAGGACGAGTCACTTACAGAGCAGTCATTTCCTTTGGAGATGACATGACTGGGTGACATGATCACATATAAAAGACCACACTGATGTTATAAGGTCTCCAGGAGGGAATTATGGATACATAGGGACTATCAAGATGGGACACCAGCAGATCTGTGTATTACAGCAATAAAAATTATAGCACATACACGTGATACTGGATTTTAATACAGACATACTGTGCCATTAATAGGACCCCTTTTTCCTCCTTTATTGTCCTTACAAACAGAAGTTGATAAGAGTTTACAGGAAACAAAGGAAGAGGATACCAGCTCAAATCAGATGAATTTTTCTTTCCCCCCCCCCCCCCCCCAGTAAATCTCCCAGAAGAAAAATTCTTACACCAGAGTCAAGGTCCTTTCTCAACCTTCCACCACTCCACGCCACTAGCAGTTGGTAGAAATTACAAACAGAGCCTTAATCACACACACACTAAATGATATCTGCAGTAATATACACAACACTCTAGAAATATCCTGTTTCTACAGGATAAATACTTAAATTGTTTTAAGTGGTCTAATTTATTAATGCCTGGAGAGGCCTTCATTTCTGCCACTACATTTCAAGAAGCTACGTTCATCAGCTCAATACAGTCAACCATCATAAATCAACTTCTTCGCTATATATGAGGAATGAATTTACTATATGATAAAAATAGCCAATTTCTCAAATTAAGGTTTCACTCTGAGATGTGCCTCATTTCCCTCCCCATTTTTTATCCTTTCTCCTCTCCATGGGCTCCCAAAATCTGCAGAAAGAGATCTTCAGAAGCAATAGGCTGGATCCTGCAAGTACTTGCTTGCAACACTAACCATTGCCACTCAGGCAATATTCTTGGTTAAACTGAGCTATCGACGAAAAAAAGTTCTTTAAAACATCCCAGACCTGTAAGAATTGGAGCTGGGCTCTTGATGCTTTAAATTCATGGTTAGAAACTTCAGTGACCACTGCAAACACTTCCCAGGCTTTTCACTCAAGTGCTTTTCCTCCCTGTATACACACTCCTGTGCTTTCCATCCTCCTCTGCTGCCCTGATTACTTTTCATGCCATCTCCAATTATTCAGAGTCTCAATGAAGCATAACCACTTACTCAAAGCTAAACCAAAACGGCAGCAATGGCCCCCACCTCAAGGTTTTCAGTATCTCATAGCACAGCCCGAGGACAGAACTACAAAGGTGGATTTATCTACTGCTGCTGGCCATAGAGAGCCACACGCACGACCCAGCAAAACTCAGAGGTCCTGCCTCCCTAGGTGCTGGAAAGATCAAGGGGAGCAAATGTTGTCACAAAACAAAAACCTAGCAAAATATTAATATAATTGAGTACCAGCTGGCTATGCAACTAATATCCTTCTTCTCCAGCTGCGTGTCATACCCACCAAGATAGAGACTGCCCGTATCATGCCAAATCTGGATGCAAAGATAGCCTACCTGTCCAATTTTCATTATACAATTGGTAAGAGGAAATTACTGAAAATGGAAAGCAACCTCCCTGGCACGTACAGAGCTAAACCTGCAGAATGCATTTGCTGTTGCAGCAGTATAAGGACTGTATTGAACAGTGTAGCTCCAGTTAGCGAATCAAAGTGCTCTAACTACAGCTGGCAAAGTGCAGCTCACCTGAAGCAGTACAGGAGAAGCTTCCACATTGTCTAATTAAAGTCCCTGCAACCACATTAAAAATATATAAGGATTAATCAGAAATTTGCAACGCTTTCAAAGGAAACATGATCATCTCCCAGGAGCAAAAGGACTCTCAGAATCTCCTAGCAAGAAAGAAGGAATCTAGCAGATGTAAAGCCTGGAGAACACAGAAAACATTAAAAAAAGAGTTACAGCTTTCTCCAAGCCTGATAATAAGATAATAACAAAAAGCTCAGATAAGATGAAAAACTTTAAGCTGTTTAAAGCCAAAGGCTAAATTCTTGAGCACGTTACAATGCCAGCTTCCTTGAACCCCGCTTGCAAACTACAGTCTCGTATACCACTGGCAAAACAAGGATATATGGTCACTGTGTCAATTTGTAGATCATTAGTCAGAAAAGTTTGGAGGTGCTGAGCTGAATGTCATGACACCTGCGTGTGATGTTAACACAGCAGTTTTTCAGCACTGTATGTGATGAAGCAACACAAGTTTCACAGACTTCCAGGGCACTGCACCTTTCTTACTTGCCTCATGGTTTGGACAAAAAACAGATGACTAGCAAATCACTGACAGATATCCAGTATACAACAATCTGGATTTGCCAGCATGCTGCAGCACCCTGAGGGTCTTGTGAACGCTGATAGCAGTTTAAATGCTCCTCTAAAGAGACACATGCTGCTTCTGCTTTCCTTCCTGACTTCGAATCAGTTCAACTCTTTGTAGAAAGGAAAGGCTGTCATTTGCTATCTTTCTGTGCACATAGTGCTGTACTTTTTTTTATATGTACATTCCCCTATACATATATGCAGTCATACTGAAAGTCTTTATATCAATGTATTTAAAACATCATACTGTATACAGCCTATTTTGGCAACAGCCATCTGGAAAAGCAAAAAGCAGAGAAGAAATAATTAAATGCAACCAAACTAGATTTTGTATACTTTTGTCAGCCTAGAGAAAGAAAAATTACTCTGTACTCCATAAGCAAATTTACCACTTCGGCACCAACAGCTTTACCCATTTGGAGACACCCAGGCTACACTGTACAGCTGCAAACTTCAGCAGAAGACCAGCTTGCATGTAGGCACACTTTTAATTGCCACCAAGGAGGGGACTAGACTTTCATCACTGTGACAAAGGACATAATTCTGCTTCTTCTCATAATTTTGATAGATTTCAGTCTTCCGAAATCTTCTATTTTGCTGTGTGGTCAAAACATCTCAGAATCATTTTGTTTCAGTTAAGCCCTCCCATGAACCAGTTCAGGGTAACTGCCATATACAGGGATCTCAAAGATTACTCAACATTTACCTAAGGTCCCTATGCTCAGGACTAGACACCCTGGACATTTTTGTTGCCAGTGTTAAGTGTGCCTTTAAATTAGCACTGCAGCTACTGCTGCTTTGTTCCACTTCTAGCTGGGCAACACAGCTGTGACCAAAACTGTACCTTAGATCCTATAGATTGCCTCCTTCCTATAACACCCCTAATAAAATTTGTGATATTCTAAAAGTGATGGGCTCTTGATTTCACATTCCTCTTACACAGTTGCCTTATTTCTGCTGAAATAGTCAGATGAAATTATGCATGGAAACTCTGCTGAGAATTTTCTTCTTCGTGAAAGAATAAAAAATGCCCAACATGCTCAGAATTCAAATCAGGACCAGAAGGGCCCTAATTCCATGTACGTGTTATCAATATGGTACACATTTGACAGACATGCAGCACTTGCCAAACTTGAGGGTATCCCCCTGGGAGGAGGGGATTAAGATGCAACCTTGGATCAAAATGGGCTACGCAATCAGGACTTCCCATACCACCAGTGAGGAAATGAAATTCATGGTGGAGAGGTTCAGTTCCTAAAATGCAAGGAAACACTGGAAGAAAATAATGTGATTAAAAAACATGAATTAATTCCTTTACGCAGAAGAGCCCCAAAACACACGCTTGGCAGGAACGCTCCACAAAATCACTTATTTATTCATTCACTTTAGTGGCCATGCTCTACTTTGTGAATTATTCCTGATAATTCAAGCGGACACATAAAAATGGACTCACTTTGCACATATTTTAATACATATTCTGGAGTCTCAAAAGTAAAGTGTTTGTACTATATAACGCTTTCTAAGTGTGCATATCTACGTACATCTCCGAAGATGACAACTGAAAGCGGGTATATTTGTTTTCAATCACTTAATTATACTTTCTCCCCTCGGTGCATTACTTTGGCAATTAAAGGATTCTGCTTTCACCTAAGGGTGAGATGACGGAGCCTCTTGGAGCCCTGATTTTTGGCACCACCTCACTCCCTCTTTATGCTCGAGGCTGCTTCCCCTCTGACTGATTCTTAATTTGAATGAGATTTCACCAAAGACTGTATCAGAACTGCAGCAAGCTAATCTCATTAAACCATACGAGTTTAACAACTCAGAGCTTGACGTCAGGCAGGCTGTTTCCAAATTAGTGTACTGAAGATCCAAATTAGATCATGAGTGAAATATTAAAAGGCAGTAGAGCCACTTAAGAGTGAACTTACATTTCCAAAAGAAATTTCTGGACAGTGAGAAGCTGGGACTCATGCCAGTTCAGTGGGAGTCAGTCTCCTGGCTGCAATGGGTGCTTCAAAGTGCTTTAACTCTTAAAACATAAGCTACTGAGAAAGACTGTTAAGACATAAAGGAGTTCACTTTCCATTCCCAACACCAGCACAAACGTCCTCCCATAGGGTCTCCTACTACAAGGATCCTGAAAAAATACACCCTAGGGGCACACCATGGGCAAGAACTTACAGCTTCAGTTTCATTTCAGCTATTGCTGGGTATAGAAGGCTGCAGAGACTGGAAAAGAGGAAAAGTGCCAACAGCAGGATGCAACCTACCCAGGGACTGCAAAGCTGCTCACAAGGTTCGTGAAGAAGTGAGTGGCTGCCTGATCATCCCTAGGTCTCCTCAGCCTTCAGGTACTCAGACCAGCTGACCGCCAGGTACCATTGCTTCTTGGATGTCACCCAGACAATGAAAATTAAGTTTGCAGAGCTTGTAGGGAACTCTTCTACCTCTGCACTGACTTCAGACTGCTCCTCATACACACGGCTTTACACAAACACACAGCTGTTTGTTGGATTCCAGTCTGACACAACCAGCATTAGTTTTCAATGTTAGGTGCCTGGCTTTAACTCTTTACATCTGGCTACAAGTGCAGCTAATCAACTGATATCGATTTTCCAGAGCTCAGTCTAATCCACTGCACAGAAGGTGACCTATATTCTTTGTGTATACGTAGTTGGGGTTTCTGGGTATTTTTGTTGAGGTGTCTTGAATATTAGATGCCTGTGTTCAGCTGTCTGCAACCTTGTAAGTAATTGAGAAGGGTGACAAGGAGAACTTGTGACACAGACACATTTCAGAGGGATCTCAAAATATTTCTCCCCTGTTCCTGCAAATACCAGCAGAGAGAAGGTCCAGCACTTGCTTTTGTACAGTTATCTCTCAACCACCCATGGGAAGACTACTGCATGGATTAGTTTGAGCACACCCCTTAGTCCACCAACATCCCTTCCAGAAGCACAGTGCTTTCATCTGCATAGCTCAGACCCCAAACACCTGCAGCAAGCACTGGCTTCCCTGTACTAACCAATCTAATGGTTGCTTTTACATTTTACTCCAGTATTTGCACTGAGGAATAAAGGTGTTTGTTGTGTTTTGGTTGGTCGGTTGGTTCCCCTTCTCGCGTATCAGCACTAGCTTGGCACCACTGACATGGCTTAATTGGAGCAATCTGTTCCAAGCGACCAAAGAGCTAACCATTTATCAGGGCTAGAACAAGCATCTGGGGAGAGACATAATTATATTGCTGGGGTTTGTAATATGGAGTCAAATGGGACATTCTGTGTAATTCAAAGCCACCTGGGCAAAGGGAGAGGGGAAGCAGACTTTCCAAAGAGGTCCCTCTCTCTGTCCTTTAAAGTTGCAATTAAAATAAAGAAAACCACCATCATCCAAGTATGCATCACAAGGGACAACAAGTAAAAAGAGTGCAGATAATAAAAATAACATTTTTCCTTTACATAGGTGGATGATGCAGCCTGAACTGGAACGCTGTGTACAGTACAGCTCATCTTGTCTCACACGTGGTACTGCAGACTTAAAGGGCATCCAGAGATAAACAATGGCAACCTTCACACACTCATAACAAAACCCTGAACAACTCCTATAAGAAGAAGGATATGAGAGATCACAACTTTCTCCTTTGGAGAGATGATACATTAGAAGCAATGTGACAAATACATAGAAGTTAATGAATGGAAATGAAAAAGGTAGATTGGATCCCTCTGCCTTCACAGGCATGAGGACATGACATGTGGGGGATGATGATGATATTAAAATCTGACAGAAAGCAATCTTTTTTTCACACAATCAGTTGTTAGCCTGCTAGACTTAAAGCTCATGGAAGTTAAGACCAAAGATTTAATGAGATTCTGAAAGGGTCTGGAGATTCATACAGACATCAAGCATATCCAGCAATTACAGTTAATGCTAACCAAGAAAACCTAGACAAAAGATGAAAAGGTCTTGGGCACTGGGTTAGAGCTCCTGTCTACTGATAAGGGATGGGGATGAAAGGAGGCTTGTGGGTGGCAGAGACCTTCACCGCCCATGAAGCAATGCTGCATCCTACCCTGAGGAAAGCAGGACTTGGCCTTGCAGGACAGGGCAGCAGGGCAGAGCAGCAACTGCAGGGGAAAACTTTCTGTTCTGACATACTTGCTTCCAGTCAGCTCCAAATCCTGCCACCCCCTTCCCCCCCCTTCTACCCTCGCATTAGTTTTATAGCTCCGTACATTTCTCTTGCCCATAACTCCATCCTCCATTCCTCACTGCGTCTCTGCAATAAAGTTCTTCCTTCTTTGTCACCAGTCCTACTCTGAGTAAAAGCACGTAATATACTGCCTACTACCAACTGCAACACTTGGTAACAGACTGAATGCTGTGGCCGTAATTCAGTCCGGAGGCTCTACTACTGCCCATAAACTACACGCTGTCTCCCAGTTTACGATGTCAGCAGGACTCCAGCTGAATTAAGGCTTCTACTGTATATAACTGACACCAATGCATTATCTTATGCATAATGCATCGAAGATGGCTCCAATCATAAATCCCACAGCCTGCCCTTCTTTTCCATCACAGATGCGGTGTGGCACCTCATACGCTCTGCTTACTGATACATAAAAATCCTTCTCCTGAATCATAAAGGCAGCAAAACCTTTTCTTGGGTCACTGCTTCCAATAAAAGCCTTTCATTCCCTCTTTTCCCCAAAGAGATTGAAATAAACTTCAGTTCATCCCACTAGCAAAACTCACACTTAAATTTCAGAACCACGCTGAACTGGTGATTCAGGAACCAGACCATATTTATGACACTGGAAAGCGAGGGATCTCTTCTTAACACCCTGTCTTTTGCCTGTGTGGTTTCTCATCATCATGCAGCATCTGGAAGCCCAGGCAAACACACTGAAACTGCACAAGCATTTGGGATCTGCAGAGCAATCATACAAGATGTAAAGCCACGCGGTGGCTGCCAAACTGTTGGTGTGTGAAGATGAGAGCGAGGTCTGCAGAAAGCATCTGTAGTCCTGCAGAGAAGTCAAGAAAACCCAGGCATACATATACAGGGGGTGAGGTATTGCTGGTTTCACACATCTGAGAATGGGATACAGAGTTAAAGCTCTGAAGAGTCAATATGTGACACTATCAAGGCACCTACTGAATAAAAACTGAATCCTGAACTGACAATCCATTGAGTATAAACTCAGTTTTGACCTCAGGAATAAACTAACGAGCTCTTCTGTACGAAAATAATAATAATAAAACAGAAAAACAAAACAAAACAAAAAAACACCACACACAACCACCCCTCCCTCACCCCCCCAAAAAAAAACACACACCAAAAGAACAACAAAAAACAACCCAATAAACACCAAAACAACAACTAAATCACCAAACAAATCAAAATCTGAAATAGGTGCACAATGTTGTGCAGTGCTCTCAATCTATTTAATCTTTGTGACAAAAAGACCGGGCATCTGAAGACTAAGCCCTGTGACAGCCTCATAAGGCCACCACATTGAGAAAGGCTGAAGATGTGGAAAGGCTAAGCAGAAGCACCTCAATGCTCATCACCTCAGTGACTTAGGGAACGTGCAGCAGGTGCCACAGTCAGGATGCAGAAGCCTGAATTCAGATTTTGCATCTCATTTTGGGCATCTCAGATAATGGTACAAAATCTGTTTCACGGAATACAAAGCTTGTTTCAACAATAGCAGAGAAGAATATCTGAGGGCCCAGAGCAGCATATTGCATTGCCCCCCTTGCAGCAACAAGGTTTTCTGTGTGCTTGTACCCACCTCCTGTAATGTGGTAATGAATGCAATACACGTTTCAACTGGCAGACTCCACTGTCAGCAACATCTCCATCTCTGCTCAACAGTTCCTCCTTGGGTGCAAATCAGTAGCTGTTCTCAACAAACCTCGAATGTTTAGAAAAAACAGATGACAGGAGTACATTTCATGTAGGTTTTCTCCTACTGGCAAAAGGTACCTGCAGCTGCCAGGAGTTAGCCAGTCCCCCCTCCGTGACAGGCTGGAGCTGGCCATTTTCACACCAGCAAGGTAATGGATGGAATAAGTATCCTGGATTTCCTTGCATGACTTCCAGCACCTCACACATGTAGCAGTTCTGAGGCCACTTCACAACATGACTTATCTAAGAGATTATCCCATGTCTTCTATTTGTTGCTAAGGCCAGCGGAAGGTGGGGGGGGAACAATGAAAAAATAAAAAAGTTGGCAAACTGAACGAGTCCTACAAGACAGCAATAATGAATTCTTCCAGCTTCCAGAAGGAAAGAAACTGATAAGTTTCCGCAGAGAAAAGTGGCTTTGGAGATTGCCAGCGCTGCCAGAAATAGGTACACGCAGAACCTTTCCTGAAGAGACTGCAGAGAGAGAACACCTACAGCCCACCATCCACTTCACACACATGCCCAGGGCTTGGGGATGGCTGGGTCAGGGGAGAGCTAGAAAGCTGAGCACTATGTAGAGCAAAGCACAGAATGACAGCAGGAGGAAGCAGAGCCAGTCCAGAGCTTTCCCTCCAGCCCGCACACCTCAAAGAGGCCTTTATTTGGCCACAGAGGCTGCCAGTCGCCTGCCGCCTTCTCAGCTTGAGCCTCGATTTCTCCAAACAGGAGCATGTTTGGTCTTATCAGTGACCAAAACCCAGCAGCCTCTGCAGAACACAACCATCTACTTATTTATTTATTTTTTAAACTGGGGTGTTTTATAGCTGGCCATGGCTACCGATTGGTATCTGGGGAAGCCTAGAGCATTACTTTTGATCTACAGAGCCTTCCACGGTTTGGAACCTTATTACCTTCAGAAACTACTACCTTCTCCTCATCTGTTTCCATGGCAGCTGCAATCAGCCGAGATGCTGGGACTGACAAGCCCTGATTTAATGGGGTACCAGGGCAATTCCAGGGGGCTGTCGTTTTCAGAATTTACTCCTGCTCGGTCTGACAGCATTTTCAGGAAAGGAAGAGGTAGGATAAATTAAGACTGTACAGGCTGGGAAGTAGCGATCTTTTTTAGAGCGATTCAACAGTTCAGTGCACACTGTTCCACTAGCACTTGATTTTTTTTTTTTTTCCCTCTTAGTAATGGTGTACGTGCCCTTGTCCCAGGGTCACGGTGCAGATGAGATTAGTAGACTTTGCTTCGTTTTAATCTATCTTTCTGCACAGCAAAATAGATTGCTTAACCAAGGTTTGTTTTCCAGGATTTCAAATCAGAATCTGGGAAACGTGAGCTTCAGTATTCCCTGCTCATTTCTGCTGGTTACAGAAACCACTGTTTAACCGAAACATTAATATTTCTCCATATTGATGCTTTTCACAATCATGATCTCAAAGCGCCAGACTTGTGTTTCCCAGAAAGAGAAAAGCCTCGCTTCCCACTGCAGCATCTCAGTTCTTCAGAAACGCACTTCCCAAGCCATCTGTGTGATACCAAATTTAGAAAAATGAGTAGTATCTTGGCAGTCTTCACAAAATGTACTCAGGATGCAGGGGAAAGCTGGGGGGGGGGGTTCCTATCCAATGGGGCACTCGGTATCTGATTCAGAGGTGATGACAACGTCTAAGCAAGGTGCTGTTTTCTGAGAAATATGCCATTAATTTTTTAGGGCATGACACAAGTGTGCTGCAATTCAAGTAAAGGCTGTTTGCTCAGTCCTACCTACGGCCTTTGTAATTATGGCACAATGCAGAGCCTCTGGGTCTGCAGCTCTCCTCATTTCACACATCTTCTCCACATTCAACAGAACAAGCTACTTTACATAAAAGATTCCAGGAGAACAGCCCCAAATTGGTATGATCAAAACCAGCAGCCACTTTAAGAATGATTAACGTGAATTACCCTATCTGTGAAATACAGATAACCCAGCCTCTTTATTTCCTGACACAAGAGCAGATCACTAGCATTTGAGATGTCTTGGAAATCACAGGTGCTGATAGCATCAATAACAGCACGCTATGAGATGCAATATTATTAGAATAATAATGACACTCGTTTCAGACTCCTGCATTTTTCAGGTCATCAACCAAAAACATTAACAAAACACAGCCCTTCAAGAGATGAAAAATCTTTGCAAGGTGATGCAAGCTGTTTCATACAGTTTCCTTCCTCTTCTCCACCCTGTACAAAGTGCCTGCCAGCATTCTTCCAGCTATCAGAGAAATTATAAATGTCCCTCCTTACATACAAGATTACATACAAGAATCAGGCCATGGCATGGAGCCTAACAACACCCTTATGTTCTTAATATAACTGATTGTTGTGTTTTGGGGTTTTTTTTTAAGGTCTTGACTTACAGGCTTCTTCAGTGATGCCAACACCAAAACCCCACAGACCAACCATACAGACTGGACTTGAACCTAAAAGGAACTAGCACGGGTACCCAACTGCAAGTCCAGCTACGAGAAATTCTCTCTTCTGCTCAGCCACCAGAGGAGATGAGCCAAGTGCAAAACCAAGATCCTGCTTCACATCGGAGTACATTAGTGGAAGGCAAAATGAGCCCAATGCTTCCTTCAGGAGAGAAGAGGGGAGAGCAAAACAGCTTTCAGTCAGCATCTCTAAGCCTGAAGTGCAGACATTGGCATGGAAGAGTACTGCAGCACTCTGCCTGGACAAAAGGCAGGCACAAATTGGGCAAAGACTTGTGCAAGTGATCGCTTTTGCATACAGAGCTCCCTGAGTTTCCAAGAGATACAAGAGAGCTTCCCAGCAAGAGCTTTCCATATTTTCTACCTTCACATTTTTGAAAAGTCAGAAGGAATTTTGCTTTGATTTTGAGAACAGATGTTAAGACCTATGAACATTTCTCCCCTGGCTCTTCCGTTACGCCCGCTGGTTTTGTCTCATTATTCCCTCCTTCCTCTCTTTCCTCCAACTTAAGACTAACAGACAATTGCTGGGGTAGAGAAGGATCCTTTTACTCCTCATATCTGGAAAGCAAAAGAAAGCCTTTATCTTGTCTTTAAGGCAAAAACTGCCGCTGTTTTGTGTGCACATATGTCTGCATGTACACTCAGACTTTCTCCTCCCTTTTGACATCCAAGGCTAAAACCTACAGGAAAGGGTAATAAGCTCAGTAAAACGGTCTGTTTCAAATTACAAAGTTGAAAACAAAGGTGGTATCAACAGCGTGCGTTTCTGCGAACATACATGCAAGCAAGATCCATCCATCATCTTTGTTCCATTAGTTTTAACCCAGAAAGCGCATGGGCTTTGTTCAACAAAACACTTCAGCACATGGCTAAAAAGAAGCACATGCTGGCATGCATGTCTGAAACAAGGTGGCAAATGAATGTTTAAATCCCTTGCCTGAGTTGAAGCCTTCTACTTGTGTGCCACTGCTAGCAGGTGACTACCTCCACCAACCACAGTGAACCCCACCAGCAGGCACAAAGAGACACACAGCATTTGTGTTTTGTTTTTTTTTTCAGTAGAGCAAATGGCAGTGTTAACATTTATAAACACAAAGGCAATTCTTGTGGGAATAGGAGTTTGCTTTTCCCTATTGTTTGAGGAGGACTCACCGACTCAGGCTGCCTAAACGGATGATATGTGGCACAGTTGCTCAAGGGCGGACATGGTGAAGTCTCCCATGGCACAGCACGCTCAGCTTACAGTGGGTATGGTTAGAATTCAACTGTTTGTTACAGCCCTCAAGAAGACATTTCTCCAAAGTAAACATGCTATGAAGTACATTTCTCCCTAATTATATTAGAAAATCTTCAACCCATAAAGCACTCTTTCTGAGCTTTTATGGGCAGCTGCTGCTCTAATGCTGGAAGGAAGAGCCCACAAGTTTGAAAACAAAATAGGCCACAAAGATTTAATTTCCTATAAAACAAGCTGTTTAAACTTTCTTTACTTACAGCAATGCTCTGAAGAGTTTAAGAGATTTTCAGGGCAACGCTCGCAGTGAAAACTTCTTGTGTCCTAACTGCTCAGGGGGCTCTACAAACACACCATCAGATTTATGCCTTTCCCTTTCAAAATAACTCCATGTACTCGTCTGCAAAATTAATTTCAATGAACATACAGAAGAAAGGAACGTGCCAGCTCAATTCTGGGGGGAGGGGATGGTCCTTGGGGGAGCAGTCGCTAATATCTGCCATAAATCTGCTCACTCGCAGCCTTGGCTCACATACTAACATCTCTGTCTCTCTGACATGCTTCTCTCCCCACCTTTCAGTCTCCCCCTCCTCTCAGCCATGCCATAATGCATATAAGTTGGCTGTACAGAGTTGCTGATTAAAAAGTGCTAGCAGTTAGACAACTTCTTACAAAGACTACAAGGGGACTGTATTTATGAATGTGATAATTAATCAATGCATAATAAGCAAGCGCTGTGCATACAGTTTTTCTTTCAGCATGCAGACAGCTCCGATTACCATGCAGGTTACACTGCCACGAGTAGCTGCTTCCATCACTCCACGGCATTAGCAAAGACAAGCTTATTGTATTAAAACCTGCATTCCTCTGCAAAACCGCCCAAATACTGCTGAACTGATTAATTTTGCAGGTAGAGGCTTTCAGAAGAAAATGCCACCGTTAGTGCCACGATGACTGGGCTGTCAGGATTTTCCTTCTACGCTGCTGTTTTCAGATGCTCAGCTATAAGGCGGCATCTGAGCTGTGAACCAGCGGGCTGGTTTGCATCTTAATAATGCAATTCATTTTAATAGTTTTAATTTTAATTTTTTGTTCAACTCTTTGAATTGAGGCAGATTAAAAGAGAAAGGAGAATGGCATAAAAAATGCAAAGTGGAGTATTTCCCCCCTTTTTAACCTGCCTTTTAACTAGAATCAGTTCGTATTTACTTTCAAGAAACTCAGAAGTACCCAATTAATAACATGATTGCACACTTCATGAAAATTGATCATCAAATAGCTTAAACAAAAAGAGCTATCACCCTTTCCTGAGGCTCCTCACTGACACACAACACAATCAAGCATGGATTTTAATATTCAGTCAGCAGGGACTCCCATTTCTCTGACAAGAAACATCCCCTTCAGTGACCATCCTCCATTGTGATCCCTCTCTGCTCAGATGGGAAAAGAGATGCTTTGCCTAGAGAAGTGTTCCCTGCTAACTCTCTGCAAAGCAGTTCAAGCCTGCAGTGACAGCAAGAGGAGCCGAGTAACCAACGTGAATTTTCATCACACAACGTGATTACGTGCCCTCTCTGACCGAGAGGCTAATGTTTATTGCAGTCTTGCTACACCTGGGAACTGACCAGGAGATCGCAGAGCTCTGCATGTGGCTAGGAAGGTTGAGTCTGGAGGATGCTACCACATATATAAAAAAATATTAATACATTGTAATGGCCCACAAAGGGGATGACATGGTTTTACTCTGCCGATGTGGAGAGGATTAAGGGTTTCTGCTTGAAGCCACTAACAACTTGAACAGGAGAATTATAGTAATTCCACTAAAACCATGCTGAATCCAAAGGACTGGATGATGTCACGTTGTCACCCTCACACTTGTTTTGAAAAAGCAACCAGCACAACCCCACAAAAGTGATTTCAAGCAGCTAGGCAGGGAGGTCTGACTTATAGAAGTGCCAAGGGAAGAGGGCTTATAGGAGCCTTTTGCAGCAACTCAGAATCTAAATCCTTGACATGGAACAACTCTGAAGGGAGCTCAAAAATAACCATTAGCATGTCAAATACAAATGAAATCCACGCTTTCTTTTCTGCTGCTTACACAACTCCATTTTTAGTGCAAAGCATCTTACAGCAAACAATAGCAAGATACTCCATTAAAATCCTGTACAGCTCTAGCCGTTAGGTCACCATACAAACACCGTTGCCATGTCTTCAATTAGCAACACTTTGTCTATGTCTATACTATTACTAATATCCTAAAACACTAATTTCTATTACTATTTAATTAATAGTAAAATGTACCGAATAATTATTCATGTGTAGTTATATTAGGAGAAACACCCTGAATGTGATTAAATGTCAAGAGCTGTGACTTACAAATCCTTCCCACGCCAACTCTTATGCCAAAAAAAAAAATCTGGAAAAATTCAGCAACAGTTAAAGTCGTTCCAAAATGAGGATATCTATAGGTTGGAATAATCCATTCAGCCCTGTCTCTGAAATACAAGAACCTGCCCACATGCAGTGCACCTCAGCTGCCATTTCCAGATGCAGCGTTAGCAATTAACAGCAATGGTATTTATACAGAAAGTTAGCAAATCATCTGTAAAAGCAACAATCCTGGATGAGTACTTGACTGCGAATTCAGATCCTGTCCATAACTGAGCCCAGCAACTTGAAGAATGATGGAGACTTTTCTTTGTATTTTGAAAAATGAAAATGTTGTTGAGAAAACACAATATTTATCACTTAAAGGAGATTACTGGTTATCTGTATAAGCAGAGCATCAAAGAAAAAAGGTGCATTTGAGAAAGGCTTCATTTATATATTCACATTAAGAGCATTGATATTTAGGTATTTCAGAGGTAAAATTAAGACTCAGCGGGTATCAAGATAGCTGATTAGCAGTACTTACTGCAAATGTTATTTATATTGTGTGATCCTAGCCCACTCTGGTAAATCACAGTTTATCAGCGACAGCTGTAATTCTGTACACATACATAGAGACTAAGTACCTGCATTTTCTTGTGCAAACATACAAACAAACTGCTGTGTACATACTGGATTTAAAGGGTGGAAAAAAAAAAGCAATAGCTATCAAACAAAGAATATTAAATACTATACCTCTGAGTCATAATCTTATAGGCATCTGGCAGATAACAGCGGATATTCTCCATCTGAGCAGGATCAGAGTCACAGATTTTATCATCAGTCCTCCCGTAGTTGGCACTTTCAATCATGATAACATCTGTTCCTGGGCAGCGAAGCTCTATGGGGTAACTCTCACAGGACAGTTCCCTTCGGACCACAGCCATGGGGACCGGGGCACGGCTGAAAGCTGCAAGGATTAACACAGAAACACAGTAAACATTTACTATTCCACAATGAGACAAGGATTAACAACAGAATGATTTTAGCAGCAGTTTTTAATCCATATGACATACTGAGATCTGCTCCGGTATCCTTTGGATACGGCCTGCTGAAAAACAAAGTCTGGAGAAACTGTTTCTCTGCTCAGCTACTTGATTTTCTCATCACTAAAACAGCAAATGATCCCTTTTGCAAAGGGCTGTAGAAATCCCCTATTGATAGAGGTAAATAGCAACTACAGTGTTGTTATTACTTCTGCTCTCCACGAGAGAAGCTTGGTGACTTTGATCTATAAAATTACAGCCCTGTGTTGTAGCTGATCAGACGGGAGAAATTTTCTGCCAATGAGCCATCCAAGCACCGGGATCCCACCTGCTCAGTGTGACCGCATGTAATGACATCTGCATTGCCCCTAGTCCTTAGAAAACACATGCCTAATGCCTAATGCCTTTCACCATGGCCTGCAGTGTGCCAGGGGCGGGCCTGTGTGTTCTGGCAGCCATCCTGAGGTTTGGGCCCTGCAGTGATATTTTCCATGGAAATGCCAATATGTGTGAAACTCAGTGATTAAAGTTTCGGTCTCGGCTTTGCTTTGGATCAGTCTGAATGTTTGAGACTGCCACGCACGTGGGAAGTTCATTCATACAGCCTTCAGAAACCTTACTTGTTTTAAAAGAAATGTTGGCTACAGGTTGCTAATTAGAGAAGAAGTGTGCTTTGAGATACCTTGAAAACAGCCCAAAGAATTAGCGAGCAAACCCGCATGACAAAAAGAAATCGTACTTCCCATCTCCACAGACTCTGATCTGAAGATCACCGACATCCTAGCATGAATACAAGAACCCAACAAATATCTATTGTGAAGTAGCTACAAGTTGTTGCTCTTGTTTGGGCCACAGAAGGTTTATGTGGCTTCAGAAGATCTCACAGGAAACCCACAGTGACACTAGGAGCCAACTATTTGTTTTCCAGCTGAGTGTGTTGGCCATGAGCTGAAACAAAAGCCAACTATGCTTCCTTATTCCTTGAGGATGAAAACCCAACAAAGGTTTCCAGCTGTAGGGACAATATGCAATTCTGGCTTGATACTGTACTATCACAAAACCCTGCATCACATATAAGCCCGTATTTATGTAATGGGAACAGAACAGTAAAGGGGGAGGCTTAACCCTGACTGTAACAGACCCAGGTGCCATCCCACACTAAATGTCCTCAAACAACAAAATTGAACCTCAGCCCCATTACAAAAACACCACAACACCCTCCTAAAAGAAAAAAAGACATCCTTCCCATGCACAGCTGTCTTTTCCCATAAAACTTCCACATGGTGCACACACTCCACATTTTCTCATGGAAAAAGAGCACACTGATGTTCCTCTGTATACCCCTTAGCAGTATCAAGGCTGCCTCTGTCTGTCCGTCTGCAGGCAGTAATCCAACACATTACATTAACTACTGTGCAGCATTCTATTATCGTCAATTGTCTCATTTAGATACGCATTACAGGACAGAGAAACATTTCCATTTCTGTAAATTTGCAGGGATAACCCGGTGATGTGCTAGGGTTGTGGACTAACTGCCAAACTCCTGAGACAGACACGCATTCATTCTTCAATAATAGCTTCTCCAATTACTATAGCTTTAGGGTTTGTATCATGTAAGATGTGCTTCTTCCCTGCGATTAGACTAACAGTTTTGCCCTAGTCTCCTATTGCACCATGCCAGTGTAGCAAAACCTTCGTGCAACCAGATTCTCTTCTTTCAGAAAGAGGGCAGGAGAACAAGCACAAGCCCCCAGGATGCAATACCTCATTTTTGCCCTTTTGCTCCCAAACAGCTATGAGGTGCACAGAAGAAGGATAGGACGTGGAGGTATAGACAAGATTCGAACAAAGAAAAAAGCCCAACAGAAAGTCAGAGTTGGTAAAGCCCAGAAATTTTAGCCAGACATTGAAATAACACAATGAAGTTTCAGATCTGCTGGGAAGGATCTGTTTGTAGAAGTCCTTAGCAACCCCCTGCTATGTGAAACATCGGGCTTGACGGCAGTGGGGAAAAGTTGTATTTTCCTCTATTAGCTTCAGTGTTCACAGGCCCATCACGGACCAGAAAATTTCAGATGTGATGTTGGTTTTGGAAAGGGCTGCAGAGAGCTCTTTTTTCGAGGCTCTTCTGTACTAAACCTGGCAGATTGGCAGTATAGGAGACAGGTGGTTTCTAGCAATTTTTGGCAGAATGCTAAAGCCAAGTGCACTCCCTCCTACTGCCATGTGCTTAGATGACTCCCATTAACTGCCCAAAAAAAACCCAAAAAGGCAAAATGAGGTCTATACAATCAAAATTAGCTGTCTGGGGCTATGCTTTGGTCAGTATCTTGGGTAATTTAGACACTTTTCTTCAGTAGGACAATGGCCATTTACGTTTTACGCAAAAGACAAGGTTGGAAAACTGAGCCACTTGCTTCAATGTTTGGATTGTGGATGTGTCTACAGACTACAGTAACTGCAGAGATAGATGCTAAAAATGTTTTACTTTTGCAGTTGCTGCTATAGGAAACAAAACTCGAACCTCTGACCCATATGCTTCAGAAAACACATTTTTGCTGTGAATTCCTATGCATTTTTTTGCTATAAATGTTCTATATTGTCAAGGCAGGTAAGCACTAAACATAACATCTAAGGGAAACCCTGTTTACAAGTCACAGAAATTAACTGACCGGGAATTAACTTGTCCAAACCTGGTGTGTTTGTCAACAGAAATCCTGTAAATACGCAGCTAATCTTAATTCTCATGTTTTGTGGAAACAGGACATTAGAAGCTGCTACCAGCAGTATGGTTTCATAAAAACAGAAGTTTATCTGAGAACAAAGACAGCATCCTAATCACACAGCAAGTCTATCAATAAGGAAGATGTAGTGCTTCAGGCTCCTCGTGGAGGATATTACAGTTAATATGAAAATACAGAGGTTTAACAGAAGCTGTTACACACGTTTCCGCAGCAGATGTGAGAGGACATTTCTTGCATATTCTCTATGTACATGAGACTTTATGGCACTGATCTACTAAAAGAAGCATGAATAACAATCCCCAGTGAAGTATCTCACAGAATCACAGAATGGACTGGGTTGGGAGGGACCTCAAGGATGTTCAATGCATCCCCAACCCCCCCACCACAGGCAGGGCCAGCAACTGCCACATTTAATACTAGACCAGGCTGCCCAGGGCCCCATCCAATCTGGCCCTTGTGACAAAAAAAGAAAGAAAATAAAACTCTTGTGTACTGTTCCCCAATAAAGAACGCCTGAACAGATATAAACATTTCTGGATGTGATTCACTCTGTACTGGAATTCACCCTTTTGGTTCTCACAGTCACTCAATCACTTGCCATCAGAAGGGCAGTTTTCACTTACAGACACTTCACTACTGTATCATGAAGTCAACAGTTATTTCCTGGACCTGCGGCATAAAATAAATGCGACACCCTGGACAAACTTTATTTGGATCAGGAATTAGGAATAACTGAAGAGCATAAAACATTATGACAGGAGAAAGCAATGGTGTGTGTTTTCCATCCTGCCACCCTCCATCAATTGAGCATCTCTACATGTTTTTTTTCTATCCTGATACCTGCAATAAACACTCCCAAAAGACATTAAAGGTTGGCTGTTTATCTCCTTTGTGAACACATCTGTCAACGCTATACCCCTATACGATAATGTTACTTCATCATTTTTACTGGTTTTCCAGCGAAGACTAAATTATTACTATTTTTTGCTTCTTGCTATGAAATAAGAGAAAAGCCCATCTGTGAAATACACAGCACGACTGTATTAGTTCATTAATACACTTCTCTCTCCTTTGAGCAGCTCCCTATCTTTGCAGTCTCTCACTGAGCTCCTTATTTAATCCCCTAAAGAAGTGACCTAATTGTTGGCTGGAAGTCAAGACGAGCTGACGGCTGCCCACTACTTTGGAAAACAGGTGCCTTTCTGCAGGATCCTATGTGCAGATATCTAACTAAATAAGAACAGCCAAACCTAAAAGTTTTGAAAAACACTTTTTTTTTTTTTTTTTTAATTATTTATTTTATTTTATTTTTATTTTTTTATTTTAAATATTTAAACATGTGCCAACTCGACCTTTGCAAGTGTGGCCATTCTCTAGAAAACCCCACTCCGGAGCTTACACAAGGTAAAGTCAGACCAGAGGAAGAAACAGCCACGGAGAGTCACAGGATTTTATCTGGGTAATTTAGAACTTCTTCATCTCTGCTAATTTCATGAGCTTGAGAATTAAGTCATCAAAATCTTGTGCTTCTTTTCCCTCTTGCTTTTGACCTCGGAACATAATTGCCTCTTGTCATGCCTGCAGGGCATGGACTTGCAGTTATCACTGCGTGCTTAATCAAAATGCTGAAATAGCCTTTAAATTACGGGTCCTCTTGGCTGCCAGAGACTCGTTGAGCTCTGTTACATTTAGAAGCATGATGGTAGTAGGCACTTTTAAAGGAAAACTGTGGGATGATGTTTTTAATTAGGTATTATATGCAATTTTCCCAGAGAAATGTTTTTCTGGCTCAGAATTTTCAAAGTGAAATTTAAGTGCATATTTAAGTGCTCAAAACAAAAAGCTGAAAATGTAGAGATAATTATTTTTACAAGCACTGTGCAGGATTTGGTCTGCCTAGCAAAACACCTGACTTATTGCTCCCAAAGGCAAACGCAGCATGCCAGGAGAAAAGGTTTCCTACTGGTTTGGAGAAATGCCTCTGTGTCTGTAATTTCACAGTACTTAATATTCCCACCATTCATCTTGATTCTGCAGAAATAAATATATATAAACCTACCTCTGGAATGGGTACAGACTGAACTCCCATTCAAGTCAGTAGGCCTTATGTGACTGTCGCTCCCTAAAGAGAAGCACACTCTTAACTGTTCTTCTAAATCAGGGTGCCACTTTTCCTATTAAGATATAAAGCAGCATTACTGCGTTCATCTGCAGCATGCAAACACAGCTCACTATTTCTTCTCTTCCTTAATCCAAATTACATCTGGCCTCTGATCTCAAGAACAATATTAGCAGCAAACAAAAACTTGGGTTAAAGATAGTGACAACAAACATTTCTCCCATTAATACTGTGTCCATTCTCCTAATCTTTTCATGCTCACAAATATTAGTTTAGTTCTGACAAGCTTAAAAATACTGGTTGGTTTAAAGTTCTTGGAAAACTTGTGCTTGGAATACAAATACAGAAATACTGTTCTCTTTCTCTCTCCTTCTCTACGTACAGTGACAACAAACTAAGCAGCAAAGAGCTCTGCATCTTTTCTACAGGGATAGGGTAAGGTAGCCTTTCTTCCACTCCCAGCCTGCAGAAGGGTTAAAGGTGCATCCTACAGACAAAGGCTGGTGCCAGATCATCGCAGCAAATGCTTCCAACATCCATTTCCAGCTTCTCCAGGGAGGAAAAGAAGACTGACAGCAGACAGCATGGCCAAATGGCTGGAGACATTGACTGTGCAAGGCTGGAGCCGGACAGTGCTGGTTTCCACTCCTACGCACCCCCCAGTCTTTGTTGCTGATTGCTGACCAGTTTCTAAAAATGGGAAAACTACCTGAAACCCTCCATTAAGCACTTCAATACCTGCTCAGGAAATGAAGGGAAGGACTAGATACAATCCCCTGAAGATGAAGAGTGTAGCTTCAATCTGTGCTTCCTTATACATATCAAATATCCACAGGCTATTCGGGGTTTTCCTATTTCATAGAAGATATCAAGAACAACTTACAACTTTCCTTTGTGCATCTTTACCAGAAGCAGTGCCACCCCCCTACCCAGCAAAATGCCAACTAGGAACAGCCTTCACAAACTGCAAGAGCAAACCCTCAGCAGTGAGATGCAGTACACAAAAGCAACCAAAGAGAAACACAGTACTGTAGAACAATCTAGCAAAGACAGGCAAATAAAAAACAAGAAAAAATAACACATACAAAAGCAACTCCTTCCCCATATATTCTATGTGACATTTCAGGTCAACTATCTCATGGGTCCATAATTTGCTTAATCTACCTTTATCATAACATTCAAGTGGCATCACCAGAGATTTGCTCCCAGGTTCCATGAGTCAAATTACAGAAGGTGTTTGACAGCGAGCTTACATTCAGCATGCTCCCCCATGATGCAGAGGGCACACAGGAGAAAGATGTAGTAAACATTTCTACATGGCCTGCCAAAAACACAGAGCGTAACTTCCAGAGTGATGAAGCCAGGGATATAGACAGGAGCACAGTGACAATTTCACCAAGTACAAACAGCCTTTGTCCCCAGCCACCAGCAGGTACCCTTCATTTTCACAGAAGCTCTTTCTGTATTTCTAGGTGCCCCAAGAAGTCAGAACAGCCACGACAGACAGAATTCCTATTGTTCGTGGGACACCCAGGGACAGCAGCCTGAGAGTTAAGCACCAGACAAGATATGTCCTGAGTTACTTCTGCTCACATTTCATATCACTGACTGTCCTTATCTCCTCTCCCTTTACCGGGCTCAACTGGTAAATACTCTGCTTCTTCCCCTTACTTTCCCACACTTCAGTTTAGGCAGAAGCTTTTCTCAAAAATGAAAAGAAATTTGCACACACTGAGCAAAGAGGAATGGCAGAAGATCATCACAAAGAGAAAAGAACTGTGAAATGTATGAGCATGCAAGTGGGTGCCATCTCAATAGCAGGCCAGGGATGAGGAGACAACAAAGGATGGATGCTCAAAAAGGAAAACTGCTGGCAACGCTGCGCATTGTTATGAAGCATGATGAGGAAAATGAGGTTAGGTGATGAGAAGCAAGATCACAGTTGCCACATGGCAACTACACTGTGCTTCAGCTGCAGATCCTGTGCCTGAGCTGGTGTTCGCTGGGCGTCTTTATGAGGCAGGTCAGATCATTTTCATCAAGACACTAAACTAGCATTTAAATTTAAACAAGTTTTCTGTCAGGCTGTAGAATGTATCAGCTCACCAAAGGTTGGCTAAGGTCATAGAAAGGAACCAAAACATTTCAGGAGGAAGGAAACGAGGTTGAATTTAATGTGCTGTTCAAAATATGTGACAACCTACCTCCAAACCAGAGGTCAGAAGTACAACCCAGCCCGAGTTAAATGCCACTTAACTGAGTTTAATTAAAGTAGAAACAACACCTTGAGAACAACAGACAAAAGACATCCTGCCTTCAAGAGGATGGCCCAATGCAAGCATATTAACATTCAGGCCCCATAATGGGAAGAATCTATACCCAAGCACCTTTTCCCTTGCAGTGGATCGTCTCATTTCTATTAAAGACACATACAAGAAGGCACTGCAATAAAATTGCTCTTTAAATGCACGGTCTTCCTTAGAGATAATTATCTTTCGAGTGTAGAAAAACTATGCAATGGTAAGGTAAGAATATTTGCCTGAAGTCCTGCACTGCAGTACAGAAGATGTGATAAACAACCCTCATGCTACTTTCACCTTCCAGCCTAACATGGACATCGGTTAAATATCAGGTTTTCACATCCTGCTAAACATTCAGACTCTAGAGATCTCAATAACTTGAATAAAAGAAGTTTTCAGTTCTGTGCAGCAGAAAACAGTCCCTTTATTTGAAAGAAATAAAATAAAATAAAATAAAATAAAATAAAATAAAATAAAATAAAATAAAATAAATAAAATACCAAATCCACGTATCATAAACCCACATTAGGGCCATCTACTACTTACTCGATTCAAAATTACTGCAGTTACAGTAGACACTTATCAGTCTCTAGAAAAAAGGGAAGCTTTGACTTTGACATCGCCAAACAACCTTGAAGCCTCCAAATTTAATGCAGCACAAATTAATGTGGTGAAGCGAGTAGAATTTGAGTAATAACAAAATTCACCCCATTTTAAATTACTCCACTGTAGCTTTTTATTATAGCCATTAGTAAGGTTAATTTTTTAATCTGAGGTAAAAACTTTTATAAACCACCATGGCAGGTATGCTAGTAAAGGCACTGAGATAAATGAGTATCAACAGCTCAGCTTCTCAAAGAAAAAGGATATGTTTATCATCTCTAGGCTTCCTATTAAATCCAAAGTTCATTTGACATCATATTTTACTATTGTTTCAATTTAAAATACCAGTTTAAATTCGCACTCTTGCTAAAATAATCTAAATCTGGAATAACTTCCATGGGCTAATAACATCCAATGAGCAGAATGGAGATAAGGAGAAGGAGACTCTCAAAACTGTCCTGGAAGTTGGCTGTGTACAAAAGAACCCGATTCTCATTTATATCCCATAGCAACGACAGAAAAAAAAACAAGTCCCATATTCAGGAACAGATCCAGTGAAGTCATCAGGCAGAAATCCTTTTAAGGCAGGGGCAAATCAGATGGATTGGATGTATTTGGGGTTTTGCTGAAACAGTGTGACCTGCAAATAATATATTCCTACAATATATTCCTATCTCCTCAAAGTTAAACTTTAATTTTGATTTACAGTACCCTGAATAGTCTCTGAAGGGGAACGTTAAAGCTCTTGTAGAAATATCTGCATTATTAAAGAAACGATGAACAGCAGAGTGAGGATTACTTTGTGCTGTTTATGGACTTGCTTACCAGAGCAGTAAATCTATTTTTAAGTTCGTACTGCCCAGAAAGGAGAGCTGTGTGAAATCTGAAGAGCTGTTTGGAGAGAAAGGATGGTATCTAAAGGGAAGAATTTCTCTGCGAGTGTAGAAACTATCATTCAAATGCCCATAAATAAATTTGGGGTTTCAAACATTGAACAGTTAAACAATTACTTCACATCACGGATGGCCACGAATGACTCCTGTAGAGTTAATTTTACAAGAAATTACAAAGAACTTGTCGGCTAGCCATCTCTGGGAAGTACTATGGATAAACTGTAGACTGTTAAATAAATGACATTTTTCTTCATGTTTTAGACTTCACAGCTCCTTAGAGCCTCTGCCATAAATAGCAACAGAGAATTCTTTTCCACTAGCCATAACTCTGTAAAAGTTTTATAAAGTCTAAGACTGCTTCGAGATCTTGCCTTCTCCCAGAATCATAGTTCATCATAGGATTTATATATATATATGTATATAAAATATGCGTACCCGTAGAAATATATATGCACGCTTCTATAAATAAGTGATTTATATACAACAGGCAAAATATAAAGTGTAAGCGTCAAGATGCAATTTGGGGTCCCCTATTCAGCACACCATAAAGGTCACTGGTTTTTTAGAAACCATTGGGTGCTTGTCAGCAAGTGCTGTGACTAATCTACAAAGGCAACCTGTCCTCAGCTGCTGGGTGGGGATTTCCAAAGTATGACATCTATTAGCTCCATCTCAGAAAGTAAGAGAGGCGTGAGATCCAAGATCCTTCTTACTGACACGCTAACGAGAATTAACAAGTGAGCTTTTTCAAGCCATTCTTCGTGGCCCTCTGAATCTCAGAGTCTCTCTTAATCAAGTCTGCAGCATGACCCCCTTCTGACTTTCAAAGGCCAGAGGTTTCACTCAAATATTCTAGCATCTGAAAAAAACCTTGCAGAAATGTACACATTTCTCTGAACAGTGGCCATCTTTATCTGCTTCCATCAGTCTTACAAACACAGAACAACAGCAGAATTAAATCTGGGGAAACAGCTGAAACATGCACGCTTGCCCCAGGTGGAAATATATCCTGAGTAAAAACAGATTTTCAAGGAAATCACATATTTTTACCCACAGATACACATTCTCCTCAATGGAAGATAACAAAACGTTAAAACTAATGAATTAGATTATCTCCACAAAATGGTTCAATTGCTAGGAAGCAAAACCAAAACCCTAAGTTAATAGGGTTTCTTACCGCACCCACCTGCTCACAGCAAATACCGTGGTTAAACATTTTTCCCCTCATGTATGCTGTGTGGATATTGATCTGTAAACACTGCATAAATACATATGTGCATATAGTACCTGTACAGTGCTGATCACCTCAAGGCGAGCCAGAGAAAACAATTGGAAATAATGCTCACCTGTAGACTCCCGAACCGCTCTGAACAGATTAATTGCTCCCAAGAGAGCCAGGTGAACTGCTCTACAGAAGAGCCAAGAGCCCCTAGGCAATGAGGTGACGCCTGTCCTGCAGTACACTGCCAAGCATGAATCAAGTCACAGAGGCACTGTGCTCAGTAAGAAGCAATGTGGCACCAGTTAGAACCTGTGGAGTTTGTGAGGCCCTGTTTTATGAAAGCCCCCACAACTCCGGATATAATGATTTATGGTTCATCCTGTGGGAAAGCACGGGGCTCTGCCACAAGGCAAGACATTCGCACACAATTGACCCAAAGCAGGCCCACGCTTCAAAGGGCATTTAATCTAAAATAAGAGAGGAGGAAATACAGATCTGAGACAGAAGCTATCATAGCGCAGAAAGGGATGACCATGCAGCACGAATAACAAACAGATGCAGATATTACAGTTGAGGGCACAAGGCTCACGAGTTCAATGAAAATATGGTTGAAGAATATCTAACTTGGTTCAAGAAAAACACACTGCAACCAGCTATGATGGACAGAAGACTCTTTTTCTAAACACATTCACTACTTGTGTTTCAAATTCTCGCCCTTCAAGAGGCCTCTCTTTAGGTAGATGAAAGAATTTATTTTTTTCACTGATCTCTCTGTCAATGAAAGAAGAATGCAACTGCCCAACAAAAACAGACAGATACCAGGGCTATTGGCAAAGGATAGTTTTCAACAGAATAGCCAATGAATGATTCCTTTCCTACAAATGAGTCCATGTCCCTACAAGTGCTGTGTCAGAAGAAGCTGGGCTTTTTCAACCCCCAGATAAGATGAAGCTGCAGGAACAGAAGAGGGACATGCAAGTGAGATTGGCATGTGGTCACATCTATAGGGTGAGAGTCCTCAGGACAGCAGCCCAGGGTCAGAAGACACTCCAGGAAAGCGGTGTGCAGGCATCTTCCAGGCACAATGACCAACTCAGAGTTGAGCTACCAAATATTTCTGTATTGTCCATGCCAAGACTTTCCTAAAGGATTCCTCCAAGCTGAAAAAGCACCACGGAAATGTTTTCATCAAATCGCTTCTGGGAGATGATTAGTTAATTTCCAATGTAATTATGTTACAGTACATTTAAGTGCACTTTCTAAATAGAAACGGATTTTTATCTAACAAAGGATCCATTTCAAGCACTTTTTCCTGTGCCTTTAATATCCATTTCCTTCTGTACCTATTTAAAGCATTGTTCTTCTGGAGTTATTTATACTCAACATGTAGAAATTTCTGCCTCTTCTCTGAATAAAATTGTTGCATATTTCCATCATCTTGTTGTGTCATTCTTATTGAAGGGAAGCATTCTGCTGTCACTGCCCTCCAAGCATACTGCTGGACTACGAGGAAAAGTCTTCAGAAATGAAATCAGGCTTTCTTTTTTATTATTATTTTTGCTTTTTCTGTGCCCCCTATTATACCATAATGAAGTAGCTTACAAATGCTCCTGCAGCAACGCTCTGCAGAGGTATGGTTACAAAAATGTTTTGCAGGGGATACAGGAAACTACCTGGGCAAAATACCATAGGGTCACAGTGGAAGTCAGCTGCTGAGCTCATTCTTTCTGAGAAACGGTTTTCAAAGCAGTGGAACATTTACTCTATTTGCTTTTGAGTGAAGGTGCTTGCACAGAGGACGTGCCGTGCATAACCCCCAGTGCAGATAAGGAATGGGGAAAAGCATCTCCTAAACCTCTCTAGAGTTTTTTCATTGCATTACTATCAGAGAGTATATGTCAGAAGTTTCATATCATGACTGGCAAAGCTAATAAGGTATTGATGACTATTTTTGAGCTATGAAAGATAAGAAAATCTTATGGCATGACTGTCATGGGCTAATTTCATACAGGATCCTGTTCCTATATTTTAGGTTGATTGAACACGAGTAAAACCAAACAAGAACTAAAAAAAAAAAATCAGTAAAATCAAGATGCTTATGACCAAACAGCCATGAACCAATTTAACTGGGAAAGCAAGACGACCACCGTTCTGACTGGCAACATCTATACCTGGGGGGGGAGGGGGATGGGAGGTTATCCAGAACAGCATCCTGTAGATGAAAATATTTCAAGCAAAACTGAAGAAAAAGATAAAGTAACAATTATGAGAAAAGAACAACAACATAAAAACCAATTCTCCCCAAATCTATGGGCAGTCAGATTAGAAGAACTGTGCTTTTTAAACATATTAAACAGCAGCAATGATTTTAAAATAATAAGGTATACACAGACAAACACAGTTCTTAATCATGTAATCAACCCCCTAGAATTGGCCCATAACTCACTCAAATCTGTGCTTAGAAGGAAGCAAATAGGTGTATTCATAACTCAGAGTGATAAAGAAATGCTCTTTGTTCTATCTGATGTTAGAAAAGATATAACAGCAAGTACTAAAACCCAATATTTTTTCATTTTGCAGAATTAGATACCTTATATCGAAGAGTTCATAGAAAAAGAATAAAATACACAGTTTTAGGGACTCCATGCTGGTTTTTTAACTTGATCTGGGATACTGGCACATTGCTACTGGCAACCCTTAAAGAAATCACAGTTATGAAAACAGAACATAGCTCCCATCACACACAGAAAAAAATGCAGTAGCTCTTGCTTCTCAAAAGGTAATGTAAACACGGAATCATCATCCCAACTAAAGCCTTTCTGGAAGTTCAATAAGAACCTCATCACTCCAATATCATTCAACACGCTTCTTGATGATCTGAAAGAAAATAAACTCCAAGCTTGCCAAATTTGCAGTCAGCGCAAAAATTGATGAAATGCTAAGTAATGACATGGACCTTGTCGGTTGTGCAGATTGATCTGTATACTGTTTGAGCACACCATGCTTTAACACAGACAAATACAAGCCCATGTAGGAATACAAAAAGTGCTCATTATGTCAGACCACAGCCTAGCAAGCAGCCACTCTGAAACGAGACTGTTCTCATGATTGATTAGCATTTGAACACCACGCAGTGGCTCCAAAGGGCAAACATGATCTCTGCAAGTATTAGGAGGTGAATAACAAGGAGAAGTGGGAAGATGAAATTGCCCTGCATGCAGTAGTAAGGAGACCAGCACTAGAACATGTACCTTGTGGTGTCTGTACTTCAAAAAGATTGTCAGAAAGTTTGACAGGGCTTGCAGAAGAACTTAAAATATATGTTTATATTTAAAAGTAGTCTCCAGAAAACAAGTTTTACAGTGAGACACCAAAGCAGCTCAGTCTGCTTAACAAGTCCAAAAGAATCCTGCAGTCTGCAGATTTTATGGTATTTCTTATAACATTGAGCCCTTCAGCAGAAAAAGGCAAGCAAGATGCAATAGATGGAAGCTGATGCTACAGAAGTTCTGGTTAGAATTAATACTTTTAACAGTGTGAGTAATTTAGCATGGAAGAATTTCCTTTGGTATTCAACGTATTTCTTATCAGTTAAAGTCCCTATAAACTGACTGGGTGTTTTTCTGAAAGATACGTTACAGCTCAAGCAGAAGATGGGGGAGCCTGATTCACAAATCACTGGGTGAGATCTCTATTGTGCCAACAGCCTGGCTTGTTGATCATAATAGTCTCTTTGTATTTCAGAGATTTGTGAAGATTTAGGAGAAAGAAAACAGGAAGAGAAAGGGACACGCGGCAGCATGGAACTCACTGAACTTATTATCTCAGTTAAAAAAAAAAATTAAAAATATCTCAGTCAGCTTTTATGCAGATACCTGCTGAGCTTATCCATGCAAAGAAGGTTTGTATCTTGCCTTTTTCTAGGGGCGGTGAATGGACAAAAATGTTCCAGGACAGCTTCTTTGAATTCCTAGGAATGAGAGACGCCAAGGAGGAGGAAGGGAATTGCTTAATGCAAACCAACAGATGGGGTTTCAGTTAGAGGCTTCCTTTGTTTTCATAATGAACCATAATCTGTGTAATCTAAAACAGTTTTGATTTGTTGCAGTGAAACATAAAGACTGTAGCTATGGCACATGAACCGTTTTCTCAACCATTTGTTTCCAAAGGTACCCCTTTCATGCTGAAGGCATATTGGACCCCAGACCAGGCAGTCAGAGTAAGTTCAGGATAGATGAAAGCATAGGTGAGGCATTAGTGCTTTCAGTAAGTCTGCCTGTGTTTGTCTTATTGGATAACCATGTTGGAAGGCTAATTTAAATGTTACAGTACGGCAAAGCCCTTGAGCTGGTCTCTAGGTGCTGCTATAAGCCACATTAAATCTTTGAGGTGAACATCATACAGTATCAAATCAACGGCAGAGGAGGTTATGGTCTTCGTATGATGTTACTGGGATGGCCATTATTTCCAAAGTCCTAGTGCCCAGGCCCCTGAAGTCCTCTCTGATACAAAGGTAAGCAATTCAGTGTTAAGGTACAAAGCCAAGAAAAAGTTCAGCTACCCAGAAGCCTGGAGATGCAGTGTGTGCTACATACATTTCTTATTATGCTGCCACAGACCAATATTTAGGTCTCGGCGATGTCAGACATCTACTTATATCCCCATAATGCTTTGCAATTTAAAACACTGACTCCTATTCATACGTATTTCCCCATGTTATTTAAGTTTATCTTCATATTAAAAATAAATGGATTTAAAATGTAGGCAGCCATGCATATAAGCACTCTGCTTGAAAGACATACTTCATCTTTAAATAGCAGCAATCAATACAAACAGTATATAACCTAAACAAATTTCTATTATGAATGCTTAATGGATATATGCTTTGGTCATTTTTATTACTAATACAGTATTGATTTACAGAATACATTACCACCTTAGGCACCGGGATCTGCTGGAGTCCTTGGACCCTGTATACCATTTTAGTCAAAACAGGAGCTGAAAGTCAATAACCCATTTACCACCAGCGCAGACCCTCTACGGTGTTAGATATTTTAATGACAGTCTGATTCTCACAGAGCAATCATTTGTCTTACAGTGGCATTTATAAGTCATCGTTATTAATGTAAAGTTATCCATGAGGCCTGTCTGCTTATCTTTCACACTTCTTTATTGCCAAAATGCTTTAGGAGTCACAACGAGAAGGAACACTTGCAGCCTAACCTTGTGGAACCCTCACAGGGCAGGGGTGCCGCAAAATCAAAGCATCCACTTGGACTCTTTTGCTCTGAATCAATGAGCAGTTTCTCTGCCTTTGTTGCCATTCACATCAGGGAGTGGTGACCGACTCCTGCAGCTGCCCAGGGGAAAAGGAACCAAGAAGCTTTCTTTGATATGAATGCTAATGGCACCAGGCAGGGAAAAGATGATGTGCCACCACAAACAGACTGCAGAGAACTCACTGTTGCTACTTGGTACATCTTCAGGAGTCTGTAATGAGATGGGGACACGGTAATATTGCTACACAAAATCTAACGTCTGTTTTCTGCTTCAGGCAGAAAGGGGGGCAAGGAGGCAGTTACAGTCACTGTGAAGGAACAACCCCATATTGTCAACTCACTGATTTATGTAATAAAAGGTGCAACAGCATCTCTGCATTCCCAGGACATCGTGCCCCGGGCAAATCAGGCTTTGTGCCAAAAGTCCAGCATAGAAATGGCAGAGATGCAGCATCATGAGCATCATGTGTTCTGCTGCTGCTCAGTGAGATTACTTCATAATCTAAAAATCAGCTGCGTCCAGAGAAAATCCTAAGTAGTATATTGCTTTTCTGCTTTTAATACATGCTGAGAGCTGAGAAACCTGCTGTTTGCAGAGAAAGGTCTGCGAGGGGAGACCCCACCCTGCTTCTCCCTGTTTCCTGTGTGATATTTTTTCAAACTGATGTCTAAGAGGACAAATTAATATATACAGAACAGGAATGCTTTGTCCCCCTTCTGCAGAAGAACAAGCAACCGCCACAGAGACAAAGTAATCAGAAACATGCCTGAGAAAATAACAGCCACAAAAGCAAAAGTCGTATCAATTGCTTTGGCCTCTCTGCACACAGAAGTTAAGTGAGGTGAAGCGAAAAAGTTTAATTCACCGAACTGACTAAAATTAAACAAGCCATCAAAAAAGTGGGATATGAGCTCCTAAAAACCCGGTCGTAACACACACTGAATACAGATTTCTCTCATCCTCTATCCCTTTCCCTGCCTGTTGCGAGGTGTTTGCCCCACTCCTTGCCAAGCAGGGATGGTTCCCAACAGGTGCCCTGCAGCAGCAGCCTCATTTGGAAGTTGGCACGGTCCTGGCCCTTGCTCTAACAACAAGGCAACAGCAGATCTCCAGTAGCAGCACACTGTGGGACCCTTTCTGCTTTTACCTTCGTTCTTCAATTACAAGAAAAAAAACAACCAAGGCCAAATACAAAATTGTTTTGACAGACGCCCATTAACAGATCTGTCAGACGAAGTTGGCAGCCTCCCTGTATCATAGTTTGAGTCCAGAACACCTATGCTGGATGGCCACTCCCATTTTTGTGAATACGTTTACCAAACCACCATCCCTTCTCAGCACAAGTAGAGCACAGAGAATCTGGTAAACTTGGAGTTTATTTCCATCTACTTTGTGCTGGGCAAGGATATGACAAAATACAAAAAAAAAAACACCCAACCACCAAAAAACAAAAAAAAAAACAAAAAACCCACCCCACAAACCACCACGTTTCTAAAATTAAACTCTCTCTATTAGTAGAATTATACAAAGAGCTGCCACAACTGCAGTAAACTTCAAAGCCAGAGGAAGAAGGTGCAGCCGTTGCTTTTATCAAATGTGTGATTCACCCAGATTCACACTGAACAAAGCAATCTGCAAGGCACGCCAGAACTGGAAAGTAAGACTCCAGCAATATCTCCCTCTCTCATTTTTAAGTACACAGCCAGCTCTGCTCCACTGTAGCATCTCGCAAATAAAACAACTACCTTGCAGAGATATTTCTGTATTTCCCCAAATGCACTTTAAAACAACTAAGCAGAATAAACAAACAAACAGAACCTACAGGAGACGTTTCCTTTTGGCCCAACTGAAAAGCTTAGTTGGATTCCACACAGCAGCCTAGAGGGCTTTTGTTTTTTCGTTTCCTTCTCCTCGGTCGCTTTGGCAAGATAACCAGGCAAAGAGACGCTGGGTAGAAATGAGGAGGGTGTGAGCTGTCAGTAGTCAGGCCTGGTGAGCTTGCCCAAATTCTGCATCATCCCTTCCTTTATGTGCACACAGACCTTTGTTTTGCAATTCCCAGTGATCATCATCTGTGGCATCCTTGGGCTCCTGCCATGCACATGCCTTCAACAAGAATCTCCTTCCTTGCCTGGAAGCCCTTCCACCACAGGCAACCATGTTCAGAAACACTGCAGTAACTTCCCGAGGTCAGGAAGCTGAGCAGCTCATTCAGGTCGGCTTGCCATAACCCAGAGCAACAGCTGGTTTTATCACCAGTAAGGAAGCCCTGAATCTTTACCCCCTGGCAACAACTTCTTTTCTGCACCCTCATTAGTCTTAGACTGGACCAACTTTTCAGTTTGCCAAAGGACTTTTGATGCTCTCCGGCACCCACCGAGGATGAGGTGGTTTCAAGAGATGCAATGCTCTTCACCAGCACTGGCATCAAAGAAGTCACAGGAGCATAGCAAGGATGGAGAGAATAGGAGACAAGGCTAAGAGAAAAGGCATATTTTTATCATCTTCACCTTACCCTGGAGACATTCATTTCCTTCAGCTGCATCCTCATGTTACATTCAAATACTGGACAGGGCCCAGATATCCGCTCTGCCTCCTTGCTCCAGGGTATCCTCCAGAGTTGTCCTACAATTCCATCCATGCCCCGCCACAAATGGTATAGCTGTACGTCAGCTGCATGAACCTCCAGGCAAAAACCTCTCCTCTTGCACAGGCTTGTTATCAAAACATGCTTGCATTTGCCTGCTAACCACAGAGTGGCTGCACTCTATCTCACCAATGCTAGGTCAGATTTCCCTGGGCTTATATTTTCCACTTAAATGTGTGGCTGGGATTACATAGCAGCTGGCTTGGCCACCCAGAACAAAGTGAATGGGTTGCTGACTCACAGCATAGCTGCAAATATGGCAGTCAAATGTTTGGCAATCTCTTCTAGCCCTGTACTTACACAGATTAGATCTGTATCTCCTGTGCTCCAGGTTCCTGCAGTCTGTGTGTGCTCATACCTTAGTCCTTCACTGTGTCTTTTCTGTTCATCTGCACTCTTCCCTTTAGAAAAATGTAGCATGTAGATTCCCTTGAGAGAGGATCTGCACCATCTCCAGGAATCCTGTGCTGGAGCTAGAGAGCTGACAGCTCTAACAGAATCAGCCCTGCCTTCTCCCCCATCTTTGTTCTGGGGTAGAAGAGCTGCATGTCTCTGCATGGCATGAGGACACTTGTAAACGCCACTCAGCCTTGGGCAGCGTTCACAACAACAGCTCCCTGTCATATGAGAGAGCAGAGGCCCCAGGGCAAGTTGGGAAGCCAATTTTATGGTTGCTTTCTTATCTTTACTCTCCAGAGAGATCTGTGTACAGACTCACGTCTTACTTTCCCTACTGTTCCTTCCCCTGCAAAGGACTTTTGTTCAACAAGAAAGTTTTGCTGTGTGTTTGAGACTGTGCATAGAACTCTTTCATTTATTGTGATGGTGATAGCAGTTTCCTCTCTCTTTCCCTTTTAATCACACTCCCATGTTGATGCATGGTTGGCAAGCATCCTGCTTTGAGCGGGAAGTTGGACTACAGATCTCCAAAAGTCCCTTCCAACCAGCAGTGCTGTAATTCTTGCCTGCTGTGAGTCTCATTTGGCACCACCATATTTTACACCTCATATTCTAGAAAGTAGCCCAAGCTGAACCGTTGAGAACAGAATTAGCAAAGGTAGTTAGAATACAGCACATCCCTAGCCATGATCACAGGCTGTCTCTCTCTTGCTTCTCCAGCGTGGTTTCCTTCCTCCCCACGCCAAGGAGGTTGCTATGGAGATTTCTTCAGAAACAAAGAGAAAAACAGATACAAGAAATACAAAGCACTGAGGAGCGTATGGAAGAAACAACTGTAAGGGCACAATATGCCTTTCATCAATAAACACATTTTCCCTAAATCTTCACCTAGAAATCCGCTGATGGAGAGCAGGCCCCTCAAACTCTCCTGCTCTGCAAGGCCTGCCTTTGCTATGAAATGGCATCAGGGACCGAGCTGCACTTCCATATGCTTCTAAAAGTCAGACAGAACACCATCCTCAGCCTGCAAAGGCTGGGCAGAGCCTCCAGTGCATCCGTGCACAGCTCCATGTTGTAGAACGGAGATTGCTCCATTTGCTATAGTCATGCCAGGCTGGGGAGGCAGCCAGTGGCTAGGCAAACGTGTGGGTGGCACAACACATGCCAGACTGCTGTTTGTTAGGGCTTCCTCTACATGGCAGCAAGTATGTGATCACCTTCTGATGGCGCAAGTGCTCCTACATACTTGCAGGAACTGCTGTATGAATGCGGCAAGCATAAAATGCTGGCACTCATGTCACAAAAGGCTGTAACATCTTCCACTAATGCATGTGCTAGCTGGTTAATGGCTCTGGGTAGGCGTTCTTGTCATTTTGGTTTTAGATCTGTTTTGCCTCCAGCAAGGAGTTCCTGAAACCAACTGGTCACAACAATTAGACAGAAAAGGTCATAAGACCTTTATTCCCCTTAGAGCAGTTGCAAATGCCTTAAGTCATCACTACTGGCTTTCAACACTTTCTCTGAGATGTCTATATGGCTCTCAAATGAAAAGAAACCTATGGGCAAGAGAGAGGGAAAGGGTAAAGCAAAGAAAAAGAAAGAATAATGCAGAAAAAAACAACTTGGAACAAAATTTAGTGACAAATTACAACAGGCTCTATTCTCAGCAGTACTGAGGACTGCTAAATGATCCTGCAGTCATCTATCTCCAATACACTAAAAGGATGGAGAGAAACAAGGTCTAAAAGAGATTAGGAAAAAAAAGCACCTGTAACTACACAGACTGCTCCGGTTTTCCAGGTTATGCCTTATTTTAGCTCCTTAAAACAAATGACAGCACCTGATGGCTGTTCAGTGTTTTCAATTTCTCTCGATATTGACCTTGTTATCCTCACTTATTCCCAGTATATTTGTTTATAGAGCAACATGAGGACCTTAACCAGAGTCTGACCATGAATGCAGTCCCTGGACAAGGCTATTTTACACACTTGTGGAGGCAGTTTCCACACCATTTCAGTGCATTTCTCAATTTCTTGCCTGTCATGTGATGGGAGGCAGAAGGGAGTATGGGCCAGGACCACAAAGGAACAGTTGGAAAGACCAGTACAAGACAACATACAACCAGTACAATGCTCACTCCCATTCTGTGCCTTCCCTGCAAGCCTTAGCTTTTTGGTTCTGTCTGCATCTCTGGTGTCTTCACTCTTACCAGAGCAGCATGCAAGCTGCTACTCATTCCTCATCAGCCGCCCCACTGAGCTTCTCAACACATGGTAAGGAGTCCTTGTAAAGAAAGCCTGTGCAAAAGCAAAATCCTCAGCTCAATTGGTTTCACTAGCCAGTTTGAGCAAGAAAAGACAAAGCTGTGCCTTTCCCTTGCCTCAGGACAGGTCAGAGCAAGGTTGCACCCTGCAGCAAGGTATGCTAACAAGCAGCTAACATGCACATGCTCCATAGTCCAAACCTTTTACTAAAGCATTATCTGTCCCAAGATTTCTCACATCAAGGCATTTCGTTGCTTTATGAAGCCTTATGGCTCTAACCAAGATCAGATATTGACAAAAAGAAGAGGTGAGGCAACGCAGCTCTGCAGAAGACACACAAAGCATGAAAACTTCCCTGATGCAGGAACAGCTGCATCCTGAGCTGAAGTTAGAACAGTACCTTCATGTCCTCCTCAGCTGCAAACAGGCCCATCCAAAAAGCATTCTCATTTAGATTTCACTCAAAGGCTGCCTGCTGCAGAACACCCACTGGTGATAAGGATTGATGGAGAAGCTGAAGTCCTCCTTGTAAATACTGTGAGAACACTGAAGCAGCTTCTTCAGCTTGCAAATGAGACAGAGATATGTTTGAAATGTAAAACATCAGCAGTGGTACAAAGAAGATAGACAGGAAATGGTTGTCCAGTACTTCTCATACTACCATGCACAGAAGGCAACCAAAAAAAAGACTCAAATAAGCACAATTATGGTTTTCTGCATGACATGTAACAACCCTGGCAACTCACTGCCACAAGATAATGCAGAAATCAAAGATGTTTAAAAAGAACTGGATAAACTCATGTAGCATAAGGTGTGTGAGTGGCTTTAACACTGCAATCCATTTGTTATCTCTGGATCAGGAAGTTTTAAAATCAGAAACAAGGACCGCATGCCACCACAGAAGTGCCCTTCTGCTTTTCCTCTCACCTACTGCTAACAACTGATGGAGCCAGGACACTGTTGAGAGGGCTTCATCCTAACCCAGTGTGGCTTTCCTTCTGGTTATCACTACAGGGGAAAAAAAAGGACGAGTAAGATAGGAGGATACTAGAAATCACACTAACGTTTGTAAACAAATCCAAGTGTGATTGTGAGAAAGAGGGGAAAATTAGAACTAATTAATGTAAGTCACATCCCAGAAGCTACTGAGCAGAGAAAACCTTAAGAAGTACATGTGTTGCCTTCCTTTTCCCTGCACACCATTGCTCTATTAAAGAAAGTATCATTAGACCAATGTAAAAAGTTATTTCCTACAGAAAAAGATTTTCCAGCTTCTGCTGGGTTAACGCTGCTTTCCCTGAACTCTGTGTTAAAACTCCTGCTGCGTTCAATGATAGCAGTCGAGGGAGGCAGCAATGGCAGCAGGGAAGAACACATCTCGTATGCTAATGCCCCAACTAAAACTAAAAACCACTAAGGGAAACATTCATCAGGAGCCCAACACACGTTTTCTGTCTCTTATCACCTAAAATTTAAGGATTGAAAGAAGACACAAAGTTCTCAGATACCAATGCACCAAAGCCAAGTGTGATCACAGGAGCATGGCTTGGCTCATCACTTGCACAACAGTAGTAGAAACAGGGACACACTGAAGACCTCAACTCTTAGCCTTTTTTTCTGTGTAGTAACCTTTTAGTAACTCAAGCATGACTTTATACTCTGCTTGGGCTTGAGTGCTAATCCTGTTTCAGATGGGAACATAAATCATGGAATACTGCTATGTACAGATCTGTATATTTGCATCCCACCAAGCCACTGACTTTTAAGTCAAGGAAAAGAGATTTTGCTTATGATCAACTTATTATATGTTTGATAGGACTGAGTAGCTAAGCAGAAGAAATGAACCCTACCACCACAAGAAAAGCTGTAGTTTGAGCTAAGGTCATGCTACATAAAGAAAATCCAGTATGCTCTGTACTGCCCTAAGTGTTACCTGTCACTCCTCAAGCAGAAACATGCAGCACTGAGCAGTGCCCCGCTGACCTGAAGTCCATATTCAGGTCTCAGGGAATCCCATGCCAACTGAGGACCCATTCCACATCAACTGGCTTTGCTCTGCCTCCCAAGTATCAAAACACCTTTCCTAGTTCAGCCCTCAGCTTCCAATTGTGGAAATCGATCTCCAAATCAATTTCTCTCGGGTGAGGAGCAGAATCCTAGGAGTTAACTGTAAAATAAATATTGATCAAATTCAGTCTGTCCCACACCCAACCAGATGGTGCAGCTGTCAAACAGCTCTGTCAGCATTTAAGAAGAATTAATTGTGCCCTATCAGTCCTACCTTAAGCTCCCAGCACAGTTACATTCTAATAGTCAAATTAATTTCATGATTTCACTTTGTTCTTGCCTTTTAAAATCACCATAAAAGAAAAGATACAATATTTCTGGAACATAATAAAACACTTTCCCGTGATCTCCAGCATGCTTCTATTAATATACATCACTCAGCTTTTGGTTTCTCCCAGCAAGTCTCACGTGACAGCCATGCAATAATTCAGGAGAGGTTTGCATTTGCCCTCATGCATACCTGAGACACTTCTCCACTGCATTTTAATCAAATCTATAGGCTGCATAAAACTAACAGTGTATTACTTTACACAGTACACTGCTGCTCAAGATTCACATACTAAAAAATGAAGAAAAAAAAAGCTTACCAAGCAGTGTGTTTATAATGCCATTCTATAAACGTTTAAAATATTCATATAAAAATATGTAAAACATTGAAAGTAAAGAGCTACTGTAAAATACAGTAACATCCTGAACAGGCAAAATCTACAGGCTGCTTCAGAACACTGCTGTCAATGTCCTCAAATAACAAAACCAATGGAGAACCATCACAGGAAGGAAGCTGCTGAAACAATAAATTGCTGGACTACAAAGACTCCACTGCAGTAAGGAAATAAAGCCAAGGAAACCTCAGAACACTCACTTTACTTAGCAGAAGTCATGTGACACACAGCAGCATTCAGCTGAAAAATGCTATCCAGACCTGAGCAACCGGCTACCATATTATTCTGTCTTTCTTTTCTACCATAAAGAACCATGGGAATTGCAGCTTCCAGGCTGCCTGAAGCATCTGCACCACTGTATGTTAGAGCTCTGAAAGACAGACACTTTGTGAACAATAACAGAGATGCTTTCTCTGAAAGTTAGTAGGGTGGGTGGATGAGGAATAAAAATAGAAGAAAAAAATTGAAGGAGAAAAGCAAGAGAACCACTGCCTCCTAGTCTGGGTCAGGACAGTGTTCTGAGTCCGTGGTGCACCAAGCAGGCCCCTCATGTCAGGCAGGAAGGTTCAATGAATGACTCCCACCCTCTTATTATCCGCAGGGCAAGCACGCAGGAGCCTTGTTTGTTGTGTGGAGCAAGAGCAAAGTAACCTCTGGGCTAAAAACGCAATCTACAAGAAGTCAACCGGAGCTTTAGCAGCTATCCCACAGCTGTTCCAAGCCAGCAAATTGATGATCTACAGCCCAACAAGACTTGCGGGGTACGCAAGAGCTGCGTAATGAAACAGCACAGATTGTCAGGGCAGGGTTACGGCCTCATCAGATAAAACAGAAGGAACACGTGCCTGCAGAAGTAGATGTTTCTTCTTTCTTCTGTTTTCTACTCACAAAACTCGGCTGTATCAGTGTAATAAAGACCTATGGGTTGCTGCACATGGCTGGATCTCTGCTATCACCATCTCTACACAAAGTCATCCCCTTTGTGAAGCCTTTTCACTTTACTTAAAAGGACTGATAAAAAGAGTATTTACTAGGAAACATTTATATCTATTTCTTCAGGGAAAGAAAAAAAAAAAGTAAAGAAAAAAAGAAAAACCAACAAAAATTAACTGGAATATAAAGTCAGATTTTAAAATACTCTTCCCAAATCAGAGACAGTTCATTTTCACCCCGATCTAAGAGCTGACTTCGAAAACAAGTAGGAAACATTCAGTCTATATCACTGATATTTCAGTTTCAAAGATATTGGCTTTTCTGCAAGAAATGTGAGCATACATCCTACAAGGCCTGCCAGGCGTGCCAAAGCCATCCCCACAAGTTACTCATTTGCAAGCTACCTAATATAGTCTGCATATGCTCTGTGACAGAACAGCACAACTCACTAACAACAGTCTGCTACTACTTCATTTTGCTACTGCATCACCTGATTTCATAGTTCTTTT
Organism: Excalfactoria chinensis; assembly: GCF_039878825.1. Lineage (NCBI taxonomy): Eukaryota > Metazoa > Chordata > Aves > Galliformes > Phasianidae > Excalfactoria > Excalfactoria chinensis. The sequence continues at coordinate 41,430,096 of NC_092828.1, forward strand.
TTCCCCACTACAGAAATTGCACAGAAGTACTTTTAGAGTTTCTATAGTAAGTTCTGTAGGCCACCACTGGTTTATCTCTAACTTACAAGGATACTTGGTAATGCCAACACATTTGAAGAAACAACAGAATCTGAAGTGTCATTCTGGAACAGTGTCCACCACCTGCTGTTATGCTTTGCTTGACACACACGTGGATTAAGAAAGCATCCTTGTCAGGCTGATGTTGTTCAGTGTGTGTAGCACTCGGAAGAGCTAGCTGAATATTTTCTGGCATAATTTCTTCTTCCATCACAGAATGATGATCTGTCAAAACTAAATCTGTCCACGGGAAGAGGGGAAATTCTAACAAGTTTTATTTTGGGGGGGAAAAAAAAGACATATCAAAAGAAAACTTCACAGTTGTCAAAGTGTCCAAAAAACATCTAAATAAAAAGATTAATTTTGAATGCTTATGTATTTCCAAATTCGTATATTTTTTTACTCAAGACTTTAACAAGTTGAAATTTAAAACACAGTGCTTCCAAATGCTGTAAATGCAATGTTTTCACTAATGAATTTTCACACCCTCTACCCTGCTCCCAAGTGAACTACTGACTGATTGCATTTGGTAGACTACATTCCAGTTAGGATGAGAAAATGTACCTTTTTTTCCCCTCAAAGTCTTGGCCATTTCGGCATGTTCAAAAAAAAAGCCTTTCTTCCACTGGCTCTCCTCAGTAGATAGGGGGGTTTGTATGTCACAGTCACGAACACAGCCACACTCCACTGAGTTCTTTTAGCATTAGAATTTTAAGGTTCAAATCATCTCTGATGAATGTTAAATACAAGAAACAGAAGACACTGTGAGAAAACAACCGTGTTTATCATAAAGTTCAATTTCTAAGCAGAGAAGTCCCCCTTAACCACAGCAAAATCTTGCTAGAGATCATGCACTTCAGGAGAGAGCTGCGTAGGAAGAGATCTACGATTCCTCCTCCACTTTCTGGTACAAGTAACCCGCCTGACAAAAACTGCAACACAAATCCAGACTCAGGTGAAGTAGTTATGGCAGCACAGCCATCAGAACCTTTTTTCCTCAGAGCTGAAATTACCATTGCCATTTTCAATCCATGCTTCTGACATCCAAGACGTCAGAAAAACCGTTCTTTTTCCAACTCCTATTGAAGTTCTCTGTTGGGAAGATCTGAAACAGGAACATCTACTTAGTGGTTTTTCATCAGGACCATGGGGAGAAAAGACTTTTGTTCCCTCACCTGAAACATAGGTTTTGTTTGGTTTTGGCTGATGCCAGAGTACCATGGTACAGGATCAGGTCCTCATCCTACTAGCAACGTGCAGCTCCAGAAGGGCGCAGCTGCGGAGCAGCTAACTGCGACCTCTAAATCTGAGACCTTGGTTATTCTGAGGATGAGAAGTAATGGCCTTAAGTTACACCAGAGAAGGTTTAGGTTGGACACTAGGAAAAAATTACCCAAAAGAGTGGTGATGCAGTGGCACAAGCTGCCCAGAGAGGTGGTGGAATCACCATCCTTGGAGGTGTTTAAGAAATGTGGAGATGTGGCACTGAGTGGGCACTGTGGGGATTGTTAGAATAAATGATCTTAGTGGACTCTTCCAACCCTAATGATTCTATGAGTCATGTTAGTGCTCACCTCTGCACTTCCCGCACAGCTGCCACCACTTCTCCCTTGTTTCCAAAGGTAGACTCAGCGCTATTTATGTGAGTATTCTTAACGGTGCCTAGCTCAGTATTGTTGGTTCCCTCCCTTAGGGTTCAGCCATGATCCTCCATCTCTGGGTCCAAAGTGAGCCTACATGCCAGCTGTACCACATACAAGCTTTTGGTTGGAGCTATCTTCTCTGTGCAAGCTATTCCCCTGCCTTTTGTGAGGAAGGCAAACCAAACCTCAATCTCACCAGGGAAATGATGTCACCATAACTTCAAGCTCCGCCCTGTACATCTGCAGTGCCCATGTTGGCTTGCATGGAGCCTACAGCCAAGTCCAGATGCTTTCTACTAGCCCTGCACAGGGCAGAACAACCAAAACCTTTTGTGTTTATTGATAGTAACCTGTTAACTAATAGACACCATAAAATAAACAGATTTTAAACTTGATTCAAGGCCTCTTTAGCACATAAAATCATCCAAAAGCACAAATGTTAATTAAAATGGATATATCCTGACTGTCACTTGTGGAAAATTAGATAGGCCATAAATGTCATTCACCTCCTTTAAAAACTTGCATGTCTCCAGGAATTGCCCGCTGCCATTTCAGCTCTTTTCCAATTTCACTCCCTGGCTGCAAGCGAAAAAAAAAGCTGCAAGCATGATTCAGTTCTGATGAGCAGTGTGCTTAGCAAATAAATAAACAGCGGCATGGTGGTACGGCTCTGATTTTGTTGTTTCTCTGATTTCCATATTAAATGTGAGCAGCATACACACACACAAAGACTGCAGGTTTTCTGGGGTCTTTCAAACATGAAAACAGCACAGTGACGCCTCGCTGCCAGTGCCAACACAAACTGAGCTTGGAATGTGAAAAACAGCCTAGGATACTATTTTTTTTTCCCTCCACACATTATCATAAGTAATAAAAGTTCTTCGGGCAAATTAAACCACAGTTGTCGCTGTGCAATTTGATGGAATTTACTGGAGCTGCACAAGTGTAACTAATTATCCATGAAGAAGAAATTTAGTAAGCTATGCTTTCTCCAGCAAGGCAGAGGAAGAATAACTAAGTTCCTTTGCTCTAGTTTGCTAGGAGGAGTTTTTAAAGTACATATATTCAGCAATATCGTTGGCTGCTGTGGCAAAGAGCAAAGATAGGCAGGGAGGTAACATTACACCACTGACTTAGGCAAAGTGGGCAAACTCTTTACTATTAAAAAGTGCATTTCCATTCAACAACTGTCTGAGCAAACAAATGCTGCAGCCTGTAAGAACCAGGCAGCTGATGCAAAGCAAGCAGTTTTGTCCTCTCTTCACTTTACTATTGCTATTTCCTTCTTTAAGTTTTTGCTCTGTTGAGCACTGAATGCAGTTTAAGTGCTTAACTATTTTTCTGAATCCAGCCATAGCTCCCTTAAACCTCCCAAACCTCCCAGCCTGAGCAGGAACTGATCAGCAGGCAGCTCATACTGCCTGGGTACAGCTCCCCTTGTGCTAAGGGACTGCAGCTGAAAAAACCCGATATACCAGAGAGCCTATCTCCTTCCAAGCTATGTGCCCAGCATCTCAACTCCCTCTCCAGTAATGTAAGCCATACAGAAAGAGCAGTGCTTGTGCTATTAGCATACCCAGCAGTGAATATCAGAGCCCAGTAACTTTTCGTCACTTTCCACCCTCCCCCACCCCCCCACCCCAAGTGCACCTATAAAAACACGAGACTTTGAGTCTAAATGCCTACCCAATGAATGTGGGCGTCATTTGTCTTGGTGCTATTGACATAAATCTTGCACTCCGGCGTTCTGCTGGTGATAACACGCCAACAGAATCAGATCATGTTAGGTAGGAATGTTTTCTGATTTCATTTTTAAAGGACGTTCAGTTTTCCCTCTCAGCCCAGACTGTTTCATCCAAAGTATATAGAAAAAAATAAAAAGGATGGGGGGGGGGAGGGGGCAGCAAAGTTTCAGCAAGGGAAAAATCTAGGCAGTTCTTCCCCCGTTACCATCACAACAACTGCAGTGCTGTAAATGTCCGTGGCACCTTCCCAAGCAAATAAAGATGACACAAATGACACACTGCATGCCCCAGAGAACTTAATTTCTGACACATCTTGAGACAAAGAGCAGCAGTTCAAGCATGAGAGGGCAAGGGGTCATTCTGCAGACTAGGGAAGAGACTGACAGCAGAGCCAAGAGGTAGAGAGAAAAAAGTCATCCCTTTCTTTTTTTCGCACAACAGGCAGCTGGAAAGAGGAGGGGAGTAGGTAAGGGAAATGAAGGATTCAGTGAGTATAAAGCAGGAGGAAATACGAATCTCTACCAAAAGGCAGGAAGAAAAGCAGGGAGAAGATTGATGGGAAGAAGCAAGTGTTGGGGACAGAGAGAGCATCCTCGTGCATCTCACTCAAAATGTCAAGGCAGTCTCAGAGCATCCACGGCACATTTAACTCCTGGCACAACGGGTTTGCGGTGACCTTGAGAGCAGAGATCTGCTGAAAGGACCACGAGCTTCAAACATCTACGAAAAAGGTCTTCTGGCAAAACAATGCAGCAGGAGTCTGCCGTGCTCCCTTCTGGCTGCCACCTCCCCGCCTCATTCCCGCAGCGCTTTCTTTACCAAATTATTTACTAAGTGCATTAACATAAATGGTACCAGAAGATTTATTTTTAATTAAAACAAGAAAGAAAGAGACCTAAGTACACTGTTAATATTGCCAATGCCTTTCACGACTTCATTAAAAAATAAATTTTAAGATTCACCTTTAGTAGCTATTGTAATAGAGCTATTTTTCTTCAACTCAGTGAAATTCCTTCCGCGTTCCTTTTATTATGAGAATGAAATGTAAAAACAGATCTTGTTTTTTCTAAAGCAGAGACTTCCTCCAATAAGGAAGCAAAACAACTAAATGATTTAACTGCCATGTATGGGAACAGTGAAAGGAAAATTAAATCATTAGCTTTCTTCAAAACAGGAAAAGAAAGCAATCTCTCATCAGATCCTTGCTTCTTCAGCTATGAATGTTGCACTAATTATATTCAGAAACGCGCAGCAAGATTATTAGGAGAAGAGGAGGCATTTTCTAGCACTTTCAAAATTGAACTTGTGTTTGATGCCTTCCTGTGTTCCCAACAGCCAGCAACCTGCCTGGTCCTTGAAGGGCAGCCAACTGCTCCCATCCTTACCCGTGGCAAAGAGAAGGAGGCACTACCACGGACGCGTGGGATGCTCAGCCAATGTAACACCAGCTCTACCACGAAGCCTGAATCAACTGCAAATTTCAGAAGTCATTTCCCAGAAATCCAGGCTTTCCGCTTTTCACTTTCCACTTTTCCACTTGCTGTGCATATAAACTGCTGTTTACAACTATTCAAAGCGTGTCTCAATGTCCCAAAGTGCCAAACAATGAAGCTGAGAGCTCTGAGCTAATCCAACACTTGCTGTACAAAGGACCGCTAAACCATAAGCAACTGCAAAAATCGAAGCACAATTAATACTTCCCCCCCCACAAAGGAAGGGCAAGTAGCAGAAACAAAAGGCTCGTACACTTTACATAAACATGTGTGGGATTATGATTCCCTCCTAGATATTAAGCAGAACAAAAACAATTTGTTTAAAGGACAAAAATTCAAATAAGCAAAATTAGAGATTCTGTTTCCTTTGATATTCCCGTCTACGTTTCACTGCAATCCATTAAGCATGAAGCAGTAAAACCTTCTATTTTTCAAGGAAGTGAAGTGTGAAAACGTGCAGTTACATCTCTATACAAACATTCCCCTGTTAGTACTTTCATTCCTCTTATCCTATCACCTATTCCGTACTCCCCCGCGGCCTCACCACGGAACAACACCAGCAATTTAAACAGCAACCTGAGATTTTCACAGAAGCCCTCAGCAAATTCATCTGTGCACCCAACCCAGGTGTGCCAACATGGAAGGCAGCAGGAGCTGTGCTGCACTGACAGTTCTGCTGCTCACCCCAAATGGGACAGAGCCTCGCCAGAGGGTGTCCTTTGGAGGGAGGGACGCCATGGCATTTGTAGCTCTGTGGGAGACACGACACGGGAGACCGGCTGCTCTCCAGATCATGCTTCCTTACTTCCTTCAGGGGTTTTGGTTCAGTGCCACAAGATGCAGTCATCTGTCCCCAAGGCCCTGGAGCAGCTGCAGGGCACAGCTTCTGGATAGCACTGATCACACAGGGAGTAGGTATTGCTCCGTATGGTGGAATGAACTGCGACACTCACCTGCACCCAGGCCCCCCAGTCACCACAGTGCATTTAGTGGGGAGCAAGCAAAGCACAGTGGGCCCCTGCAACACCAAGTGTTGGAATGCTGCTTTTGCCAGGGTGACCTGAGCCACACAGAATGGGGTTGGTGCAACCCACTCTCAGTTGCCTTAGAGAAAGGGGAGATCCAGTCACTGCTGCTTGAGAAGTGCGCTATTCCATCAAGCAAAGGATCTGTGAGACACACTGCAGATGGTCTGGTTGAACATAGTTTCCACTCAGGCATAGTAAAGCAGCCTCAAGATTTATATGCTGTTTATACATGAGAATCATTTTCAGCAGATCCTATTATTTAAAATCCTTTAAACAACATCACACATAAAGCAGACAGAAGGGGCAAGGTTTCATTCCCCTGGTAAACTCTTTGCATAATCTGATGTGAGTAAAGCACTAGTTGACCAGGTTCAATACATCCCCTCGCACATCACTAGAGGTGCTGGGGACACCAGGCTGTCCACCAGCCCACTGCACACACCCTGGCATGAGCTTTGTGCATGCATATTTCTTAAAGGAAATGATTTGCAACAGCTTTTATGAAATACTAACAGAGTTAATGTTGGTCTCTATGTCCTAAAGCACAAACTATACCCACGTCCTCCATCACAAGCAGGTAATGTGACCCAGAGCAAAGCCTCAAAAATTCGGAATAATGGCTGTAATCCTCACATCCCTATCTTGAGAGACTCCTGCTGCCCAGAGCTCCCATCCCATACAAGCCATGCAGCAATGAGATTACTCTGCTTCTGGCAAAGGATGCTTTATAGCACCTCACAGGCCTGAGCTCTGCCTGGCCTCTTGAATCTACAGGCCACGTGATACAGCTTGTCTAAATCACTATCCAAAATCAAATCAGATCAAATCATGCACCGTAAGTGTGACAACCAAACAGAGCCCTTAATCTCACATAATATGACAGCAGCACATGAAAGGCAGGAGTGGTAGTGCAGGGCTTTCAGATACATTTTTTCACTGTACAACAGCCCCAGGTCAGGAACCTATCACCAAGAGCTGAATCCTAAGACTTCTGCAACATGCCATGCTGCCAGCAAGGAGGAAAGCATACAAGCTGGCCTGTCTGCTTCCCGGCAACCTTCACATGCAACTCCATAGATGTTGTGCACAGGGAGAGCTCTCTGCACAGCCCTGGAGGTAACCCAGAAGAAAGGTCAGCATGGGAGCAGTCCCCTTCATCCTGAGGTTCCAGCCTCTCTTACCAAACCTTTGCTCTTAATTGTCAGGAAAAACAAAGGCAGAGAGACAACAGCAAGACTGCATTTTCACACAGCAACAACAAATAATCTGTGTCTGAAAAAGGACAGGCACAACAGAAACACTGCTCAATCAGAACATGCCATGCCTCAAATAGCATGTAAGGACAGCTGCAATCCAGCCAGCAGAGGTACAGTGGCCTTAAGCCTGAAGAAGCACAAGGTCTAGTCGCCAAAATCCCAAGATACTACACTGGACATCTACCACTGCAGTTCCCTCCTTTCTGTCACAGATGCGACTCAGCAAAGATGGGAACCTGAGCTTTATGCTGTGTGCAAAATGCATGGCAGGGAAATGGGCAGGTCTGACCAGTTCCTGTACTTTATTCGATATCAGATATTTATCTGTCACTTGGTATCAGAGATTCAAGGCCTAAGGATGTGCTTTCTGAACATTCATTCATATGTGATTCCAGTAACTTTGTAATCTTTCACAGTGAAGCAATACCCACAATCAGTGGTGGTGTTGATGTTAATTACTTATGTTTAAATACAAAACGTAATGAGATGCTGTGATTCTATTTTCAGACAGTTTTAGCCTGAACGTTAAACAGAATTCAGCTTATAAAAAAATTCACTTTAGCACAGTCATCTTAAGGGACTTGCATGTTTTAATCATCACTTTTAATTAGGCTAAAAGTAGAGTAAAAATCAAGGCCTTTTTTGAGGCACTCTCAAAAGACACAAGAAAGGTTCCATACTTTATTTGACTGAAGTGTGCATTATGCTAAAGTGTTAATGAGAGCAAATGAGTGTAACTGAAATCAGTCTCCTGTTAATTTTCATAATTTGTAGTGGAACACTTTTTCTAATTAATAGTAGACTTCTAGAGACATCTATGTTGACAAACACACACACACACACACATCATTTCTCTACCTTTCTAGCACCTCCCCTCGGAGGCGGTGTACATATGAAAGTGGTTTTGTACCTTTTCTTCCTACTGAAGGCTACAGAGTTTGTTTCCACACATCACTACATGTGAGTTAGCACTGAGAACTTGCATTTCATAGAATCATAGAATGGCTTGGGTTGAAAGGGATCCCATGGATCAACAAATTCAAACTCCCCTGCTACAGGCAAGATTGCCAACCACTAGACAAAGTTGCCCAGGGCCCCATCAAACCTGGTCTTAAACACCTGCAGGGATGAGCCCCTAAATAGCACCGTGCTGCCCCACTCTTTGGAAGTCTATTTTAGAGGATAATTATGTTTTGCATGACTGAGGAGCCTAGTTACAGATACGTAAGTCTGCATTCAGATATGCACTAATGAAAAAAGTCATCCCACAGTGCACATCTGCTGACTGCTCTTCTCAAGCATTGCCTGCATCAGCACTGCATTTGTGACCAAATTTGAAAGCATTTGCCTTGACCTCCTAAGACAGGCAACTTCATTTTGTTCTCATTTGGTTTAAAACGCTGTGATCTCTCACCAAGTTCACCACTTGCCCAGCCCCCTGCTCAGTTCACATTTCTCTATGTGTACCAGCAGCACTTCTGAATGGCAAAGCAGGCAACAGCTCAAAGCATGGGTTCAAGATGGTGCAGGCAGCATCTCCTTTGTGAATTACATCCACCATCCACCTCCACTGAGCAGAGCACAAAGTCCAGCTTAGCACACAACCTTAACTTTTACCATGTTAAAAGAGTCAGATAAGCACAGGCTTCACACAAAGCAAGCAGGAAAACATAGCCAAACTTCACACAGTAGACGACTTCATACACATACTTTACTGTCTTGGGACAGCTAAGCCAAACTCTTCTGGACAGCAACTTTACATAATGTTTTTAAAAGGCTCACATCACTGCACTGAAGGTAATCACAGAGACACAGAATGGTTTGGATTGGAAGGAACCTTAGAGCTCAGAGGACAAGCTTTT